>NW_011887299.1:130885-148385 GCF_000151315.2 Capsaspora owczarzaki ATCC 30864 | reverse complement strand
ATGGACCAGCTGGAGAAGATTGGCGCTCGAGACATTCTGATCTACAACATTCACAACTGCCGCGTTTCGAACGAGTGAAATGTCGATCCGCCCTCCTGTGCTTTTTATTTTTTTCTGTTTGGTTGATGATGGAAAAGCTGTAATGAATGGTGTAGACCGTCCTGTTGTCCAAACTTGGTTTCTCGACAGTCAGTCTCAACCACTCCATAGTCTCCTCGATAGTAAGCGGCAGGGATTCAGCGCGCGCCATTCCCAGGCTGTGGGTGTTTGTACTTGTTCAAATTATGCCGAGTGGTGATAGATAGCATCGTCGGAGCCGCGTTAGCATGGAAAGCGAGTGGATTGAAGGGAAAGATTCAGCGGGGAGCAGAACGAGCGCTGCGGCACCAATTTCACTCTGCGTCCGCCACTCATGAGCCGTGCTTGAACCACTCACGACAATCTGTTGTTGCTGGGCTGACTCGGGGACTGGCGGGGTGAGATGAGAGTGGGGCAGACAGCCTGTGTTGTTTCGCTCCAATGGCAACGAAATGGCGAAAAGGATTGCCACGACACCTCGCACAGCTCGAATGCGGGCAGGCACAGTTTCGAGTGACTTGCATTTGGATGTCAGCTTCTATTTGCACTTGGTGATGGAGTGAGATTGAGTGGAGGCGAGAGCGAGCGTTTTGATCGAAAAGCGACAAAAGAGGCGCGAACGAAACCCTCCCTTCTGGGGCCTTATGGGAGAGGGTGGGTGGGAGCACGCTGAGTCGCTGTGCAAGTGTGCAAAAGCGGGGAGTTGTCGGGAGTGCCAAAACAGAGCACGGTTGAGCGTCCGCTGAGAGAAGGGGGTTGGAGCTCGAGCCTGGCTTGGTGCTCCCTCGAGAGCTGTCCCTCCTCCCCCTCCGACTAACAAACCAACGCGGCCAACAAGAAACTCAGAGCAGTGCACACTTTGACTTTGGAGTAATCATGTTGAAACTGCCAACATCTGAACAGCATGGTTCAATTGATGTCGAGTTGGATGGTTTAGCCATCTCTGCCAGCTCTTTGCTAAAGATCACGCTCACGGGTCGGTCGGAACAGCACATACCACGACCAAGCAAGACTCGTTTCAGGGATTTCTCGTGTTCAGTGATTGAGATGCGCTGACATTTGACTCTTGCGACGGCGACAGGTCTCGATTCTCAATCAATCTCAATCAACCAGCCGGGTCTGTAATCGTTCAAGCAAGGAGCTGTCCCTTCCGTGTCTCCTGTACTGCATTGGCGCTTTGCATTGCATTTACTCGGACGACAATGTGGGCGTCGCCCTCGCCTCAGACTGCTGCATCAGCGACCTCGGCTCCATCACCAGGGCGGAACGATTCGCTGATGCATCCAAGTAGTACAAGCAGCAACAGTATTAGTAGTAGTGGTAGTAGCAATGGCAGTAGTATCAGTATTAGCAGTCGAGTAGATTTCGGTCTGGCCAGCAGCCGGGACAATGCTCGACAAGCAGTCTCGCTGCATCGGGACCGAAACAAAATTGGTGCCAAACACGATCTCCGTGCAAACACGACACAAGAACGATATAACTCGCCAGGGGCATCCTCTTTGAGCATTGTCTCGGCCCCAAGCACGGCAGGAGGCGCCGCAGCTGCACAGCAAAGCCCCGCACTGCGACATTCGTCGTCTGCCACCGCAAGTGCAGCATCTCCACAAGCTCAGTCGCCGGCCACACAGATGAGTTTGGCATCCGCTACTAGCGTTGCTGATGCATTCATGAATCTGGACCAGTTTTCGCCAGATCCACCAACGCTCTCAGAAATGAACACGCCTTCCATGTCACTTCCCATGTCCTCCGTCGGCTCCCTGCCCGCCAGTCTCATGTCACCTGCGGCGGCGTATCTTGGTCCCTCCCTCGGAGCAAGTCAACAAGTCGGACAGTCATCGAGCAGCCTGACCAGCGCCGTTTCCGCCCAATTGCTTCGTTCGTCTGACAAGTCTTATCTTAACAACGTGACCTCTCCCAGCGTCGGCGGTGGTGATTCGGCACAACCGATGCTGCAAAAGTGCGAAGTCCACATCATGGACGGCCATATAGAAGAGCTATCTGTTGAGGTACGGAGATTTTGAATGTGTTGTTGTTGTTGTTGTTGTTGTTGTTGTTGTTGTTGTTGGCTGGCATCTCACTCTCGTCACGATTTTATCATCACAACTTCCTTCTTCGCTAACCCTTCCCCCCCCCCCCAAAAAAAAAAAAAAAAACTCCATCGCTCATTGGCGACAACCTGCAACAGCCAACAATTCAAGCAGCAGCACTATTCGAAATGGTCGCCCAGCGGGTCGGTCTGGTCGATCCAATCTTTTTTGGCTTAAAGTACCGGCGCTTCGACGGAGAATTCGTGTGGGTCGAGCTCACCAAGCTGGCTCAGGAGCATAGTTGGACGGATTCCAAGCAACCGCGGTCTCGGCGTGCTGTTCGGACACCAGACGCGAGCGCCGCGACAGCAAGCAACGCGTCTTCCCCGACCTCTGTCGATAGCGCTGTGCTTCCTGGCACGTCATCTATGAACGATCTTGTATGGCTGTTCCATCTAGAGGTCAAGTGCTACCCGTTGCAACCGCTTTCGGTCGAAGTGCAGTCACGGCATCTCATTTTTCTGCAACTACGAACGGCCCTGTCCTCCGGCGACCTGATCTGTTGGAGTGAGGAGCAGTGCTACACGATCTCCTCCTTGTTGATCCAAGCCGAGCGCAGTGACTACTACCGAGGCTTTCCAGTCGCCTATCTGCGCGATCCCCGACTCTCGCCAAAATTGTACCTTGACGCGTCAGGCCATCCTGTTCCGTTCGAAGCCAGGTGAGTGTTGCCTTGTTTGACTGGGTTTGATTGTGATGCTTGTTTATTGTTTCGCAGTGTGTTGGTTTCGGTGGCTTTTCGAGAGGTTGCGTGTCGAACGTCGGATCGAAACTGCGGTTGCCTTTCTCTCTCTCCCTCCCATTCAACCAACTCAACTCAGTCACCGACATCTCTTGGATGCGCTTGGTTTGAGTTTGCGTATGTTGACGGAATGACTTTGGCAGTCTTTTTTTTTTTCTTTTTTTTTTCTGAGTTTTCGTATGGAGTTGTCAATGTCACATGTGTTTGTTGGTCGTCCCCCGCTCCTGCCTCACCCCACCCCCTGCCCCATTATCCCCAAATGCACATTTGCGTTGGAGTTGTCTCGATCATGGCTTGGGCTGGCTTGTTGCACTCACCTTTCCGTTATTTGGGTCCTTGATTGGTTTGGCATCTTGTCTGTTTGCCAGATTGGAGCAGCTCAGCAGCCGACACGCTCAACTGGTCGGCACTACTCCCCGCGCGGCAGAAGACTCGGTGCTCCAGACAGTATCGTCGTTCCCCAACTACGGCCACGAGTTTCACGCGGTCAAGGCAAGTCGTTGTCAAAGGAGGGGAGGGAGAGAGTGAAGAGCAGGAAGCAAAAGCCCCGTCACTCCGTGTTGGCGATTGCAAGTGCCAGAGTTGTAAGATCGAGATAGAGAGAGAAAGAAAGAGAGAGAGAGAGAGTGTGTGTGTAGGTGGGGTGGAGAACGAGTGGCTTACAGAGCACAGTCGCCAATGCAATCCTCACTCGGCTTTGCTCTCTCTCACTAGCTGCTCGTGGAAAACGTTGCTGTCAGCTCACCCAACTTTGCTCTATGTGCTACTTGTATTTGGGATCTGGAATGTGACGGGGGTGAACTCTCGTTGACGACGGAACACAGGACGTTGGCGCGGCGGGATCAGCGCGGGATCCAGCAACTCGTCCGCTCACGTTGGGCATTCGCCTGCAAGGCTTGAGCCTGTTTCCGGCAGGAAACGCTTCCACGCCAATCTCGCAGTTCCACTGGCGGGAGATTCAGCAAATCGAGCAGCGCAAGGATCTGCTGGTGATCGAGTGCTCGGGATTGTCAGCGTCGCAGGGCAGTCGCCTCTCCCTCGCCTGCCGCGATCGACGGACTGCAAAGCTCCTGCTGCGATCTTGCATCGACCAGAATCTACTGTGTCGCTTGTTTGACATGAAAGACGCGCCATCGCCTCGCACGCACCCAGCTCCAAGTCACCCTCATCATTCTCGCCAACAGCAGTCCAGCCTTTTGGTGGCAGGCCCTTCATCTTCCTCACAATCTCAAGCATCGCCAAGCCAGTCGCAGCATCAGCATCAGCATCAGCAGCAGCAGCAGCAGCAGCAGCAGTTGACACCGTCGGCCTTCTTTGAGGCAAACATGGTTGCAGATGCCAACCACCACGGCAGCACGGGCTGGCTCGAGGTCGAGCTCATCACTGGCCACCACATGCATCTCATGGCAACCCCGAGAGGCATTGAGATATGCACACCGCAGGCGCTCGCTTCCGCTCGTACTCGAAACGCTGCATTCGACCCCGACACAGCCATGCCGCCACTCACCGCCATCCCATGGAATGAAGTTGTGTCGTTTCATCTGATCAACCCCGAACTCGGGACCTTTGAGATTGCTGGTCTACGCGACGCCCCGCAGCAGCTAGCAGAACCTGCATCATCCCCTGGAGTGGTTGTTGAAACTGTCAGCATTATTCTCCATCTGGTCAATGTCGACGCTTCGACCGCTTTGCTTCAATCTGTCATTGAGGTCCATCGTGGTCAAATGTGGGACCCTGTCTCTCACTGTAAGATGGTGTTGGGTGCATGAAGGATTGTATCTTTTGAGTCTGAGGGTGCAAAAAGCTGCAAGGGTGCTCACTGTTTTTGCCGACGCCCGTTTTACCAACACCACTTTGTAGCAAAACTAGCATTTTCAGTCCAGGGTCAACTTGCTCGACTGGCTAAGAGTTTGGTAAGATTGTTTTGAGTTGTATGTTTTCCTCTCGATGCAAAATAACAAATCAACCTCACCACAATCTGCACAATCTGCTCCTCCACGTGTGCCATGCAGACTCGTATTTTGTTGGTACAATCGCAAGCACCCAGCATGATGCATGCAGTCTTTTCTCCCGGCAATGGTCCTTTCAGTCCACCGCGGTCAACAGCCACGCCCGACCAGAGCGTCCTTCCGGCGCCGCCAAGTTTGCCATTTTCTCCAGCCGACAGCGCGACCGCGCCCTCCCCGTCCCCTTCGCTCGTCCAAGGATCTGCGGTCGCGACTGTCGATTCCGCCGAAGCAAGAAAAGGATTGTCAGTGGATGGGGTTGTCAGGCATCCGTCATTGCCGTCGTACGAGACTGTAACCACAACGACGGAGCGAAGACAAGCAGAGCAGCAGCAGCAGCAGCAGGTAGGAGCGGACACGACGCAGTACGCATCCCATGACGATCCATCATCATCGGGACCGGCTGCAAGTGATGGACAACAAAATGGACACAAGCGGCTGGGCTCTGAGGCGTTCGCCGACGACCCAGATTCCTTGCAGCCTGCACCACCTCCGCGGTATTCGTCGCTTGATGATGCAACGGGCCGTTCTGTCAATGTAGGGTCGCGGCTTGATCCACCATCAACTTCTCGGCTTCATCAAGAGACCCGATGGGCGCCTCCTTCGTTTCACCCAATTCCGCATCCGGGACAACTATACGCAAACTCCATGATGTCTCGCGCCCTCCCATCCTACGCGCAGCTCCAACAGCAACAGTACCAGCAGCAACAGCAGCTGCAGATGCAATCGCCGCCTGGATACGCATCCCCGGGCTACAACCGCCCGCTGCCACCACCCCGTCCTGCGCCTCCGCCGTACTCTGCTGTGGCTTCGGCCTCGTCACCAGCAGTGCATTATTCTACCATCCCTCGAGTAGCGCCCCCTCAGTACATGATGCTATTTCCCCCAGGAGACTCTTCCTCGCCACAGTACGCAGCCACCCCGGCACCCCCGAGTTACCACAGCGACCACATGACCGTGGGCTATGCATCTCGCCCGCCGCCAATGTACGGCGTGCCAATGCTCCCGTACGGTCAGTATTCCGGACTATCGGCCTACGGGACGCCAATGCCTTACCCTGGCAGCCCCATGGCCTCGTGGAATCTTGCCAGCAATTCACCTGGCGGAAGCCACCTTCAATCGGGAGCGTGGGTCCCCAGCTCTATGATTTACCCAAGCGCAGCAACCCCGATGCCAATGACTCCGCTGGCACCTCTGGACCCACCCAGCAATGGCTCGGAATCATCCAACATCCACGGCCGTGGGCCGTCCATCGGCGGTACGAGCGGGCTGGCTGACTCACCGGCGGATGTCAAGCCGGCGAAAGGACGATCTCGCAAAAAGAAAACGGCTGCCAAGCAGCCTGACGCACCGTCAACCAACGCGCAGTCGGGCGCTTCCGTTGCAGACCAACACGGACACTCGTCGATCACGCCTGTCGCTGGTGCTGGTGCAGACCTTGGTCAATCGTCCATCACGCCTGGCGATGGTGCTGCTGGCGCTGGTGCTGCCGTTGAAGGCGCCACTGACGACAACCCCGGCACCACTGCCAATCCCCTCGGCCCCCGGCGTCGCGGACGACCCACCAAACTTGCCAAGGCTGCGCGCGATGCAGCGCTTGCTGCCGCTGCAGAACAGGCCGCCATCGTGGCATCCCAACTCGCTGACGAGGCAGACGCTTCGGCCGACGAGGAGCAAGGCGGCAACGCCATCGCATCCGACTCTCCAGCGGGCCAGGATTTGCCCGCGAGTCAGCCAGCTCCGCGCAAATCCAGGGCCAATGCTGCTGCCACAGTCCTCAATGTCATCACAGGCCAGCCCGTTGTCGTCGTACCCTGCGAAGACTCTGCAGGCGTCAAGCGCTTCCCTTGCCCTCACTGCGAAATCATGGCCAGCACAATGGCCCACCTGCGTGCCCACATGCGCAGTCACAGCGGTGAGCGTCCGTTTGCTTGCGCCCACGATGGCTGCGGCCGCCGCTTCCTGCGACGAGAAGAGCTGATTCGCCACCTCCGATCGCACACAAACGAGCGACCGTTCAAGTGCAGCATTTGCACCCGACCTTTCACGCGGTCCGACCATCTTGCCAAGCACATGGGCACCCATGCAGACGTCAACGAATTTGTCTGCAAAGTGGAAACTTGCAAGAAGGCGATGGCGAAGGTTGAGACGCTGGTCAAACATCTGCAGTTGCACATGTCGGAAGTTCCAAATTCCAAGGTCGCGCCCGCACATCTGTATGCTGTCTGCATCACAGCTGCCGCCCAGCTTTCCGGCACTGGCATCGAGGAACTCCGTCAGTCCCGCGAGTCGGGAGGCACGGCGCACCGCTTTAGCCGCGCCCACGACACGAGCGTGGTGACGCAGCAGGATGTGACCGAGTTTTTAGCCCAATGGAATGAAGACCGTCGCGTGGCCATTGAGCAGCATGCGCAACTGCTCGCAGCGCGTCCCAGCAAGCCGCTGGCTACCGCCGGCGCTGCAAATACGGAAGAAGACGACAGAACTGACAGTGATCCTGGCAACGACGTCAACGCTACGGCCTCCGACTCTGCGACCGACGCTGAAGATGCTAACGAGAGTTGAGCCAAGTTCTGAGGATTTCCTTGTGCCTCGAACGGCAAAACGATTCTCCGCGTGGAATGTTTTGCTGTTGCTTTTGATGGATTGTCTGTTGTGTATCTTTGTGTCTGTCTGGAATGCTGCCCGTTATCGACATTAATTTATAGATTTGAATTCATTCGTGGTGAAACTGGGTATTTGAACTGTATTTTTTTTTTTTTCGCATGCACAGAGCCGGGGTTTGTTCTTCCCACAATTTCACTCCATCATTCGCATTTGCTTGGCTACTCTGTTGCCGGAAGATATGGGTGCCTGGGGCAGCTGGATTTGGGGCGCACGCAACAGAAACAGCGGTTAGAACGATCACACAAACCAGTTTGAGCAACATGTCGATTGCGGTTCAACGCACCATTGAGCCCAGTCCCAAATTGTTCAGTGTTTGGTTTTCCAACGAGTCGTCTCCTGCTTCCTCGTTCGGCCGCTTGCTTGATTTACGAGTCTGCTTTGTTTGGCAATAAAACCACAAATGTGGGGAGATGGGCATTGAGCAATCCTCGTTTTTGTCTGCTTGTTTTGATGTTTTGCATGCGTTTTGTCAACAGTACCTGTTTGCTGTCCTCTACAGCCTCCTCCTGCTCTCGCACGGCCGTCTCAAGTTCCTTGTGCAAAATGCGAAAGTCGCGTGTCGTGCTGCGCTTGTGAGTGCGCATATAATTGATCTGTCAATCCGAACAGCAGCAAATTTGGTCAGAGAGTCGCAGCATTGCGAGTCGCATGTTCCTCGTCCCTCAAACTCTGTGCAAAGTAGTGACTGCTGCTGTCGTACCGACGCTTTCTTGGAGAGCTGAATGAGGAAACGCTCGAATTGCTCGATACTGTAGATGGTATTCGGAATCACACGGCTTTCGCGGCCGATGCGTGCCTGGTGCGTGCCCGAATCGTCAGTCTGCAGACGGCGTTCCGAAAAAAGCAACCCACGGCAACCAAACGTAACCAGCTTACCTTGTTGGACGACCCCTTCTTGCTGCCGACATCTTGCTCGGCTCCTTCTTGCTCGACAAAGGTAATCAGCCCGTACACGTTTTCTGAAAATGAGCCCGTCAGAATCGCCAGGTCCGCGAAGGATCCGGCAGGATTGATGTGCAGGACGGTCTTGACGCGCAGGTGCTGTGCAAAGTCAAACAAGGCAACAAATACTGAATGAGCTCAGAGCACACCTCATCAGGAAGAGAAGGAAGAAAGGGGAAATACAAAGTCAAAAAATCCTGACGTCGTACATGCTTCACAAGATTGGTCAGGAACACAAACAACCGGTTGACCGATTTAAAGACCGCCTCCGCTGCCACGTTTGTCAGAGACATCTGAGAAAGCGTCGAGACAGCTTTCACGGCGGTGGAGACAACGGCATGAAGCTGCTCAAGTCGCGGCTTGTAAGCCACTGCCTGCTCTCCTTCTGGATTGTTAGACCGGTGGTTAGAAGCCGCAAGTCCGTCTGTTCAGAGCAAACAATGTCATGTGAGCAAAAAAACGAATCAGCAAAGAACTGCTCGAAATCGCTCAACCTCCATTTTGTTTTTTTGTTTCTGTCGTACCGTTGACGAGCTGAACAGTCAACTTGTCAACCAGCCATTCAAAATCGTCAAAAAGGTCGTTCAAAAAGGCCAAAGTGGCATTCAGAACGTGCTGGGCAGTGCCCGCGTGAACGGCCGCAAACTCGCTTTCGGCACCACTGGGCGAAACCGAAGGAGTTACATCGTTGTTTCGCATTCCCAGCACCGCTGCGATCGCCTCACAAACTTGCGGAAGCTGGGGGGGGGGGTTGCGACGACCAAGGGGAGGTGAGACTGACACAAAATTCGCACGACATTGGGCACAGGAACAACAACCACGCACCTGAGGCAGATACTGAGTCTGCTGGCGAGCCAACGTTAACAATTGGGTCGTTACTGCCTTCGTCACATTGGAGTCTTCAAGATGGTGAGAGGAAAAAGTGTTGAGAACCCATTCTAAACAGTGCTGTCCGCGGGCGCTGTTTGGGAGCAACTTTCCGGCCAGCTTGGTGACAATCTGCACGAGCTCTGCGATTTGCTTGTTGGCAGGGTTGTCGGACGTCAAGAAGGATGCAATCACGCGCTACCAAGCATCCATGCATGATTTTCGTCAGTCAGTCGTGCCAGATCAACCAAAAGACAAAACCCCAAATAAAACAAAACAAAACAAGAAAACGGGCTCAATGTTCCACGTACCAGGTAATGCCGAATGCAGCCATGAATGCGACCATCTGTGTCGTCCTTGCCTGCAGTAACGTTGCCACCAAAGCGGGGTACATTCAGTACGCTCAAAAACTCGGAGAACTGGTCGGGAAATTCTCGCAGAACAAGGTCGAGCGCCAAGTCCACGCACAGCGCAGCGCCATTCATCATGGTCTACGGTACGAAAAGTTGGCAATCAAATGGAACGCAAAAATGGAGAATTGAGGACTGAGGAGAGTGGTAGTAATGCACGGAAATGCATGTGTGTGTTTTGGTCAAACTCACTCGATCGGATTCCCCGCCTTCTGCTGCCGCATGATGAACCATCAAGGCAATCATGATGCGCGTCATGTCAATCAGCGTGTCGTACTTGGCTGCTCCAGCAAAGGCCATCGGATTTGCTTGGGCCTGTGCGAAAAAATAAAGTCACAAACAATGATTGTCTCCGAAAGGACCACCAATGCGTCACACTACCTGCTGAAGATACTGCACGCAGAGAGACATGGAAAACCGGCGCAGATAGTCGTTGGTGCTACGCAGCCGCGTTACATCCGCCTGCGGGGCAGGGACTGTCGTGTCAAACAGAATGTGTGCCAACCGCGAGATTGCCTCGGTGGAGAGAGCCGAGGCTGCTGGTTGAGCAGGCCCCTTGCTCCTAGCGGCGCCGGACTTGCCTGTTGGTGTTGGATTTGGCACACGAAAATCTGAGCCACCAGACGGCCAACAACAACGACGAGCGAAATGGAACAACGAGCGCATTTTCTTGTCACCTTTCGCGCCGTTGGCCATCAGTGCTCCAACAGACGCATGCAACTTTGACAGCCGGTCAAGTTTGACGCACGTATCACTGGTAAGTTGAGGAAGTCGCACAAAGTGCTCGATGAGGCTCTGTAGCCACAGCAACGAGACTGTTGAGTTTCATTTCATCATCGCAAAAGAGAGAAAAACACAAAAAGAAACACGAGAGATGTCAACCAACCTCATAGATTTGCTGAAGTAGCTCCGCTGTCAGCAAGTTACGAGCACCAGCGATGGAATTGCGCGAAAACTCGGCGGCAGAATCCAATCCCCAATCTTCCAGGGTGCTATTGAGGATTTGGTGGAGCATCGTATCAATGCTACTATTGATCACGTGTAGCGTCGCATTCTGTGACTCGTCGTCAAGGGCTGCTGCTGCGGAGAAACAAACACGATTGGAAGCGCCCACGTCAGAAATTGTGAAGCACAGAACGACGTGAAGTGAAGCGCAACAAGACGACACTGCCGTACCTGCGGCCTTGCGATGGGAAAGCTCAGCTTTGCATGCCTGGTGGCTCTGTAGTGTGGCGAGAAGAAGCGCGCCAATTGGCTCGCTCATTGCAACATCGCCGGCCCCGGACGTCTCAATGCATCGATTCAAGCGAAGCGGCGCTCGACTGGTGTTGTCGTTTGGCAGGTAGCCGGCCAGCTGCAATGGTGAGCCCAAAAGCACAAAAACACGACACACTTAGAAGAGCGCGCTGGTACGACGAAACAAAGCACAACTGGCGCGCGCAACAAACCTGATGATGCAGCAAGTCAAGAATCTCAGACTTGCCAACCACGTTGCTGGCCACGACAGTCGCCAGCCCGTTGTACAACCGAAGGCGCACCGAGGATTGCTGCGTCAAGCATCGTCGAACGGTGCCAATAATTTCAAAGCAGATGGAGACATGATCATGCGCGGCTCCAAACGAAGCGGAACCGGTGGCAAAGGCTTGGGACGAGGCCACCATTGCGTGCGCTTGACGGGATTGCATGACAACGGCCCGCTCGCCGGCTGCGCGAAGAATTTGCAAAAAGCCAGTCACGGCAATTTCTCGCGAGTCTGAATCTCGAGAGAACAACGACTTGCGCAAAATAAGCATGACCGAATCTTGGAGTGCACGATTCAACGCCATCAGCGGCTGAATGGCAAGCAGCAGTCCTTCGGCGGCGGCAGGACACATGTACGACAAGTAATCCAGCGCATCATGAATCTGCTCGCATAGATGAAAAAAATGCGTCAATCGCAAGCACAAAGTGGAATGTGTGAACAATTTCAAAACAAATTAAAGGAGGGAGGGGAATCGGCTTGCCTTGGACACATGCTCAAGTACGCTTTGAGGAGCAGTGGACATGATGGTTTGGAGCAAATCCACGTTGAAGGTCACGCTGGAGCGCGACTTGACAACCACGCGTGCCAGTAGAAACTCGACAATATCGGGACGCGCGGCACTGTGAATCTGCTCAAGAAGGAACGAAAAAAGTCAGGGGCAACGTGCATGGCCGACACCTGACGTTAATCTGACGTTTTGAGAACAAAAAAACCACGCTACTTTAAATGCCTCGAGCAGAAGCTTGCTTGCCAGCCGAGAGATGAACATTGCGTGGCTGGATGTCGAGGCCTTGGTATCTGTCCACCAAAGAAATTGCAGCTGCTAGTCAGTCATCGGACAGACCAGCCAAACGCAAAGGTCTCGTACCACTGGCAGCCTTAGGTCCGTAATGATCCAACAATGCAAACCCCCAGCGCACAATCGACTCGACAGCAGCGTCGGACGCGGAATGACAATGTCGAAGAGATGCCATGACGACATCTTCCAAATCGTTCTCTTGCAAGGAGGGATCTGTTCAACACAAGCAAAAACCCGTTGGCTTTTTTTGGTTTCGTTTTCAAAATTGCTGACACGTTTGCCTTGCGACTCGCCTTGGAGCCATGGTGCCTTCTTCTGCGTCTCTTGATCAATGTACCAATCAAGAAGCCGTCGCTTCAGAAATTCGTAAACCTGGCCATTGGTCAAAACCAAATCCAAAAAAAAAAAAAACAAAGCGGGAGCATCAGCCGTCATTCACGATAAACCAAACAGTGCGAATCGTTGCCGCAAGAGAGCCGTACTTGTTCCTGGAACGCCTCAATGTTCGCCATCGTGAATAGCAATGTCGTGTTGAAGAGTGTGAGGGCTGTCCAGTCGCAGCTTTTGAGGTGCTTGAGATAGGCCTTGCCCAGCTCCTGCCCCAACGAATGTGATGCACGAGTTAAGGACGCCAATAGAAAAAAGTCGCTCCTTTTCTCAAAGCAACACGAGAAAGAAGAGACACTCACTTGGTCTTGACGAATGGCATAAGAAAGGTGCAGCAGCACCGTGCCGTCGGTCGCAATGACATTTTCTGGGGTGGACGAAACAGATTGGATGCCTTCTGCATCCTCTTCCTCTTGGTGGACAGGTCTTGAGGAAGGAACGAGTGAAAGCAAAGTACATGGAAGGGAGGAAAGTTGGTCGGATTGGCACAGCTGACGCGCGACAGGGTTTCAAGCTACCAAAATGTCCTTACCGCGACTTGCTGCCAAAACGAGAGCGGTGAAGCGAATCCATGTGCTCGGCAATGCCCTTGAGAATGAAGAGCTTTTCCCCTTTCATGCTGAGGACCAGCAGCTGGTACACGAGCGCCGGAAGCTCAATGAGGGCGATTTCTTTCAACCTCCTGCAAGCCACACAGCGGGGAAATTCACCAAGTGAAATGGGCAGCCCAAGGTTTGGAAACAATAAACCATTGACTGCTGCAACCATACCGAATCACTTTCTCGACAAAGAAATGCAGCTCCTCCTCTGTCAGCGGGAGGCGTCGGAAGGTCGCCACGAGCGGGGTCACAGCCATGTCGTCCCAACGACACGAGCAAATTTGGTTGACAATCAACGATTTAAACTCGGCGCCCGCCATCCCTTTGGCTGCATTCATCGTGAGTCCTGAGTTGGTTCAAAATAAAACAAATAAACAAAAAAAAAAAAGTTTGAGTAAACCAAACAAACCGACGACTGTCAAAAAGTACAATACCTGTGACTTCGGGGCTGTCGCATGAAATCCAGGGAACCTTGAGAACAGCGCTAATCAAGGTAGGCAGAAGATCGAGAGAGGCATAGCTCCGACGACGAGGAAGCAGGGATTGAACGGCAGGGTAATTGCTTTTCGGAGACGTGTCCCCGCCTTTCAGCGCGACCACCATATGTACAAGGACTGCCAATGCTGTTGGTGACCATGGTTTGGTGACAGCGTTCACCACATGATGCAGAGCGTCCAAGACGCCCTTGGCTTCCTCTCCCAAGTCGGCGTCGAGCTTGCGGATGACATGACACACTGCGGCCACCTTGAGGTGCTCCATGTCGAGTTCGTTGCAAGCTGCTTGGCAAAATCAGTTTGAGACGGGTGAGCGATTTTGATATGAATGCATGGGAGCAGCGACACTGACCTGAAGCGACGGCTTTGAGCACCGAAGCAAGCGATCCAACCGCGCCGTCCAGCATTTCAATCATCTGAACGCAGAAGGAGAGATCAAAAAGAGAGAGAGAGGGAGAGACGTTGTGAGAACCAGCAAGAGCGAACAAGCGATCGAGAGATAGATGGTGAAACGAAACGAAACAAGGGTTTTGAAACAACACAATTTTCCCGCCAAAATTAAAATTCACGTTTTCCCTCCACTACGCTCGCTCCAAGTGGGAGCCGGGGCGCGAGTCTGGTCGCATTGTAAAACGCCAACGAGGCAGACTCAATCTTGCGCGTGTGGGAAGCGGCAAGCAGCGCTCGCAATGGAAAAGAAGTGAGAACCGAAAGGGTTGCAAGCCACCAACCTGCTCGCTGCTCGTGCAAAGACGGAGCTGCCGCTTGACACGCTCGAGACCCTCGCGACGGCGATGGCGCGTTTGGGATGAGGCAGACCGTGGTGTCTGCGATGCGGGCGGGGCTGCTGCGGCAGCAGCTGTGAGATGCTGGGGAGGTGCGACTGCTGCTGCCGGCTGCGATCCAAACAGACTTGGCTCGCTCTGGAGCAGCGTTGCAAAGCTATTGTCCCCGTCCATCGCCATTCCTGCAGAAGCGACGCTGGTGTTCGATTGCGCGGTGGGCTCCGGGCGGAGAGCGATGGTGCCGAACGCGCTGCCTTCAGCGAGCTGGCAAGCCGCGACCAGTTCTCTGCTGTCCATTGGCGTTGAAAAGACAATGACTGAGATTGCATTCGCTCAGAGAGTTGGAAACTTTCAATGTATTCGACACGAGACATTCAAACACTAGCACGAGAACACAAGCAGCAACATAGCATCAGCAGCAGCAGCAGCGACAACAACAAGTACAACAAGTACAACAAGCACACCAAGTACAACAAGTACAACAAGTACAACAAGGCAACATCAACATTGCAAACAAACATCAACATTGCAAACAGACCAACACAACAAGCTGACTAATACACGCACTCTATTCACTCGTCTGCGGCTTCGCCAGTGGAAACCTGGAAGCCTTGACGCTGGGCATTGTCGATGACTGTCTGCTCATTCTTCTGGACATCGTCAATGATGGCGAAGAGCTTTGTGATTAAAGGCTTCAGGACAGCGTTCGACTCGGCCTTCTTGGCCAGATATGGGCGCTTCTTTTGGAGATGGTGGTTGATGAAGGCGAGCTCACGCTCAATATCAACACGGACACCGACGCCAGCGGATGCAGCGGGGTGGACCGTGGAAGAGATGGTCGGGCCGTGGTTGGGAGGGAAGGTCACAAACACGGACGAGTGCTTGAGCATGGGGACAATCGCGGCAATGTCGATGGGGGCGTCGTACAAGGCCATCGTCTTGTCAATATCGCTGGCTGTCTTGGGGCCATAGTAGACGGTCGAAACTTCGGTCAAAAACTTGCGCATCTTGTCCAGAACGTGATCCTCCTCGAACGAGTTGTTCATCATGTTCATCAGATGCTCCTCCTTTTGCGAGAAAAGTCGAAGATTGGCCAGCGTTTGGACAGTCTTGCTCACCAGGGTGAACAGACGGCGCGATCGTTCCTCGGGAATGTCTGGCACCAAGAGGAAGGGGTGCAAATGCGGGCCTTGGAGCGCTGCACTGAACAAGCGAAGGAAGATGAAGCTGTAGGGGGGGGGGGAACAAGACAATGAAATGAGCCCAGTGAATCATGCAGGCTGTTCCAAAACGAACGAAAACAAAGAAACGAAAACGAAAAACTAAACCAAGAAACGAAAACGCCAACCTACCCGCTGATGGCTGTAAGACCCTTGTTTTGGTCAGCATCGCCAAATTTGTCAGCCATGGCAACACGGATGCCTTCGAAAATGACCACCAGATCGCGAGGAACAGTGGCAGACGATTCAAACACCGACTTGGTCACACGATCAATGAAGGATTTCAGTCGTCGCCAGTTTTTCATCAAGTCTTCACCCTTGTCCATCTGCGTGGGATCGATTTCGCAAGATTGTGTGCACGAAAACATGTCGTACGCAACCTAAAAGGATGGAGACCGGGTGAAAGCGGAATGAAAGCAAAGATTGCAAACAAATGCAATATCAACAAGTGAGATGATGCCACAAGGGACGAAAACGCCCGAAAACTCCCGAAAGAAAAAAAAAGCGGTCTACATACCTCGTCCATGGTTTCATGAAGATAATCTTCACAGCAAATCTTCATAAACTGGTCCATCGCCTTCGTGGCCATGGTGTTGCCACGGAAGATGATGGTGGGCTGGTCGGTGGCGAAAATCTCACAGCGCGTCAGGGTGCGAAGGAACTTTGTGATTTGACCAATGCCCAGGAAGAAGCGAACGAGCGAGCCGGCAAACTCGCTCTTGGCCTGCGCCGTCGAGTCCCCGTTGAGTGCGTCATAGATGAGATTGACCATGTTCGTGTCGGCATTGAGCGTGTTGAGCAAGAACACAAACAGCGAATTGTACGTCGGCAGGGGACAGATTCGCTCCACCGTGTAGCGCAGCTCGATGCGCACCTTGCCAATGCCAGATTCGAGCTGGTACCAGTTGCCGCCGGCACCGACATTCTCCTTGTTGAGCGTTGTTTGAGCGAGCGTGTGGAAGGGCATCGTGATGCGTCCAATCTCGACATCCTTCTCCTTGGCGCTCGTGCCCATGCGCCAAATGACAATGCTCATGTCAAAGAACGAGTGCCGAATGTCGTCGAAATGGAACTGGGCCATCCACTCGACCACGCCCTCATTGTCGCGCTTGGAAAAGGTGCGCGCTTGCAGCTCGTTGTCAAAGTGAATGTTGCAATAGTACATGTTTGAGCTGGCGCCCTTGCCACTGGGGAGCAACTGCGCAGCCGCAGACGAGTTGCGGTCGACGTGGAGCGCGTTGACACCCAGTTCAAGCGAGGTGACGTGCCGGAGCGACTGCGAGGTGAGCATGGCCGCGCGCAGCTCCTCAATCCAGTGGTGGCGCTCCTTGACCGACTCCACCACAAAGTAGTACTTTGTCAGATGGCGGCTCTCTGGCATCGAGTCTGCGTCGAACAGGCGATCTGAATAGCGTGACGACTGTGCCTCGATGCAAAAGCAATTCTCCACACCAAACAGCGAGTCGTCGACGAGCCGAATCGACATTTGAGGACCGCTCACGCCATCCCGCGGTGAGCCAGTCATGGTGGAGTCGGGCGAAGAAGGGCGACTGCCGCCAGGGCTCGTGCTAAAGTTGAGCTTGTGGGTGAGCGAGTTGTGCCCAGAGCCCGGTGCCGAGGAAGGGAGCGAGGACGCTTCGCTTTGGAGGTTGATCGACAGCAGTGGCTCGGACGTGTGCTCGTCCGGATGGACATACAGGGTGGACTTGCACAGGACAGAGTAAATGACACCCCATTCGCCATCCTTGCGGCGGATGAGCATCTTGCCTGCCTTGTGACGTCGGAATGCGTGAAAGGGAAGAGGTCGTCGACAAAGAGCACGAGCGTCTCCAGCAGCACGTCGTTGGCATAGAGCACGTCTCGGCGAACAGAGGCCGTGTGCTGCCCGTCATCAT
>NW_011887299.1:50390-130688 GCF_000151315.2 Capsaspora owczarzaki ATCC 30864 | reverse complement strand
ACCACCGGTCGCCTCGCGCTGCTTTGGAGGGACTTTCCACTTCGTACCTCGGTCACCTTTACGCCGACGCCCCCGCGGGCTTAGTCCCTGCTGCGTCGAAAGTGGGGCATGAAGGCCGCGCGGTGAGAGCGGCGGATCCATCCGAGCTGGAAGCTCGTGCTGCCACTGCCCAGGCCCGCCAAGCGCGCCTCCGCCTGATGTCGAGTCTGGCGGATCGAGGAAAAAGTCCGTGACGGCGCCCAGCTCGATTGCCGACTTCATGAGGCCGCCAAAGACGGGGCGCGGCAGCTGTGTGAGGTAGAGCTGAATCAGCGCGAGCACCTGGTGAGGCGGCGTGTCCTCGGGCAGAGCTGCGGTGCTGCTGGTCTGCTTTTCCAGGGCATCCCTCAAGCCCACGACGGTGGTCAGGAACTCTGTCATTTCCTTGGGATTGTCTTCAAACCCATCCACAAAGGACACTGCGTTCGTCGATGCCAGGAAGAGCTTTAGCCAGTACGGCGCCGTCATGCCATCCTTGGAGATCTGGGCGTTGACGTGGTTGACGAGCAGCTCCAGGATGAACGGGATTTTCGAGTTTTCGCGCTTGAGCACCTTGGCCAGATCGACGCCAAACGTGCGGTGCTTCTTTTCCGGTCGTGTAAACTTGTCGCCAGAGTGTGTGCGGCGAATCGAGTCCTCCGTGCGCAGACGCGGACGCGGCGAGTCCTCCGATCCTGATGATTTTTCTCGGGGGCCTGCGCAATACAAGAGGGGGGTTGTGAGTTGTGAGTTTTGTTTGACCAAGGCCAGCAGCAAACAACAATGCAGAAGGGAGATGGAGATGATTCATAACCATCCACTGTGTGGCAAAAGGGGGAAGAGATGAACGCGGCACGAATGGTCTTTGCGTGGTGATGCCGAGTCGGGCTTGCAGTGAGTCATGTCATTGTGGTTGTGGTTGTGGTTGTTGGCTGTTGGTTGTGGGGACTGTGATGGAACACTGGGCCAAAAATCAGACCATTGTTCGTTCTTTGGTCGCTCTCTCTGACCACCCAGACGCCCCCGGCCCTCGTCCATGACACCCCCCCCCCGCGCCTGCTCCCACCATGAAACTTCATCAAGAGCACTCAGCAGAGGGTCTGCATGGCAAAGTGATGAATGAGCAAAGTCCCAACTGCAATTCTTTTTTTTTTTATTCTTTTTTTTTTTTTTTTGGTTTGCTGCACTGTGCGGCTTCCTTTTGTTATCTTGCACTGATGCTGCTGCCACCAAGCCATAGAGAGAGCGTGTGTGGTTGACTTGTCTCGTTTCGCACAACACTGTCCTTCTCACCCTTCTCGCTGTCTCTCTTTTTCTCTCTTTCTCTCTCGCTTTTCTTTCTCCCAAATCATCATTCAAACCACAATTCTCAAGTTTTTTTTTTTTTTTTTTTTTTGATTTTGTTTGATTTTGTTTGATTTTGTTTGGTTTTGATTTTTGATTTTTGATTTTTTTTTTTAATTTCTGTTTGGTGGACAACGTGAGGTGGGACGCTCGCTTGAGATGCGCGGGGTGAGTGTACTGATAAGCAAGAGCGATTTGGGCAGAGGGGGGGAGGAGGGTTGCTGGAAAATTGGAGTGGTGCAAGTGAGAGAGAGAGAGAGAGAGAAGCAGAACATACTCGACAGCGGAGAGTGGACGTTGGAGACACTGCGGAAGAGCGGCGAGCCAGAGCCAGTGTTGCCAGACGCACCCGCTGAGGACGACGATGCTGCACTGCCGGGAAGCGACGACGAGCCGGAGGACGGCGACGGGCCAGCGACACTGCCGGGACTGGACGCGTTGTGGGTGGCCAGCATTGGCAGCGAGTTGCCGCTGGTTGTCAGGATCGACCGGCCGCCCGGGCCAGAGCCAATGTTGCTGGTGCCGACGGGACTGTCGCCGCCAGAGCTGGGCGAGGTATACGCGCCGACGTCGTCCAGGGAGACGCGAACGCCCGTCAAGGTCATGGAAGACGTCCGCTTCCCTTTCGTCACCAGCGCCTGGCTCGCAGGACCGCTCGGTGGCTGACCGTCCATTCGTTGCGTGTGTGAATGTGGGTGTGTGTGCGTGTGTGTGTGTGTTGGAGGAGGTGGAAGGGGGGTTTCGCTCGGCTTGTTCAGATTCGCAGCAACAAAATGGAAAAAAACTGGACTGGGAACCTTGGCAAATCGCAAAATGTCAAAGCGATTGCACTGGCGATCGGATCAGTCAAAGGTGAATCATACGTGAACATGGACGCGGGGAAAAAAGAAGGGAGACAAGCCAACATGAAGGCGAAGCAAGAACAAGCAGCAACCGGCGATTTACATCCTAATGAGAGTGCGCTTTTTAGCATCGGTGTTGCCAAGCCCTAAGCGTGTTCGCCCAAGCGCAGTCGACCCATTCAGCAGGTAGCCGCCATGGACGTGAGGGAGTGTGCGGGCATGGGACTCTTCTCCGACGAGCCTGGATACACAGCGGAAAAGAGCGAGGAGCGTTTGGGGTTTTGCGGCAGCAGCAGCGGTCACCAAACGCACGCGCTCGCTGCTTGTTTGGTTGATTGAAACAATGGGGCCGGCTGTTGATGCCGACGAGTTGCTCCGGTCGTCACGGGGATGCTTGTGGTTGTTTGCAAATATCCTGGCAGATTATTCATTCAAAAATATACCGCATGCGAGGCGTGCAACAGGAACGTGTAGCACGTTGTCAGGGGACGGGGGTGTGGACACGTTTCTAGGTGCCAAACGCCTTCCCTCGAATGGTCCCACATGGTCCTAAACCGCCCCATCGGCCCATCCACTGCAGCTCAGATGGTGGTAAATATCGTCTGCTTGATGGTAGAGCTTGGGTTGTGCCGGTTCAGTGCTCCAAGCGAGCTGCATTTCGCGGTCAATTCTGGGGTTGGCGTTCGGTCTGGTTGAGGCCTGTGGAATCGATCCATCCGTTGAGTTTTGTAATTAAATAAAAGGCCAATGATGTGTACGTAACATTTATCAGGAAGGCGTTCAGATTGGCTTGATGATGTGCAGAACAAAAGGTATAGGCAAATACAACTGCTGGCACCGTAGCTGTTTAAACTGTAAATGCAAGCTGCGCAGCAAGCATGCTTTTACCTCAGCAAGCTTCTATGCTACAAAACCACATAAATACATCGAAATTATTCGTTGTAAACCGCCGTTTGTCACTTGCTGGGGACTTGTCGTTCAGAATTTGAGCAACTTTTGTTTCTGTATTTTGGAGATGACGATCTTACCCTGGAAGCACTATAGTAGCTACTAAAGCATATTGAATGACTGCAAAAGTATCGTCCACCAATTGAATAGAGTGAGCAATCCGGGGAAGGCCAATGAGGGACGATCTCAGCTCGTCCCGAATCACTCCTCGTTTCAGATTGTTTTGTTCATTTGCTTCACTTTCTTTCAGCTGCACCAAATGGCAAACCGTGCAAGTGAGTCAAATGAGCCCCCACACAAATCGCGCTTATTCTGTGCCATATACTGTGGGTTGACATGCCGTTGATGGAGAATGGCTCGTGTGCCAGTGCAACGAGTTTCCCGCCTTTTTTTCTTTGTCTTCGTTTCGTCTCCAACTTCTGTCCATGCTCTCTCTCGCTCGCACTGATCCAGTGACTTTGCAGTGTCATACCAGTGGACTTGACGCACATCAAGCCATACACTTTTTGAAGGGGGCGTCGCTGCAACATCCAGACTTGAAACCGAGACTTGAAACGGGTGGTGTTTTTTGTCTTCGTTTCGTTTTCGTCTCGCTCCTTCGTTTCCTCTCGCCTCTCGCCCTCTCGCTTCGCCCTTTCGTTGATACCCGAGACAACACACTCTCGCCAACCATGGGCATGCGCGGGCTTAGATACGCCTGCGACCTCACGTGTGTTACTCAACGGTTGGCTTCCTTTTTTTGGCAGCGGAAGCTCGTCGTCGCCTCGCGCCGCTCGATCAACCCACCCCATGGCCCACGCTGCGAGACTGGATTCGCCAGCGCAAGATGACATCCAGAACGACCTGGATCGACATCCTGAGAGAGGCGGGCGTGTGCTACTGGCCGTGGCATCTGCAGTACCTCCGGCCAAACAGCACCAAGACACCTTCTATTGTTCCATGCACGTCGAGCTTCGAGCTCTACAAGGGTTTGGACACGCTGTACAAGCTGTCTCTGCAAGGTCCTCTGCCAGATGTGCCGCACGTCATCGATGACTCAGTTGCCCGCCAGCTGTTGCTTCGGATCGAGCCCATCCTCGAGGATTACGCGCAAATCGTGGAGAGCCTGCTCACTGATCATCACGGCGGCTGGAATTTCTTAGTGACCGGATCCGACGAGGAGCTGGTCGACCTCAACGCCCAGCTCGCGAAAGTTGCGTCGGAGGTCTCCACCGAGACTTGCACGGCTGTTCAAGCCGTCGCTTACCTCATGCCCACCAAGTTCGAGTTCACTCTATTGAGACTCGCTCTCAACATGGGCGATGACACGCCTGCCACTGTGATGGCGAGTGGTGGATTGGGCATCCGGTCTGGCAACGGCCTTGGCACCTTGGGTGTGATTGCGGAAGGTCTCGGTATCACCGCCGCACATGTCATTGAGCGACCCCCGCCGGACCTTCCGCACCGAGCGTACGCGACCCAACTGTGGCGGAATGCCCCTCCTCAAACCCGCCGCCTTTGGAAAGAGCTGTCCGGCTTCTACCACGACCCCGCCACGCCCGTGTGTTTTGGTCATTGCGTTTATCTCGATCACCTGCGCGACATTGCAATCGTCGTCATGTCGGACCGCCGCCCCATTGCTACCAATGCCGTTTGTGGGCTTGACAGACTTCTGTGGCCCAATCCCTCCAACCTTGTCAAGCTCAGGGAGGACCTGGCCCTGACCCAAAGCGGTGCGGCACCTCCGTTTTCGCTTGTCAAGTTCGGCATTCGAACCGGCCGCACGCGCGGAACGCTCAGCTGTGTGACCGACGAGCTTTTGGCTGTCGAAGAGGAGGCGAACGGTGCAGTGGCTGATTGCGGCGACTCTGGTAGCTGCTGGACGATCGAACGGCCTTTGCGCTGGCGCGGAGCCGTGATTGGCTTCACGTCGCAACGCTGCCAATCGGACCCTCGGTGTTTCCTGGCTCCCCAGCTACCGCGTCAGTTTTGCTTGCTGACTCCTGTGTGGCATGTGTTGGAAGTCCTCGAGAACTATCGCTCTACTTTTTAGCAGCAGCCGGCAATCAATTCACGCATCCAAACCAAGTCGAGCTTCCAAGCACTGCCGTGGATTGCCATTTCGCTGCGATCGCTTGAGTTTTTGTACAATCAATTGTGTTTTGTTCCTCTGAAGCCTGATACTGACTATTTCCAACATTAAATCCTCTTGCTGTTTCGCTTTTTTGAAACCGTCGACAAGTTGTTTATTCAGTGTGTTGAAGACAGAAAAGCACACTCTACTCTCGGTGGACTCGCTCAAAGTCCAAAACACCATTGCCAATTTAATTTTGAGCGACAACCGAGGTGTTCTGAGCCAAGTGAACGGTTTCTTCTTTTGGCTCTCGTTTCATTCATTTCTTGTTCTTTTTGTATGGGTTTTGCATTGAGTTTTTGGCTCTTTGCCATGTGTGGAAATTGCATTGATTGCTTTTCGTCGTCCATTTCGAGTCGCAGGGCTTTTTTTTGGAGAGTTCGTTGCTTTATGAAGTGATATCGTCCGTTGGGCAAGTGCAGTGAGCGGGTTGTGGCGAGTGCTCAAGGATTGATGGCATTGCTATGAAAGCACGTTGAACGATCAAAACCGCCCCAACAAAAAAAAAAAAAAAAAAAAAAAACCAATGGAAATGGATTGACTTACCTCCGACAATGCAATGCAGAAAGCAGCTCCGAAAACGCGAATGAAAGAGGGTTGAGCAAGTACAGGATGGGAGGCAAATGGAGAGGCTGTGAAGCAAGCGTTTGTCATGAAGAGTCAGAGTGAGAGAGCGGACGGACACGAGGGAACAAAAAAAAAAAAATGTCAAAAAAGTCAGCTGCCGCTCTCGCCCGATATCGCCCTATCTGCCGCATCATTTGTGGCTCACACTCTCACACTCACACTCACACTCGTACACTCTCACTCTTGCAGTTTGACTCTGAACAAGAAAGGGGAAGACGCGGTAGAAACGCGATATTGGGATTGACTGCGAAAACGCATTGGTTGGATGCAAACGCCGATCATCTTCTATCATCAGCATGCTCTATCATCAGCATGATTGTCATCATAGAGAAAGAGACAGAACGAGAGCGGAAGGATGGCAATCTTCATCATGGTTATCATTCTCATCCCAGCCATTCTCAAACTCTGAGATACATTGCCCATCCACACTCACTCACTCACTTTCCATCCCAAAACATATTGCACACCTCGCTCACTTTGACTTGCTTGATTGGCTCTGTTGTTCACCGCTTTTTTAGTTTCTAAACTACCCCCCACCATGGCACCGCGAACGGAGCAGGCTGCTGTCACCGCTGCAGGTGGCGATGACGGTGCCATCATCAACAAGCCAAAGTACAACAAAAAGTACGCTGTCGGCCACAAGGAGGACGCCAACGCAGGCCCCCTCTTCATCCACCTCTACGGCAAGCGCGTCAATGTCACCAACTGGCTCAGCAAGCATCCCGGTGGCCGCAAGGTCCTCCACGTCTTCCAAGACCGCGATGCCACCGAGCAGTTTGAGGCCATGCACTCCAAGGAGGCTCGCAAGCAGCTTGATGTGAGGATTTTTTTTAGAGAGAGCGAGAGAGCGAAAGAGAGCGAAAGAGAGAGAGAGAGAGCGCGATCAGAAGCATGTTTCCATTCTTGATCTCGTTTCTCCAGATTCTCACTTACTTTGGATGAACAATGCTTCTTAGGGCTTTTTGAACAAGTCCGAGCCAGTCCCCGAGGGCCAGTCCGGCGACACCAAGTTCTTTGAAAACCCCGTTCGCAAGGACATGGTTGAGCTCCGCCAAAAGCTCGAAAAGCAGGGTCTCTTCAAGCCCAACATTCTTTTTGAGGTTACAAAGGTATGCCTCGCCCCGCTTATTTTGATTTGATTTGATTTGATTTTGATTGTGTTTTCTCATTCTATCTTTGCTTCGCGTTCTTCATTTTCGCTTCCACCCCCCCTCCTCCACTTCCAGCTCCTCTACGTATTTGGCTCCATTCTCGGTGGCCAGTACATCATGTACGCCTTCCCGGAGCACCTGTACCTTGGCATGCTCTTGGTGATTCTTGGCTGGCACCAGGCCGGCTGGGTTGGCCACGACTACTCGCACCACTCGGTGTTTGCGTCGCCCGTGCTGAACGATCAGGTCTCGACCATTGTCGGCGCCCTCCAGGGCTACAACCTCATGTGGTGGAAGGCTCGCCACAACACCCATCACGTTGTGACCAACGAGGTCGGCAACGATCCCGACATCAAGACCTCGCCCTTGTTCCACTTCATCCAGCAATACCCCGACCTTAACAAGAAGCTCAAGAGCATTCAGCGCTACCAGCACATTTACTACGTGCCCGCGATGGCCATCCTCGATCTCTACTGGCGCTTCGAATCGATCGAGTTTATTGCTCGCCGCTTCAAGAAGATGCGCTTTGATGCCCTGCTTCTTGTCGCCCACTACACTGGCCTCGCGTTCGTCTACTCCACAACCGGCTTCTGGCCCATCTACATTTGCATGCTCGTCCGCGGCTGGCTCACCGGCCTCATTGTCTTCTCGTCCCACTACGCCGAGGAGCGCATCGACCCCGACGCTCACATGCCCTTCCTCGAGCAGACCGTCCGCACCTCGCACAACATTTCTGGCAGCTCTCTTTGGCACTTTTTCACTGGCTACATTTCCATGCAGGTACTGTGTTGTTTTCGGGTTGTTTCGGTCGTTGATTGTTGCTGTTGGAGGGAGAGCCCCCTACAACAACAACAACAATAACAACAACAACACCAACAAAAAGAATGCATTTGGCTGACTGCTCGTCTTGATTTTTTGATCATCTCCCTCACGCTTGATCGCAGGCTGAGCACCATCTCTTCCCTACCATGCCCCGCTCCAACCTCCCCTACGTCCAGCCCCTCGTTCGCGAGTTGTGCCTCAAGCACAAGCTTCCGTATGGCGAGGACAACATTATCGAGTGCGTCAGGCATAACATTCGCTCGCTTACACCCAAGAAGATTGAGTAGCGAGAGATGCGCTTTTGGGTTTTTTTGTCGAGTCGCGATGCGTGGTTGGCAACCAACCCCACCTTGATCATCTTGGCGCTCAACAGCAGCCGCATGTTACGAAATGTTTTTTCCTTAGGCTTTGTCTTTTTGCGACAAAAGACCTGCTGCTCGGTCGCATTTTGATGTTGATTTTTTTAAATACACTATTTTTTGTTTTTTTGTTTTTTGTTTTTTGTTTTTTGTTTTGTACCTTCAACAAAACTCTAATGCGCTCTTAGTAACCATCAGATTCAACCAGCTTCATGATGGCCCGAACGACAGCACTGTCGTACACATTGAGCAGCGGTTGCTCAATCTTCCGAGACAGCACTGCATCCAATTGCTGTCGGATGGCAGTGACGAGCGTGGCGACGCGCGCCGGTGCCTTGATCTTAATCCAACCATCCAACAGCAGCTGGTGCTGTTCGTGCTCAATGGCAATGTTGCCGCCAAAGAGAATCAGCGGGTAGGCCGACACAACCGTCGTATCGCGCAGATATGCCTTCGAGGTCGCCATCTTCTCGTTGTACAGGACGAATCGATCGTCCATCTTGAGCAGCGAGAAGGTCGCCGAAGTCGGATGCACAAACACTTGCGTGCCGCCCTTCAGCAACAGCTTGAGCTCGGATGCTTTGGCCTCCTTCACCACCATGCCCTGCTGCACTTGCACAAACTGCCGCTCGGGCGGAACCACACTGGCCACTTGCGGGTAGAGTCCGGCAGCAAGCACAGCCTTGAGCACCTTAATGTTGGTCGAGTTGGCATTCAGAAGCCGGTGCGCCTCGGCCGCCTGTGCGTCCTGCTGCTTGTGGTGGTGCATGATGGCTGCGGGCACAAAGCCGATGGACGCCAAAATGTCCAGGAACTGCTTGCGCAGGTCTGAGATGCCCTGCATCGACTGCATTGAAAGAAAGTTGTCCTCGCAAAATTTGCGACGCGCCCCGGTCTTGGACGCTGCGCCGTCCCCAGCGCAATTATGCCACTCGGCGTACGCCTTGGAGTAGCCCAGCAAGTCGCTCTTGCCAATGGCAAAGCGCTTTTTGACTTCGTCGGCTTGAGCGCGCTTGTCCACCGACGTAATAAAGGGCGAGCGGAAGCCCATGCACGCAGCGACCGTGAGAATCGGGTCGAGGCAGTGGAAGATGGCGCCAAAAATGAGCACTTTGGCAATGCGTGCGTCGACGGGGATGCTCGCAAGGTGCACGCCCAGCGGCGTCAGAGCCTTGGTGTCGCGATGCAGCGCCCCAATGTCCACCAGCGCGTCGATGGCGTGCGTGACAGCCTTCGTGTCCGGAGGGGTGAGTGCTTTTCCGAGGAACTGCACCACGTCCGCAGTGCCCATGGCTTTCACCTGCAGACACAGCTGCTCGAGCGGAACGCGCAGAATCTCGGGTGCCTGGTGATCAGCCATCAGCTCGCTGCGCTTGGAGGTAAACAGACGATAGCAAATTCCCGCTTGGGTGCGACCCGCACGACCTTTGCGCTGGCGAGCGTTTGCCTTGCTAATCCACGTATCTTCAAGGCTCGACATGCCACGCTGGGCGTCATAGCGCGTCTCCTTGACGCGGCCAGTGTCAATGACATGAACAATGCCATCGACGGTGACACTTGTTTCTGCAACGTTGGTCGACACAACAACCTTGCGCGTGGTTGCCCCAGTGGCGTCAAAGACGCGCTTTTGCTCGGGCACCGAAAGCGTCGAGTGCAACGGAAGAACGAGAAGCTGCTGGTTGCCCTTGGTGGCACGCGGCAGCGCGTCAAAAGCATACATGATTGCTTCCACGCATTGCTTGATCTCTTGCATGCCGGAGGCAAAGATGAGCACATCCTCTTTGGCTGGGGTGGTCGTGCAGATGTGCATGACAGTCGCAGCAATCAGGTCGACATTGAGCATGTCCTCCTGGCGGCTGTGGATGGCCATCGAGATGCCGAATGCGGCATCCGGGTCGACGGCCTCTGCTGCGTCTGCTGCTGGAGGTGGTGCCGAGCTGCTGCTGGTGCTGCTGCTAGAACCAAAGTCGCTCGAGGTCGAAGCTTCGAGGCTGCTCGTGCCGTCTTCTTCTCCACGCCGAGGCCGAGATCCCGCCGACTTTGCACCGCCACGACGAATCGTCTCAATGCGGAAAGAGGTGCGCTGCACCACGTCTTCCAGGTGCAGGATTTCGACGGGGTAGGCAAACCCAGGAATGGAAATGACTGGCACGCCCCCAAAGTAGCTCGAAAATGTGTTCGAATCGAGCGTTGCGCTCATGAGCACCAAGCGCAGGTCTCGACGCTTGGCCAAGACCTCACGCAAGGCGATGAGGACAAAGTCGCTTTCGACACCGCGTTCGTGCACTTCGTCAATCACAATGTGCGAAAACGCATTCAGAAGCGGGTCGTCTTGCAAAAACCGCAGCAAAACACCAATTGTGCTGAACAAAAGGCGTGTCGACGCAGAGTACTTGGCTTCCAGTCGCACCGAGTAACCGACGCCCTCGCCAATCTTTTCAGCTCGCTCCACTGCCACACGCTCTGCCACCGACAGTGCAGAGATACGCCTGGGCTGCGTGCACAACAGTCTGAAGGAGAGAGATATAAGAACAGATGGAGGAGACGAGCGAGTTAACAGTAATCCAAACAGTCGAAACAACACAAAAAACCCAAAACCAATCGTTTTCGCCAAAAACATACCTGCACGTCGACCCTTGATTTTGATCAATCAGCGCATCCAAAATGAACTGAGGGACTTGGGTCGTCTGCACATTCATCAAAACACTGAGTGCACAAATTTCGTCGATAAAATGCAAACTCTACGGCTTGTCGTCGCCTGCATACCTTGCCGCAGCCTGTTTCACCACTAATCACCACAACTTGGTTGGCCGCCAGAGCAGACAGGATTTCTTTCACGTAGCTGTGGGACGGCAGCTTGCTTCGCTTGTCAAACACCTTTTTGAAGGCAGGCGTCGCTTTGGTCAGTGCCGCAGACTCTTTCGCATCGGTGCGGAGCGCGTGGAACGGCGAACGTCTGCGCCGCTGTTGCTGCTTGCCATCCTTTCCTGTGCGTGCGGCAGGCGTCGCCGAAGCGGCGTCGGCTGGGGCTGGTTCCGACGAGCTGGCAGAAGAAGAAGCAGCAGCAGCCGCAGCAGCCGCCTCTTGCATGGCTGACGTTGACAGCGGTGGTGGGTTTTGAACCACCTCAACGCCCGACGTTTGGACCCAATCAATCAGCGAGTACAACAGCGGTGCAGGAGCCAGAGAGGCTGCAAACTCAAATGCTGCGCGCTGCAGCACAAGCCGCGTGGTGGAAGTCAAAGCTGGATGCCGGATGACCACAATAGGCGTTTCATTCGGATACAGGCAGGTGGACGAAGGGAACTTGAGTTCGAGTTCGACCAGGTGGGGTTTGAATTCGGGCACTGCGAGGCAAACGCTGATGCAGGAGGCCGTTGGCCGAATCATGGATCGGACGACACTGTCGGTCGAACAGTCCGCCGCGGAACATTCGGCGTGGCTCTTGACGTTTGCAGCCACGACCCCGTAGATGCTTTCTACAGCGGCAATCTCCTCAGCCACCTGCTCAGCGGCCGAATCAATCTCTTCGGCGGAGAAGCGAGCACTTGGTGGACCGGCGGGCACGGTCGCGGAGAAGGCGTCGGCATCCGTCAGACGATCCTCTTTGAGCAGATGGAGCAATCGAAGCAAAGCAGCATCTTCATCATATCCGCAAGCTTCAAGGGCCATGGATGCGTGCTGCTGGCCAAAACCGACCTCGCGAAGGCGTTGAATCATGTACGACTGCGCCAGCGACGTTGTGTTGGCGTGGAAGGAGGCTGTCAATTGCTTGCTGTCCGGTCGGAACTGCACAGGCAAGTCTTGTTCAGGAACGTGCAGGCACAACCAGGACAGGGCTGCCGACTTGAGTGCCGCTGCCTCCTGGGCCGCGGCAGTCGCTTTTGGCTGTGCGCCGAGTGCTTCATCAATATGGCGAGCATGAAATCCGAGCGCGAGCAGATCTCGGTAAACTGCGGTGGACGTTTTCTGCAAGTATGCCAACGATACTAACAAAAAAAACCAAAAAAAAAGAAAAAAAAAGAAAAAAAAAGTAAAACAAAAGAAAAAAAAAAAAGCCGAAAAAACCAAAAAAGGCTGCCAGGATTACATTGCTGGTGGAGGTAGAAGGGCTAGGCTCATCAGCATCCTCAGCTTCACTTGAAGCAGCCGCCTGCTGCTTGGCGGTTTCTTGCTGCGCTTCTTTGACAAGCGCCTCGATGACTGTGCGCTGTGCTTCGCTCAGG
Source organism: Capsaspora owczarzaki ATCC 30864 (assembly GCF_000151315.2). NCBI lineage: Eukaryota > Filasterea > Ministeriida > Capsasporidae > Capsaspora > Capsaspora owczarzaki. The sequence goes on along the minus strand of NW_011887299.1, from coordinate 118,238 downwards.
TGAATGACGGCCAGTTGCGCGTCCTCCTCTCGTTGCTTGAGCTCGGCCTGCCGCTGCTCCGAGGCAGCTTGCTTTTGCTGTGCACGCTCCACGTCGGCTTTGGTGACTGGCTGGAACGGGTCCCCGCCAGCCGCTGGCCAGATGCCCTCCGTGTCATTCTTTTTGAGCACGTCCAACGCGGCCCAATAATCCCGAAAGTCAGGCGGCAGGATGTGGGATAGATTGAGGTGTGAATTCAGGCGATGCATGGCGCAGACGGCGGCCCTGAGCAACAAAACGCAGGCGCGCGGGGAGGGGTTTGAGTCGATGTGAGTCGGTGTGAGTCAGTGTCCTCGTTCCCCCGAATCCCAATCATAGGCTGCGACGTACATGTGTTTGGCTTCCATCGGATGCTCATACAGCTCTGGTGGATCGATATTGAGCGTGAGCGGCTGTCGTGTCTTTTTGTCCTCCTTGGTCAGAATAATCGAAACGCGGTGCTTGCCGCCTTTTTGGTGCTACAAAGCCAACAAAAAGAATCAGTGAAAAGTTGGATGAGTGTTGTGATTGACCACAGCAGCAGTCAGTAAAGCGGTGGCTGTGTTCTGAGCGTCTCTGAGCGTGTCTAAGCAGCCAAATTTGGAGTCCGCGTCTCTTTGTACGACCAAAAATTCGCCTCCCTTGACGTTCCATCCCTAGCGACGAGCATCGCGGACTGTTTTCCCCTTGTCATCCTTGTACGTGTCATGAGCATGTAGCGGGGATGAGCTCACCGAGTTCCATTGCGGCTTGCCCAGCTGGTGCTTTTGACAAAACTCGCTCAGCAGCGTCGCGGGCGTCTTTCCAGTCCAGTTCCGAATGACATACGCTGGCATTCCTGCACCTGCTGCACCTGCTGCACCTGCTGCTGCGGCGGCGTTGGCTGGACCGTTGCTTCCACTCGCACCACCGCCACGAGGCTGAGATCCGCTCGCCCCGCTGCCAGACGCCCCCGCTGCGCTCGCCCCGCCAGTCCCTGCAGGCTGCTTGCCCTTGCCCTTGCCTTTGCCCTTGTCGGCCTCGGCGGCGGCAGCAGCAGCGGCGGCGGCGGCTTCCTGCGCTCGGCGGACATCGCGAAATTCGCGCCCTTCTTTGCCCTTTGGCTTGGACGGCGCCGACGAAGCAGGCGAAGTGATGAAGCCTTTCGTCATTTTTGGCTCAAAACAAGTAGACTGACTATGACTGAGACAATGGTAATATTCGAGCAAGAAGAAAAAAAAACCCAACATGAATAACAGGAGCAAAAGCAAAATTCAACACGATTGGAAACGACAAACGACAACAGCATCAACAACAACCCGGTCGAGTTTTATCGATGCGTCGAGCAACGCTCAATATGCTCAACCAGCTTGGCAGTGAAGGCATGCCGAGGGAGCAGCTGGTTGTAGATGGAGTGCGCCTGCGAGAAGCGGCTGAAGGCAGCGTCATAGTCGCCCTGGATTTCGTCGACACGCGCAATGTCACGCAGCCCCTTCGCCAGGTTGGGATGCCGAGAGCTGTAGAACTTTTCGCGAAGGGCAAGGGCCTTCTCGAGGTAGAGACGAGCAAGCTCCGACTGACCGAGATGGCGACAGGTGTTGCCAATCATGGACAGCGCCGTGGCAGTGTGGGACAGGGGATCCTTGGCCGACGCGACAGCCGCCTCGTACGTGTGGCGCAAAATGTCCAACTTGCGATGGTACTCGCCAACTCGGCCGTGGAGCCGCGCCATGATGAACAAGTGCTCGACGTTCGTCACGGCCGCGTCACTAAACAACTGGGCCTTCAGAGCAAGAACGTGCTGCAGGTGCTGGGCCAAGCCAGCCGCAGACGAGCCAACCTTGACAGACTTGAGCGCAGCACGAATCTCTTCTGCGACATCCGGGTCGAACGATGCAAGAGTTTTTTCAACGACGGTCAAGGACTGGTGCAGCGTCGCACTTGCCTGGTGCTCGTCCCCAACAAGCCGAAGCGCAAACGCCATGTCGAAGGCAACGTAGCCGACTTCAATCGAGTCGACGCCGCGGAGATGCGAGAGCTTGGCGAGCGACGACTCAAAGAAGGAGAGCGCCGTGTCTGGTCGTTGGGCGTAGAAGGCCAGAATGTGAGCGGTGCGGAAGTAGATGCGCGCAGAGTCGGCTGCCGAGAGGAGCGGCTTGTATAAACGAACGCACGCCAGCAGGAGCGGCAGATACGCGACGACGACCGAGCTCTCCGTCGAAATGGAGAGCGGATGGGAGCTCGACGTGACCAACAGCAGGGCATCGACCAGCCAGTCGACCATTTCCTCGCGATGGTCGCGACGATAGGTGGAGCGCACCAGACGCTGCACGGTGGGGTGCATCGAGACGGTCTGCATGCGGCTCGCCTCCACCGTGGTCGTCACGGCAGGGTCGTAGTCGAACGACACAATGCCCAGCTCTTGCAGGGACATGAGTGCGGCCCACGTCTTGCGGACGAGCAAGTTGGCGGCCAGCCCCAAGCTGCGCGCATGGACACCAATCCAGTGGTACAGCAGCGGAATGGGAATCCGATGAGGAATGCCGCCAAAGCTCATGCACTCGAGCAGCTTGACGGAAATTGGATTGCTCTGAACAGCCTTGGAGATCAAGCTCCACAGCGCCTGCAGACACCGCGGGGGCATTGGTTCGTCGTCGTCCATGTCGTCGTCGTGCTCGTCCAATTTCGTGCCATTCAGACGGGACAGGGCTTCCCCAAGCTGGGTGGTCAGCAATGGCACAGTCAGACGCTTGTTGGGATCTGCCTGGATGAGCTGCGCAGCCAGCGACAAGCCGAGCGGGATGCATTGAAGCTTTTCGACCAACGCCTGCAACGCCGCGCTGTCGCCACTGCTCCCATCGACACTCAGCAGCCTCGCGAAAATGCTGGAGGCGGCGCTCACAGAAGGAGCAGGGCACTTCCAGACAGCAGCTCGGGCCCACGCTTCCTCGCGAGAAGTGATGAGAACAAGTCCCTTGCGCGGACCGGCTTCGAACAGCACCTCGAGGTGCTCGGACGCGCTCGCGTTCTCAAACACAATCGCATAGGTAGGCACGAGCATGCCATCTTCGGGGTGGCTCGCCTTGACATGTCGGCGATCCAGCTCGCTGTGAACTTTGGCGACGAGGCCGTTGTCCTGTTGCGCAGCCTCGGCATCCATCATACCCAGGAGGACGGCCAGGCGCTGATAGCCCTGGTAGACGGCAGCCATCGTGTCAGCGGCCATCCAGTACACGCTTGATAGCTGCTGCACGTGCTTTTGCACGTAGGACAGGGCCAGTTGGCCTTTTCCGACGCCGCTCGAACCGGCAATCACGCAAACACGCGCTTGCAGGGGCTTGGAAGGGGTGGCTGCAGCAGCTTGAAGCGCCATCTCGCCACTTCCGGCAGCATCGGCCGTTACCGCCGGGGCACTCAGCGCAATTTGCACGACGGAGGCCGTACGCGAGGGCGCAGCACTGACCTGGTCGCGAATAAACTGACTCAAGCTTTGCAGATCGGCCACGTTTTCGGCTGCAATGTGCTTGCGAGCTGGGAGATTGAGAAACGCCACGTTGCTCGTGGCGCCGGGGCTGGCGGCCGTGACGGCTTCTGCAAAGTCAGACCAGACGGAAAGGCGCGCGGCATTGCGAAGCTCGTCGTTCAGCGTTGCAACGGCGCCCTGGAAGGCGGTCGCAAACGGGACGACAATCTTGCAGGCAGACGGACACAGTCGGGTGAGCAGCTCGCTGCCAAACGCGGTAAAGGCTGCGTGCCCAACGTTGTCCAGCGCTTGGGACGGCGAAAAGCTCATCACTGCCAAGCAGCGGGTGGCAGTGAGGGCGTTGACCAGCTCGTCCGAGACGGGCGTCAGAAACACCATGCAGACGGGCCAGTGCGGCAAGGCAATGTTGGGCGCGCTGGCAGCGTGCGCTTGCTGCTGGAGTTCGGCCTGCAGTTCTTGCAACAGCTGCTTCTCGAACGCCGACCCCGCCAAGCGCTCCATCGACGCGACAAAGACAATTCGACCCTGGCGATCCGAGGCATCCAACGACGGCGGTGCAGAGGGTAGCTCTGACGTGCAGCAGGCCTTGAATGGCGGCACCTTGGTCGGGCACAGCGAGGTTGTAAAGTTGACGTGCAGGGCTTCCGCCGCCACAAACCTGCACCGGAAGATTTCGAAAAACAAAACGAAATAAATGCGCGAATGTACCGTCGTGACATTTTTGGTGAGAACCATGTTTGAATCATGAATTGTGATCTGGTGAAAATGAAATTGCCTCGAGATTGCAGTTTGATCCTGGCCCCCCCCTTTTTTTGTTGTTGTCCTGTTGTTTGTCAACTTACAATGAAGTCACTGCGTTCGCAAAGACGGCCGTGGCGGTTGCAGCACGCGAGGTGGCCGTAGCCCAAGCAGCGGCGTCGCTCGCAGTGACGTGCTCTGTCGCTGCAGCGGTCGCTGCGGGCACAAGCGCACTCAGCAGCGCATGAGACGCGGCCGCCTGAGGGGTTGCAGGGATCTTGCTGGACCGGTTTGCTCGCGGCGAGTGCATCTCCGATGAGGAGGGCGATGTGGGCGACAGGGGTTGAGCGGGTCGCTGCTGCTGCTTGTCGGGCGTCGCGGGCGTCGCGGGCTGCTTGAGCAAGTTGCCAGAGCTCGTCGAGGCCTGGATCGACCGTGCTTGGGCAGCTGCTTTGCTGGTAGTAGCAGACGAGGTCGAAGCCGGCACGTCCTGCATGAGCGATTCGACAGAAACCGCCGTGAGCGAACCCTCCGAGACTGCACCGCCAGACAGCGGCGGCAGCGCCTGGGTCGATGCGAGATGCTCCATTCGGAAGACGGACGTTGCGGACGACAGCACGACGAGCTGCGCATGGGGGACTGTGGAGCGACGAGGGGGTTGAGATTGAGCGATGCACATCCCCATACAGACAACAGCTACAAAGCAAAAAGGGAGCTCCAATGGCTCATCCGTAACAAGCAAGCTACGAGTGTCATCCACGCTCTACGGCTTCGCACTGGAACGAACAGCTCCCAATCCAGCAAACCTCCGACAATGCGAATCCATCAACCACCCTCACTCATCCCCCCCCCTTATCAAATAATCCTCATCAGTAGTGGTTGGTCATGTTTAATGTGCGCTTTTACATCGGACGTGGTCGGACGAGACGACAGACAGCGCGCAGTGCGCATCCGTCAGGTCGCTGCTGGAGAACATCAGTTGAGCGGAAAGAACAAAAAGAGTGACCAGTGGCTTTTGCTATGGATGCAGCAATTGCATCACTCTGACCAGCACTCTGAGCGATGGTTCCATGATACCAGGTGGAGGGAGGGGTGGAAATTTCTGAGACAGCTCTCGCTTCCATTGAATTTTCCATTGAATCCCACCGGTTTTCCACATCCACAGCATTCACTTTCCACTGTTGAATCTCCTCTGTTTGACTCTTCTCTATTTGACTCTTCTCTATTGATCGATTGGCTCTTCCTTGCATTGCCTTTGAGACTTTTTGTTGAAATCCATTCTTCCATTTTTCTCAGCACCACTTTGTGATCATTCTTTTATTTCTTATTTCTTAGTTTTTCTCTATATTCGTCCATTCATTCAGTCACCCGTTTTGCTTTCCAAACCCTGAGCTCGTGAGTGAGGGGTGCAACAAACAGGTTTTCCCCGCGTTTTGTTGGACTGCTGATCATCGTCAAACTCGACCCTCAACTCGCAATAGCAGCACAAAGATCAAACACACATAAGAAGCAACAAACAAGGAGGGACTTGAACTGACATGTCGTCGAGGTCCCATCGCCCGGACGCCGAGGTTGAGGACTTTGAGACGTTCGACGATCGGACGCCCGTATACGCATACGAGCAGACACTGGTAAGGCACACAAAGTGGAGTTGGATTGGATGATGTGTTTGGCTGTGGTTGCTGAATGGATCAGGGAGAGAGAGAGAGTGGGGACAGAGTGAGTGGGGGGACAGAGGGAGCAGATGAATGGAGCAAAGAACCAAAGGAAAGCCAAAAAAAAAAAAAAAAAAAAAAAAAAAAGGGATACTACCCGCTCACTGCTCTTGCTACCATTTGCTTACCATCGCCGCCATACTGACCTTCTAACTATTTCTCCTCGCTTCCCTTCTCTTGTCTCTGCTTTTTGTTCTCCAGGGCTATGGCAATTACTCGAGCGTCGCGCTGAAGCAGTTCGCAAAGGACACTGCTGCGCGGTTGAACAGCAAGGGCAAGCAGCCAGCGAGCGACCAGCACGACGCAGACCCAGCAAGCTGGGACGCAAGCAGGAATCGAGCAGGCTCAACAGCGAGCAACAGCGGAGGAGGCGGCGGTCTGGCCGTCGCCGCACTGTTCGCCCCTCAGGATGCATCGGGATCCGGCGCAGCAGGCGTGGCGTCGTCGTCGTCGTCGGGAGGCAGGCGGGCGGACGACGCGCTCGAGATGCCGCTCGACCCGCTCAACCCTGACGCGTCCGTCGCGCTGGACTTGCACTCGAGCGCGTCAGGACCGCTCGTCAGGCACGGCGATCCAGTCCCAGGAACAGAAGTACACACGGAGGAAATCGATCTCCGGGGCGACGGCAGCAGCGCAGATGGAGGAGCACGGTCCAACAAGGCTGCAGACGATCTGCGCGCCCTCACCACGCCACAAGGTACCACCAGTGGCTGATTGTGTTGGGGGTGGTGTTTTGAAGCTGAAGCGCTTGGTTGGTCATCGAGGGTTGGGCGTGGGGCTCGGAAAAAGGGTCAACTATGTTTGCCAACCTCTTGACTCACTTGCCTGCGACCCTCAACACTTGGACCGCAAACACAGGCATCAAAGCCCAGCTTTCGTACTGGGTGGCAGCAGTCTTCAACAACGATTGGGTCTTTTTGGCTCTGCTCGGCATGCTCACGTCCACCATTGGCTTTACTGTCGACTTGACGATCGCGCAAGCCGAAGCTGGTACGCGGATATGGGATTAGACGGCGCGCAATTGCAGCTTTATCTAACTCATCCGAATTGTGATAGGTCATCGCCAACTCGTTCATCTTACGGACGACAAGTTTCTTCAATACCTGCTTTGGGTGTCTGTCACGATGGGAGTGATGCTCTTTGCCGTTGGATTCACTCATTTCGTCTCTACCAATGCCATCGGTACGACATGGATGTGGTGCAAGCATGTGGGGTTTCGCGTTTTTGATCAGAGATCTGAATCGTTTTTTTTTTGGTTTTTGGTTTTCCCGTGACTTTGGTCAGGCTCTGGCATTCCCGAACTCAAAACCATCCTCAAGGGTATCGATTTGTACCACTACTTTTCCTTCCGCACGCTTGTCGCCAAAATTGTAACGCACGATCATGTTTTGTTTTCTTTTTCGAGCGTGTTTTTGACTGAATGTTGGCTCACTGTATTGTCCTGGTCCATGTCGACAGGTTGGTGTGGCAGGTGCCATCGGAAGCGGCATTCAGCTTGGCAAAGAGGGTCCTTACGTGCACATTGCTTGCATCCTCGTGCACAAGGGTTCGAAACACCTGTTCAAAGCGATTGCGAATGTAAGCAGAGAGCTTGGATGTGGCGTGCACATAATGGCGTTTTCTAAAAACTCGTCGCTCTTGCTACACGACTACAGAACAAGGCACGACGATTGGAAATGCTTTCGGCTGCTTGCGCCGTCGGTGTTGCGGTCAATTTCGGTGTGCCAATCGGCGGAGTGTTGTTCGCCATTGAAGTCACTGCGACCTATTTCGCCATTCGCAACTACTGGCGAGGCTTTTTCGTGGCGACGGTCTCGGCATTGATGAATCGTGTTCTTGTGACGTGGTACACGGGTTCCGGTGAGAAAGCGTGGCCCTGCTCTGCTGCGCCATTTTCTGTTTCCATCCCGTGCGCGTTGGTTTTCATTTTTGTCGTTGCTGTTGTTGCTCTGTTTCTTGTGCAACCGCAGGTGTCATCACTCCACTCTATCAAACCTTCTTCCCGAAAACGAGCTACCAGCCCATCGAACTCTTGGTGTTCATTCCGCTGGGCATGCTGGGCGGCTTGATTGGCTCCTTGTTTGTCAAGTGCCATCGCAAGTACATTGATTTCCGCCGCCTCAAGCTGAACAACATTTCTTGGATTAAGAACAAGTAGGTTTTTGTTGTGTTGACAGGCGGTTGTTTTGTGTGTGAACAAATCTCGTGCTCACCATTCACCTCGACCGAACAGTTGGTTCATGTATCCGCTTATTGTGACCTTCGTGCTGGCCACTGTGACGTCCGGTGTCGTCATTGGGCCGTACATGAATGTGAGTTAGATCTCTCGCGTTTTCGTTGCCTCCGCTGAATTTCCCCACCTCAATTCGCGTGTTTGGTTTTTTTTGTCATCTGCAGCTCACACAACGTCAAGTCATTAACAATCTCTTCTCGCAAGAACCATTGGTGAAAGTCAATCCCGACTGGGACTACCCAAACATTTTCGTTGCTCTTTTGATTTTCGCCTTTGTCAAGTTCTTCTTTGTCATTTTTGCCATCTCGTTGCCTGTTCCTGCCGGAATGGCCTTCCCCGTCTACGTACTCGGCGCAGCACTCGGGCGCTTTGTCGGCGAGGTGATTGCTGTCATTAATCCCAATCCTGTGGAGGGCTGGATTCCTGCGAGCTACGCCCTAGTCGGTATGTGAGCGGAAAGGGGGACATTTTTTTTTGGACTTGTTTTTTTTGTGTCTAACACTTTATCCATTTTCTGGCAACAGGCGCGACTTCGTGTGCTGCGGGTGTGACACACACAATTGCGATCGCAATCATTACATTCGAGCTGACGGGTCAGATTCACCACGTCATTCCGCTCTTGGTAAGACGATGCGGTATTTTTGGAGTGCCTTCCATGTTCGCTTGTTGCGTTTTCCCCCGACCTAACCCTTGGTTGTAGACTGCTGTGGTTGTTTCAAATGCGGTTGCGCAATCCTGGATGCTGTCCTTCTACGAGAGCGTCATTCAAATCAAGAAGCTACCATTCTTGCCGGATCTGAGAAAAGGACGGTAAGGACATCCGTCGCCTTTGACTTTTTTCCCCTTTCTTTTCCCTCCACGCACGTCATTTGCAACATTACTCATATTTCGTCTTGCTTGCAGGCTGTACAACATGACTGCCGCCGACTTGATGAATCGCGACCTGGCGCTCGTGAGCGAAGAATCCACCTACGCAGACATCAAAGACCTCGTTTCAAAGACCGAGTTCAGCACCTTCCCAGTTGTGAACAGCCGCGGTAAGTGGAAAATACAAGCACAGTTTCATGGCAGACGAAAGGCAGTTTCGCAAGTTCTCACACTTTGTTGTTTTGGTTGTGCTTGAATTCAACCAGAGGCAATGATTTTGATTGGCACGATTCGTCGTGATGTTCTTCAGCGCATGCTCAACGAGCAGCTCAGCAAGGCTCTTGCGGGACTTGGGGGGCGTTCGCGCTCCCACACGCTGGATGGAGCTGTGTCTGACGACGAACATCACGGAGACACCTTCTCCAGTATCACCAGCAATGTGTCGTTTACTGGCAATGAGACTCTGCCAACGGATTCGACGTTGCCAGAAAATGAGGTGAGACTTGTTTTTTTTTTTTCGATTTTGCGAATTTGGCGGCGTTTGCCATTGTGGTGTCTTTTGCGCCTTTTGTTTTCTCATCGACGTTTTCATGTTGGTGCTCACAGCGAAAGAAAAAGCTCCGAAAGCGCCGCATGCCGAGCTTTGTCAACATTTTCCGCAAATCCGTTGAGAATGTGGACGCACCAGTAGAGGCCCAGCCAGACGAGCGAGAAAAGAATGCACTCGAGGTATGTTGATTGTTGATGGATCGTCGTTTTGTCGCTGTGCTATGGTGCTAGCTGATCGTTTTTTGCATGCTGTTTCACGTTTCTCGTTGCTGAAACAAGGGACTCACTTCTGAACGTTCTTTGTCACTTTTGCTCAGCGCCGCATTCATTCCCTTCTTGACGAGCAAGTGGTTCTTCGAGGCGCACGAATCGATGCATCCCCCTTCCAGCTTGTTGCGCGAACTTCGCTTGCAAAGGTACACTTGGTCTTCTGTTTGAGCAGAGTGTTTTGGATCGTCCCAACTGAACATTCTCGTTTTGTAGGTCCATTCGTTGTTCTCGCTCTTGGGCCTCAATGTTGCCATTGTCACGTCGCGTGGACGCGTCGTGGGCGTTATCACAATGCGCGAGTTGAACGCTGCAATTGAAGGCGCTTCTGCCAAGCCATAGCCTCGCCTGCCTTGGCGCCACAATTTATCAGTTGTTTGAATGTCCCTGTTGTCTTTGATGTACTTTTTTGTTTTCAATGGTGTACTCTAGCTTGGCCGTGTGTGTGTATGTGTTTTTTTGTGTGTTTGTGGTTCATTGCTGTCTTAAAATTATTGTTTTGTTGTTGTTTGAGAGAACTGACTTTCAACGCATCTCGGACCGCAACCTGACATCTTGGCGCATGCATCCCACTACAGGCCTGGCACTTCGATGCCAGCCCGCCTCAACAGCTCAGTCATGGTGCGCGAACCATGTGAAAGCAAAAATCGTACTTGCAAAATGGTCTGCTCGTCCTGCGACATGGGCAATCCATCGAGCAAGTTGATTCCCTGAAGCGTGCCCAGTGTGGCTGCAACGGCACATGACAAGTTGAGGCTCTGTGTGAAGCCGACCGTTTTCAGGAAGAATGTCGCGTCGGATGAGTTGACGAGCAAACGCGAAACTCCCCTCGATTCGTTTCCAAAAGCGAGCGCAAGCGATTGCACAGGTTTTAATACAGGCGAAGCGTGCGCTTTGACGATTGGCGTGGCTGGAGGCGTTGGCGGAGCAGCCGCCTCATGCTTGAGGACTGAATCTGGCGTCAAACGTATCGCGGCGATGGCTGCACGCTCGTCCAGCACATTCGTCAATGCTCTTCTTTGCTCTGTTGTTAATGTCGAGAGTGATGGGAGCCAGCTTCGAACGCCGTGCAGCAGTTCGGTTGCATTGCCAGACAGGTCTGACGCCACGAGCGCGCAGTTGGCCTCTGCGAGTGCCGCGCGGCAGTGCTCCACGCTTGGATGGTGATGCACCAGCGTCCATGTATGTGCTCCGCTCGCGACCGTTTCCGATGGTCGAAACGTGCTGAACGACTCTGTGCAACACGAGGAAGAGTGATTTGAGAATTCGACCCCGACTCCGAACTCCCCCCCCCGTCCCACCATCTGAGATTCATGATGGTTTTTACCAATGACATGGACGTGTGCAATGCCAAAGGACTCGGCGGTACGGATGCACGCGGACGCTGCAGAGCATGTTTTCAACGCGACGTGAGTGTTCAGTTTGCACACTTTGGCCCTTCCTCGCCTCTCGGGTCTCCGTCCTGCTGCATTGGCAAGCGCTGTACCATTGTGTGGATCCATGCAGTTCTCGAGCACAAGCCGTAGCGACGACCGCGAGCCAACAACCTGAAAACAACACAGACATTCTGAGAACAAGGCTTCAAAAATTTGCGCGGGAAAAAATTCTCAGATTCTTGTATTGTCGGATGTTGTACCTGAGCAATGCGTTGCATGCGCGCTGGATTGATGCCTGGTGGCGATTTCGATGACGCGAGGAAGTTTAGAATGCGCCGCGAGAGATCGAGTGTGAGTGCCATTCAACGGAGAAGAAGAAGAAGAAGAGTGAACGAAGAGGAAGAGTGAATGAGGAGTGGTTTCTGAGCATCTGAGAACGAACGCTGGTTTCCGTCCTTGCAATCACAACCATTTGCCTCACGAGCTTGCAAAGTTGACTTTGGATGTCCCATTCACGGCATGTCGAGGTCTATTTGAGAGGGATGAAAGTACTGAGACTCAATGGCCAAAATCTCAATCTGAGCGTCTCTGTTCGTTCCAATCATTCAATCTTTCCTGCTATACTGCTTGCTTTCTTCAGTCTTTTCTCTTCCTTTCTTCTCCAATCGTTGAATGGAGTCTTCAGATTTGAATCTGGGCGAGTATGCTGAAGTGGATCGGATTGCAGCCCCGACGACGCGCCGACCAGCACCACCGCCGCCTCCAACCCAACAGCAACAGCAACAGCAGACTGAGAAAACTGAGCAAACTGAGCGAACTGAGCTGAATGGTGGCGCGGACGGACTTGTGAGCGAGTACATTGAAGCAGACGTTGTTCTGCACCGATCCCCCCAACAGCAGCCAGCAGCAGCCAATGCTGATAATGCTGATGCAGTCATCTACGAGCAGCCACCTCACCAGCACGCAGCGGCAGCAGCAGCAGCAGCAGCAGCAGCAGCATCAACTGCGGCACAGATTGCAGGCGTCGCAGCGCAGAAGAATCGCCGACGCCGTCCCAGCGAGTCCGCCTCGACTGCCTCGCTTCAATCCAGTCACGCTGATGGTCATGATGGTCACGATAATCACGATGATGATAACGCCGTGTCGGGCGGCGGTCGTGAGCTGGCGCGACGAGCACTTCCGCCAATCCCGGTCATCGCCGCGCAGTCAAGTGATCCTACTGAAGCAACAGCCGTCCACAGCGATCGCCATACTGATGCTGATCATCGCTTCACCAACAATGCATCAAGTCAAGACCACAATGATGATGTTGATGATAATGTTGGTGATGATGATACCTATGCTCAGATCCAGTCTCAGAAGCCAAGCAAAGCCAAACCGGCGCTTCCACCGCGTCGCAAGTCCAACCCACCAGCGCCTGCCAATGCTGTGAATAGCAGTGCCTCAATCGAGGACGATCATCCGAGCCATACTCAACCGTCTGGAAGTGCTGCCAACCATGCTGCGATGAGCGTCTCAGCGGAAGACACGAGTAAGGATCGTCAAGCGTTTTCTCATGCAGTGCTTTTTGTTTGCCGGATATACGAGCTCATGATTGCACCGATCTTGCATGACAGACGACCAAGACTTGTCACCAAACAGCATAGACAGCCCGGGAGATCGATCCGACCTCGAAGATCAGCTTGGTTCTGCGTATTCGCCGCGTCGGTACTTGGATGTGGAGGCCCCCAGCAGCCCGGCCGTGTCCTTGATTTCAGAGCCAGTGGATGCGATTGTCGTCGAGCCAGTTCGTAGCACGCCAGGCCCCGTCCCGTTCAGCAAGCTGGCCGTCCTTCAAAGTCACCTGGCGGCGTCCAACTACTCCGTCCCTGTGGATCATGTAGCCGACGCATCCGCATCAACTGCACCACTCCGGGTGCAACCCGGCAGTGGCGGCCACGACGTTGAGGAAGAGGCGCTCTACGCGACAGTGCAAACGGTGCCGCGACCACTCCCCTCGTCCACCGCCGCTGATGCTGCTCAGTATGCGAAGCCGTCTGTGCCAGCACGCTGGGCAACGAGCAACACACCTGCCAGTGCTGATGGAGCGATTCGCACACCCGTCCCAGACGGCGTTTACGATGCTCCAGTGCCGCTGGTGCCTTCGGCGCGTGGTTGGATGCCGAACGAGGACCTCCTCGCGCTATCGACGTGGTTTGCCTTCCAGACACGCTTTCCGACAACCACTGGTTCAACTCGACACGGTAAGCAGCAACAAAACGACATTCAACTGAAGTCTGTTTGGGTTCACTTTGTGTGTTTGGCTTTTTTAAAATTCATTGCTTGCTCGTGCTTTGTACCTCAAACCTTGTAGACGTGCTGGTGGATCGATTCCGACTTGTGGCATTGGACTTGGCGTTTGGAGTGACGACTGGAGCCAATTCATCCTTTCGGCATCTACAGCCGTTGCTTGCAGCGTTTGAGCAAAGTGACGAGTACGCGAGAATCAGCGTTATTAGTGTTTCCTTTTCGTTTGCTTGTTCGGACAACGTTATGATTTCCCCCTTTGCTGACGCTTTCTTCCTTTTTTGTTGCCTCTCCAGTCTTCGCGTCCGAAGTCAACCGCTCCAAGCTTTTCCTTCAACAGCGGACGACTTCCTGAAGGCTTGCAACGCCGCTCCTGTCGTGGTCGTGGCGGGTCGCGGTCGGCTGGACGAGCACGAGGACTCTGTCAACGCAATCATTCAGCAGGCACATCAGGACCGATACGAATGCACTGCCCAATGTCTGATCTTTTTGTCGCCCATCCCATATGGTCTTGCCAGCGCCTTCTGCCATTGGGGTGCTCAGTGCGTGATTGCATTGAATGCGTCGTCGTTCTGTATCGACGCGATGCACTGCGCCGTTGGCCAAGACGACGTTCTAAGCTTCACGACGACGCTCCTTCAGAATCTGTTTCGTGCTCAAGATTCTGACGCGTACATTTCGTATCCTGCATTGTTTGCACAAGCTCTGGAAAGCGTCTCTGCGCGTGCTCGACCGTGGTTTCAACTGGCACACAAGCCACCGTTGCCAACACGTGAGTAGTCCAGCCCCAGCCGAGCTCATCTCGCATTTCCCCATATCACTTTGTTCCACTGACAATGATATGTTTTTGTGCTTTTGTGTTTTGCTGTCCCCCCTCCCAGTTCACAAGGCTTGGTCGTCCACCGCTGCCAAACCTCGCCCAGTGTTTCGGCGCGCCACTAGTGAGCCGACCGTTTTGCATGTCACATCAATTCGTTTGTGAGCAGCTTGTCCTCACTTCTTTTCCCCCCGAACTTTTCATACGCTTGTGATGCGCTTCAACTCCAATGCTACAGATTTCAAGGTGTTGAATTTCATCTGCAACGCGACGCTCTTGAAGGCTGCTGCCGAGAATACTCTTGCGATGGAGTCGGATGAAGACGAGGCTACGCGAAAGCTTCCCCACTGGACTGTGATGGAGATTCCCCACAGCTCGCCGGAAGCCATTGCAGGAATGAATGTCAATGTCGACCGCCTGGACCAAATCCGCTACTCTCTTCTCTCCTTCCGACCACAGGTGGTTGCGTTTTCTGTTCCTGGCGCAGTCGTCCAGCCCGCCGACATGGCTGCGCGCCTGACGCTGTACGAACACTTGGCCAGAGTTGTTCGCGACAACACGGACAAGGTGCAATGCGTGGTGCTGCCATCGTCCTACTCTGTTGAAGGTGCCTGGCGCCTCTTTGTCCAGACACAACCGGAGGATGATGAAACGGCTGGTGTCGACGCAGTGATTGGCATGCAAGGACAGTGCGACGGCATCGCCTCCGACTATTTCGTCATGGAGTTTTGTTACCTGCTCGCTACCAGTACCGTTCAGATCAACGATGCGTTTGCTTCAGCCACTGAAGCCATCTCAGGCACTCCTTGGTTGTCGTATGCGTCGTTCGGCACCATGCAGACTCTGCAAAGTGCGCAGGCTCACTATGCCGCCCTGCCGCGGTTGTTCTCCCGCGTGACAAACAACCCGCTTGCGCGCGTGCAAAAGGTGCGCGCACAAGAGCTGCAGCAATCGCGCGTGGCGCCGAATCCCATCGCGTTGCGGCTGGGCGATCGCCCGGCGCAGGTCTCGCCCACATTGGCTGTCGAGGTGGGTGCTGGTCATTCGCCAAAAAGCACCTCGTCGTCGCCGGCAGTTGCTGTTGCCGTTTCCGCTGCGGTAGGTGATGTGGAAACTCCCGCGCTGGACGCACTCCTGCAGCAGCTTGAATCTGCAAACTCGCTGGCCAACGCGACTTCCGACCTCATTGCTCTCGTTGTTGGCGGAGTGGCTGGGAGTGGCAAAACGACACTGCTTCGACAACTCGAGCTGGAACTCTGGGCCCAGTGGTCAGACGTCAAGAACATTCCCGTCTACGTCTCCATGTCGGATGTTCTTGAAAGCCAAACGGAACTAGGTCCTCTCGAGCGAGCCATCCAGCAACGCCTCTCCACACCTGGCACGCTCTTGGGGCCTGCTGATGTCAGAGAACTCCAGCTCACGTGCGGCTTTACGTTCTTGATTGACTGCGTTGCCAATCTGCGCGGGTTGGAGTCTCTGAACTTGCAGCAGTGGCGTTGCAACACTGTGCTTGCCGCCCGCCCGAACGACTGCGCTCGCATTGAGCAGCGTCGCTTGCAGCTGTTCAGTCCATCCGCGAGCCTGACTGTCCGCCACATCCAGCCGTTGACGGCAGAGAACAAGCTGGCCTTTGTTTCCAAGTGGCTTGCCGCTGACAATTCCAACTACAAGAGCTGCTTGGGAGTCATTCTCAACAAGACATCCCAGCAGCGCACCTCGTCCAGCCATGCGTCTGCTGCTGCGACGACTGCTGCGGCAGCTATTGCGTCCGTGAGGATCGGCACGTCAACACCGCTCGGGATTGGCCGATTTGGTTTCTGCCAGTCCGGGCTCTTCGCCCGTGGCTTCTCGCGCAGTTTCGCGACGCAAATCGTCGAGCTCTGTCGTTTCGCGGCTGCATGGTGACGCCTCGTCGTCCAATCTGCTTCTGTCGCATAGTCCTGTTGCTGCGGCTGCTGCCGCGGTTGTGGCGATCAGCACCTCGCCCGGCACACCCGCTCCCCTCACACGAGCTGCAAGTCTGACATCCGTATCCATTGATGGAGCGCCCGTCCGCCGAGCAGCTGCTCTCACTCCTTCCCGCCCGTCCGTTGCGTCGCGCGCGGTGGAGGCGGCGCTCGCCGACACGCCTCCTGCGGATTGGGATGCCTCGATGCTTTTGCAAGCCTTCAGCACCTTGAAGGGGTTTGCAGTCGTAACCCAAACCGTTTCCGGCATTGCCATGTGGACGGAGGCGTTTCCAACGCTGCTCGAGCAGTTCGAGCGGCACGCTGCACTCAGCCTGCATTCATCACCCATTACGCGCACCGAGCTCGTGGATGTGTACGTGCTGCAGTACATTCATCACCGGATGGCTCGGTTGCGATCGACAGCCGCCATTCCCGAGGGCATCTCGAATGTTGTGGCCGAAGTGCTGGATGCATGCAGCGAGATTGCCGGTGAACTGTTCCGCCAACAGCTGACCGCTGCGCCATTCTTCCCGAAGCGCCCTCGCGCCAATCCTGCTGTCTGGCGCCTGCTCCTCAACCGCCAAGACCAGCGAGCGGCCTTTCTGCTCGAATGTTCGCCAATCTCGATCGAGCGCGTAGAGCGCAACGCGTCCAGCGTGTTGGACTCGGCTCTGGAGGCCATGCCTGGCAGTAGCAAGGGCAAGTCGTCGGAGCCAACAGCGACATCCTCCGCTTCGACTTGGAACCTCTTTGATGCTGCCACTTCAAGCGAGGCAAGCGAAACAACGGACCTGTACACTTTCGCGCCGTCGGCGTTGTTGGACTACTTTGCTGTGCGCTTCATTGTGGCCGCTCCCGACACTGACGAGTTTGTCAGCCGCTTCCGCACTTATCCGAGCTTTACGGACGATCTCAACATGGTCTCTCTGTTTGCCGACCGCGTCCGCAATGATGCGTCGGTGGAAGCCCAGTTTAAACAGATTGTCGAACGAGCGCGCAAATCCGCTGCCATTGGACTGACGAGCGACGCTTCTGTCGCGGATCACTCGGTGGCCAACGCAATGTCAGTTCTCACCGCGGCCGGCTGCTCGTTCAATCGAGCTGCGCTGCAAAATCTGCAAGCGCCGGATGCCAACTTGACCCATGCCATGCTCGTGGAAGCGGATGTTTCTGGGAGCGATTTGAGCGCCGCGACGCTTGCTGGTGCCCAAACACGCGATTTGGGCAGCAAGGGCGCCCTCGTGCCAGCAGGCCCAGTGGAACACTTGCCGCTGGTGTCCAACTTGAGCGGCGAGGCGCTCGCAGCAGCCTTCTCTCAGGATGGGTTGCTCTTGACCGTCATTGACTCGAGCCTGCGTGCCTCTCGCTGGGACGTCCGGTCCGTCATGCGCTCTGAGCTCGCGACTCGCGATGTTTCTAAAACCGTTGCATCTCCGCTCTCCGCGCCGTTATCGTCGTCCTCATTGTCCTCTCTGAGCTCGTCCGGCGCGCTAAGCTCACTCACTGCAGCGAGCGCTTCCGCCAAGTTGGTCGACGAGTGGCAGTTCAGCGACCCTCCAGCCTGGTGGAAGTCGCTCTTTGGAGACGCTGCAACCGAGCCCGCCGACTCGTCCGCTGGGCAGAGCTTGGTGGCTCAGCCGGTGCTGTCCGCCACTGGCTCGGTCGCTGCTGTCGCCGGACTCGAGCAAACCGAGGCTGGAGCCGTGGACGGCGAACTGGCAGGCGCGCCCAATTTCGCGATCGTGTTGCACGACATTCGTCGTTCCAGCTTCTTCCGTCGCGTCCTCGTGGGGCACCAGCACAAAGTGACGTCGATGATGTTTGTTGGCGATGCGCATCTTGTCTCTGGCGATGCTTCTGGGCAGATTCGAATCTGGCACAACGCTCTTCTCTCAAGCGATGCGTCCGTTGTTTTTGGCCCTGGATCTGCACAAGGTGTGTATTGATGGGGCGGGTTTTTTTTGGAAAAGCGAAGTTGCCATTGCGTGGTTTGGCCGTGCCTCATCTTTTGATATGCTTGTCGTTTCAGAATCGGAGGCTGCAACCTCTCGTGCCATCACTGCAACCTCGTTTATTGCCCAGCGCGAGTACGAGTTGACCATTCACGAAGGAGATGAAGTGCAAGTACTGGATCAGTCCAACCCGGACTGGTGGTGGGTAAGTTGTCAGTTGGTCGCGTTGCCAAAACAACAACAACAAACAACAACCTCACTCCTGGTCGTTGCTTCCGCAATATTTTCTTCCCCTGTTCTTTTTTTTTGGCAGATTTCGTTCGGTGGCCGACAAGGCTGCGTTCCACAAAGCTGCCTGATGCCGTTGGCTCAGGAGGCTGCTCGCTCTCTGTCAGGATCACGCACCAGTTTGCTCGAATCGGTCCCTTCCAGCGAGGCTTTCATTGTGGCCCGCAGGAAGGCGCTGGGAACCAAGCCTGTGTTGCACGCAAACATGATTGGAGCGCAAGGAGAGCTCGTGGTCGCTGCAACCACCAAAGCCGTGCAGCTGTGGTCTGTGGAGGAGCGTGTGCTGGCACGCGAGCATGTTGTGGCTCATGCGCACATTGTCGCTGCGACCAGCAACCAGAAGTGGATTGCATGCACCACAGATCGCCATCTCGTCCTGGTGTTTGCCATCACTTCGCACCTGTCGACCAGCAGCAGCAGCAGCAGCAGCAAACAGCTGCCTCATGCGTATCGTGGCGCGCAACTCGAGCAGTCGTATACCTTTGACTTGAGCCGCGGCCAGTTTGACCAGCTTGGAGCTGGCATGCTCGCCTCTGCTGCACTGGGATTGCCTTCCTCGCGTGGTATTTCGCTGAAACTGGCGACGCAAAGCAGTGTTCTCGCTTGCAGCGGCGCAACTCAGGTCACCCTGTTTGACCTTGATGCTGGCCATACGGTAGCACACCGTCAAATTGAAGGCGGACACGTGGTCGGATTTTCCGACGACTGCTCATCCGTCGCCGTCGCGTTTAGCAAACGGGTGCTCCTTTGGGATGTCGAACTGCCTTCCGACCGCGAACTTTCCCGCACCCAATGTGGTGGATTGTCATGCCTGTCGGTTTGCGCATCCGCCAATCTCCTCGTCACCGGTGAGACGTTTGGAAGTATCAAAGTCTGGGATGCGTCGTCATTGGCGTTGCTGGCAACGTTGGGCCAGTCATTCCCCGTGCACTCTGTCGCCATGTCTCCGCTCGGCAATCTGGTTGCTGCTGCAGGGCTTACCATCGAGCAAAACACCAGCGCGCTTCAGCCCGGCCAGGTGCTCAAAATGTGGCAAACGCTGCCAACGAAGACTCAAGAAGCCAAGCTCATCCAGGGTTGCGAGCGCCTGGTTCGCTCGGTGAGCTTTGGCCGCGACGGCAAGTTCATGGCATGCGGCGAAGCAGAAGGCCGGGTGACCGTGTGGAGTACCGAGACTGGACGCGTCAAGTACGATTTTGGCAAAATTGCGCGAACAGCAGCCCCAATCCCTGGAGCTGATTTGGCCTTGGACGACCGTGGGCACGAGGGCCCGGTACTCAGTGTGTGCTTTTCTCAAAACACTGCTCTGGTCGACAATGACGATGGAGGCCGGTTTGTTCTCGTGTCGTCGAGCGAAAGCCCCTCTGCAACTGTCGTGTTCTGGGACTTGATCTCGGGTCAGTCCATCCTTCAGTTGGCCGGCATCGGAGGCAGGGTGGCAGAGCTGAGCAGCTGCAGCCAGTACCTCGCAGCCACCGTTGCATCGAGCGGGTACCGCACGGTTGCCGTCCATGTCGTGCCCTCGCTGCTTTCGATGCGTCAGCTGCAGCTTTCGGCTGCGCTGCTTGCCCAAAAGAAGCCTCCAACCCCTCTGCTGACCTTCCGAGGCCACGATGGCCCCGTCACTTGCATTAGTTTTGCCCCGAACGGCATGGTTGCTGCGACTGGCAGCGCCGATACTACCGTTCGCATCTGGGCCATGCCGCCTCCGCACACGCGGAATATCTCGAACGCTCGCGCCAACGGCAGCGGCCGATGCCTGGCCGTCCTGAGGGCACATACCGACATTGTCACGTCCGTTGCCTTCCACGGCGAGAGCGGCATGCTGTACTCCTGCGGTCTGGACGGCGCGCTGCTGCAATCCGCTCCCGTGGCGCCGTGCTCTGCATCTTCCGCTTCGTCTGCCTCCTCTGCAGGTCTGGCGACGCTTTCTTCGACCCCCATCGAAGCTGCTAGTGCCACCGCACCCGTGCCCCATGGCCAGCCGCCATCTGCAGCAGTCTGGCGCGTGGTTCGCGTGGCAGCCAGTCCTTCGCCACCGCTCGTCCAAACCGAAGGGTTGCTCGCTCGCGCCACCGCCTGCTCCATTCAATGAATCATGATTGTGCGCGTGTTTGAAAGTGTGTTTGTTGTATTGCTGTAGATCTGTTTCTGTACGATTGAGTATTGAATGTGTTTTGTTTTTGGGATTTGTTGTTGTTTGAGTCGTCTCTCATTCAAATGCATTCAATCGGGTTTTGCATGCTTGTTGCACTCATGCTGTTCAGTCCTTTCTCTTCCAGATCTGGCAGATTGGGACCTCCAAATTTGACCTTGCCTGATCTTGGATGCTGAGAAACAATGGCTGAGATTGCTTCGATGCGGCTGCTCCGCTCCGGCGCGTCCCATCCGCCGCGCAATCCATCTCATGCATTCATCCCGAGCAAAGCTCAGCTGCTAGTGCGCGCTGCGTTGCTGGCGCTCGGGATGACTCTGTTTGCGACCGGCTTGTTCCAGCTGCCATCGCCGTCGCCAGCAGGCCGCTGGTCTGCCGATCCGTTCGCCCACCCGACCCTGCGCTGTGCTGACGACGAGCCAGACTGCATGAACTGGGATGGCGGCGACCGTCCTGCGGCGTTCGATCGGATGGTCTTTGTCGTGATTGACGCACTGCGCGCCGACTTTATGCTGCCGTACCGCCGTTTGCCTCAAGCTGGCGAGCCAACCGACCACGCAGGGAGCTCAAGTGACGCATCCAGTGCTCGTTGGGAGCCTGGGCGGGCCAATCATGCTCGATTCCGTCAACTCATCCAGTCCTCCAACCGGTCGCTGCCGTTCGTTGCCCATGCACAGACGCCGACAGTCACGCTGCCGCGCATCAAGGCGCTAACAACAGGCAGCATCCCTGGATTTCTGGATCTCGCGTTTAATTTTGGCGGGTCGCTGTCGACGAGCAACGGATTGGAGCAACAAGCGACAATGCCAACGCTCGAATCTGCCAAGCTCCTCCCGCCGCTGCCTGCCAGCTGGGTGGATGCGCTGGTGGAGGCTGGCAGAAAGGCCTACTTTTTTGGAGACGACACGTGGCTTCGGCTGTACCCGCGGCACTTTCGCCTGCACGACGGGACAACCTCGTTTGTTGTGCACGATTTTGTGGAGGTGGACCAAAATGTGACTCGACACATCGTGCCTGCGGTGCTGGGTCTGTACGATACAGGGCATTCGAGTCTAGATGCACACAACATTCAGCGAAATACCCAAGTACCCGCGTCGGCATCGGCGTTTTCGGACGACGGCTGGCGCTGCATTGTGCTGCACTTTCTCGGCGTAGACCACATCTGCCACGCCGAGGGGCCATCGAGCCCAACGCTTGGCCCGAAGCTCGATGAAATAGACGACATGCTGTTTGACCTGCACCAACTACTGCTGGGAGAGGATGCACGACAAAACACGCGAACATTGCTGGTCGTGTGCGGTGACCATGGCACCAATGAGCGAGGGAACCATGGAGGCTCCTCATCGCTGGAGACAGAAACGGCCGCCATCTTTTTAGGATCTGGGCTGCAAGCTAATCAGGGCAACTTGGAAGAAGCTGCGAGATGGCGCGGAGTTTCCTTCACCAACGATCAGCGCCAGCACATTCGCCAGATTGACATTGCCGCGACGGTCTCGCTGGCCGTGGGCCTTCCTGTACCATCCGGCAACGTCGGTGTTCTGATCGAGTCGGTGTTGTTGGGCGGACAGTACTCGGATCGGGAGTTGTGTTTCACCTCTGATCTCCGGCCAAGGCTACGGCGTCTCATTCGCGGTCAAATAAGTATTCTACGCCAGCTTTATGTCTCCCTTGGCCGCACTGCGAAGGATATTGACCTGGCCCTGCAGAATGAGGACTGGAATTCAGACTGCTCCACGCACTTTTCCAACAGCACCTCTCTGCTCGATTCTGCCAGGCGTGAACTTTACGGCATTCCAACCCAGGACGATCTCCTTTCATTAAAGTCTTGTGAATGCACACTGCAAGCTCTGAGATTCTTGGCACGCGATGCTTCTGATGCCTTGGCCGCTGAGTCGCGACAATCCAACCTTCCGAATCTTGCCATGGCTTGCTTGACGATCAGTGTTGTTGCACTGGCATCGATTCGTTCCATTTCTAGTGCGCCGCTGCTCTGGAAGGTGATTGCAGCACTCCCAGTTCTTGCCGTGTTGGCCGAGTGTTTCCCGGAGCTCTCCGTTCAGCAAATCGCAGCGTTCTCCTTCCACGCGTCGCTGTGGGTGCCGGCAAGCTTGTTTGCAGCTGCAGTCGTCTTTGAAAGGCTGGCCTTTGTGGTGCCTCCAGCAGACCCATTCCCAGCAGACCAGGGCTGGATTCGCAGTTGTGCGTCACACCTTCTTGCAGCACATGCCCTCAGCCTCTTTTCGAGTTCATTTATCGAGGAAGAGCATCAAACATGGTACTGGCTCGCCGGCATTCTCCTCGTTCTGCTCGGTCGATCCAATTCTAGAATTTCGATCGTCCGGCTAGCCTTTGCGATGGCCCTGCTCAAGATTGGCCGAAGCATCAACCAGACTGGCGTCAAGTGGTTGCAAGTGCCAGACCTAGCAAGCGAGCTGCACAATCCCCAAAATTGGCCTGTGCTTCTCTGCAGTCAGGTTGTCGCAGGATTGCTCCTTGTCACAGTGATGTGGCGACTTTTAAATCTCAGAGGGATTTCGACGAGGCTTCACCATCTGTCACACTGGGTGACGACTGTGGGCATTTTTGGGCTGATCTTGATCCAGGCATTTGCTCCCCAGCACGTGTCCGGGACCATCCACAAGCTCCGGCTGTTGGCTTGCGTCAAGTCAGTTGGACTGGTGTTGGGGAGCCTGCTGCTGCCAGCTCGCGCGCAATCGACGAGCAGTCCCAACAAGTGTGCCATATTGTATGAGATTAGTGCCGAGTTTCTCACGCACATGCTCGTTCTGCACCAACGACCAGCCAACCTGATTGTGATTGCATGCTTTCTCGCGTTGCTCCTCGCTCTCCATCAGGTGAAGGACAGCATGACTCGATGCATTGGACATGTCGTGCTTGGGTATGCGTTCTACTATGCGTGTGGCAATTCGAACGCCATCGGCACATTGGATGTTGCGCGCTCCAGCATTGGCTTTGACACTGACAGCCTGGTGGGACCTGGGCTGGCGTTGTTTGCAAGCACCTTCGGTCCGATGATGATTTCCGTGCTATTGGCTCTGGCGAGTGCCCGCTCGACCGACTCTCGCAGATCTACCATCCACTGCGTGATGGTCTTCCACGCCCTGCACGTCTGCGCGAGTGTGACCTCTGTTCTTCTTCAACGTCACCACCTCTTCATTTGGAGTGTGTTTGCGCCAAAAGTGGTGTATGTGGTGGCGCTTTCTGTGGCCCATCTTGTGCTGGTCGTTGTGCATCTTGTGGTTGATTCATGCCACGATTGAAAGGGCGATTTATCGTTCTAAATCTTGTATTTTACATTTATGTACACGAAACATGCGGTTTTCCCTGCCCCGATGCTCCTTGCTATTACATCTTCTTGACCAACTGAGTGATTTGCTCGAGAAGAATGAATGTCAGCACCGTGTGCGAGCCTAGAGAACCAGTTCGAGACAACAAAACAAAACGCAAGTGAGTGCAAATTCACCAACTCGAAAACAATCAAAACATTCACGCTCAGCAGGATCCTCTTCTGCTCACCAATGCGGGCAAAGAACACGTTGAATCCGCGCCAGGGACTCATGATGCCATCCTTGCGAACGAGCTTGAGGAGACAGTCGACCGAGTTTTTGTACTCGCCAGCCTTCATGTCCTGGATGCGCGTCTTGGCAATGTCGGCGGGGAGAGAGACGGCAGTGGCAAAGAAACCAGCACTCAAGGATGCAGCCATGTGGCAGTAGACGTTATCGGAAAAGTGGCCGGATCGCAGCAGAAGGTCCTTGGAGAACGAGTAGGTGGAGAGCTGGGCCGCGTTCAGGAGCATGGCGCGCGAAACGGTCGGGCCGCATCCGCGCCAGAGGGTCAAGACGCCCTCCTCGCGGACAATGCGCACAAGGGCATGCAAGACATTCTTGTAGTTGCGGCGCTGTGCGACAGGCAGTCGGCCATCGGAGGTCATGCGCACCAGCGCAACCTCGGCCGGCGTGCCAACAACCGCACCGACGGCACCAGCAAACATGCCGGCCCCGACGAGCTGATAGAACGGGACGGCGGACTTGGTGGCGCCCGTTGCGGCAGCATGTTGCTTGGCTCGCTGCTGCAGCTTCTCATTCACGACCGAGTAAACGCCCAGGCGCGACGAGGTGTAAGTCAGCTGGCGGAACAAGGCTGCAGAAAGGCTGTTTGTTCGAGTGGAAGAGGTCAAGGAAGAAAGTGCGTCATGGCAGGTTGTTGTGTGTTTGATGGATTGGTGCGAGGTCCACAGCGAGTGAAAGGAAGGAAGAAGGAGGAAAAAAATCAAACGGAAGACCAAAAGGAAGACCAAAATGAGAACATGAACGCCAATGTCTCGGATCTTCTCAGACACCAAGCTGAATGAACTGCATGGCAGCAAAGCATAGCATTGGCATGGCACGGATGCAAACTGCATGACTCACCCAGAGTACAATGCAAGGACGCCTTCGTTGCGCAAGACGGCCGATGTCACATTGACGAAATTTGGCTTGCCCGGGACGACTGGGTTGATGGCTGGCGGCTTTGCAAACGTCGCAGTTGCAGCCTCAGTGCTCTTTGTGGCGAGCTGCAATCGCGTCTTGATCAAGTCGAGTGGCTGCCAGAATTTAGAATTGTAGAGCAAACGAGGTGTTTTTGGTGAGTTTGGTTTTGCGGTCGTGGTTTTTGTCTCGAGTTTGGTTTTGCGGTCGTGGTTTTTGTCTCGTCTGTCTTCAACTCTCTCAACAGATTCAACGCGAGCAAGTCAAACACGTTTTGAACGCATTTTCAACCAATGCATGAATCAATCAATGAAATTTGAACCAAATTGAACATCAAAAAGCCAAACAAAACAACAACAAAAAAACTAAAAATACTCAAAAACGTGAAGACCACAATTCGCAAAAGAACGTGAAAAGAAACATCACGCCAGGAAATAGAACGAGCGAGAGGGGAAAATCAAAAGGCTCACAACTGAGGGGGGAACACGCGGAATGAAGGGAGCACTTGCATGTGTAAAAGCGGGAAGGAGGCGAGGTGTTGGGGGAGGGGGGAAGGAGAAGGAAATAAAGCGAGGAGGAGGAAATCGCCAAAAGTAGGATTGTCAACATTCGCAAACGAAAAAATACATGCAAAGAGGTCGGGTTTTGTGGTGGAAAGGAAATTTGGATGCGTTGGAAACACAGTGCTCAACGACAGCGCAACCCCCGCCGACTTCATTCAACAGATTCAACAGGAGGAAAGAACGAGCGGAAAAGCCTCACCTGAACGACGCAGGTTGCGAGCATGCCGGCAGCGCCACCAGTGACAAAGCGATCCATTGGTGATTTATAGTGTGTGTATGTGTGCGCGTTGTTGTGATTTGGAGGTGTAGTGATCCCAAAGCGGGTCAACTGGCTTGAAAACCAAACGAAAACCAAACAAAAACTGGACTGAGGTGTTTTGTGGCTGTTGGACTGGACACATTTCAAGCGAAGAGATCAAGGCGTTTGGATGGATGTTACCACATGAATACCATGCACTTTGAACACACACAGTACCATGAATTCCCTCACAAAATGACTCTGAACGCGGCTCCATCTTGATCTCCCGCAAGCACTCCTCCCATCGTTCCTTCACTTCGCTTCCAATACTCGAGTCACCTATGTGAACTTGTTCGCCTTTGCACCTTTTGTCTTTGGTCATTCAACTTGACTTTGGCATTGTTGCATTCTGGCTCAGTCGCCAACTACACAGCTTCCTTCCCATTTTGCTCGTCATCACGCAGCAGTGATCAGCATACAACAAGCCCAACAGTTACATCACAATTAGACTCATCCTTGAAACGCAGCCAAGCTTGATCAATGCCGCCAAGACGGTCGACGCGAGTCAAGGCACAGACCAGCGCACAGGCCGGCGAGGAGACGGCCGCACTGGCAAACCTGCATCTGTATGCCCACGGCCATCACGAGAATGGTGATTATGGCGATGATGATGGTCATGGCGACGACCACGACGACGACGACGACGAGGAGAGCGTCCAGGGCCATGGGCGTGGACGCAAGCGCCGCGCGAATGGTGCCGCCGCAGGAGCCCGACCTGGTCGCCGAGCTCAACAGCCGCGAGCCACTGCTGCTGCTGCTGCTGCTGCATCGCGCAAGAAGTCGTATGTTTGTTCGTCTGCGTTGTTGGAAGGTTGTCCCCGAGCGTGGATTTTGGATTGGAGAAGGGAACAATTTTGGCGGGAAAACACACTGCTGAGACCGCGCTTCTGAGAGTTGACGTTTTTCTGCGTTGTTTTCTTTGTTCTGCTGGTTTTGCTTTGACAAACGGCATCTCAATTGACCATCGAATCGAATCGTGGTAGACGAGTGGACGATGTAAGAGCCTTACTTGTTTCGAATTGCAAGCTTTTGCTTGGATTGCTGCTCACCTCCTGTCTGCATTGGAAATCCAACAGGATGCACCATTCTCGGAAGCTACTTGCACCGCTTGGTTTGAGCATTACATGTGTACGGACCCCGGTTGTGAATGTGTGTGTGCGCGCTCGCACCAAGCGACTTGCTCACTTTGTTTGCGGTTTTGACGTGTGTGTGCTTCTGCAGCGATCGATCCCGATGAATCAGGAAAGATGGGACCCGGAGGAGTTGAACAGTTTTGCGCCGACATGGAGCTGGCCGCAGACTCGGTGAGTTTGGCAGTGCGGATTGACGCTTTTTGGATGTGAATTCTGACAACTTTCTACAAACGTAGCTGGCGGTACTGGTCATTGCTTGGACGCTGGAAGCTGCTTCCATGGGTTACTTTTCGTCGTCCGAGTGGGTGACTGGCATGAAGAGCATTCAGTATGTGTCATGCATTTTTGTGCTTCCACGTCGTTTTTTTTTTTATTCCTTTTCTCGCCTGTTTCTGACATGCGCAATCGTGCAGATGCGACTCGAACGCCAAACTCAAGCGTGCGCTACCGGCACTCGTCGCTGACAGCATGACTCCAGGCCGGTTCCGCGAGTTGTACAAGTTTACGTTTCAGTTTGCTCGAAGCGACGGCCAAAAGAGTCTGCAGACCCCGGTTGCCGCGGCTCTGTTGCACCTTCTGCTGGCCGAGCAGCTGCCTGCCATTGACTCTTTTGTCGAGTTTCTCAATGTAAGATGGAGCAAGGTCAGAGGCGAATAAGAACCTGGAAACAAACCATTGTTCTGATGTTGTCGTCGTGTTAGGAAACCCCGTCATGCAAGGTCATCAACCGGGATCAATGGATGAGCATCTATGACTTTATGAACTCGATGGACCCAGAGCTGACCAATTACGACGAAACTGCAGCGTGTAAGTTTTGTTCGGCTTGCATTTTCGCGTATTTGGTTTCAATCCCCTGACATAGGACTGCTGTCTCTTGCCAAAAAACTAGGGCCTGTGCTACTAGACGAGTTTACAGAGTGGATCAAAGAGCGCCGAGCAGCTGGGTTGCCGCTTTACACGCCACAAAACGGGGCAGGCGGGTATTCTGAGCGGATGAGCGTGGAGTGAACCAGCCTCTTTGTCGTTGTTTGCTTGAATGCAGCTTGAGTTTTTGGCTTTTTTGCAATGAAGAGAGTTAGATTGATGTGTCCTGTGCTTTGCACAGAGCGTCGTTTCGTTTTCAAAGCAAGAAATGATGATCACGGGTTTGTTTTGTTTGCCGCGTCCGCTCGTAGCATCGAGCGAGTTGCGTGTCTTGATCAAACGAGTGCGTGTCTGCAGTCCAACAAAACGACCACTTGCGATTTTTGAAAGTAACTCTGAGCAAATCTCAGTCTTCACTTTTTTTTTTTTTTCGCAATGCAAGCACTGAAGAATAAGCTGAAGAAATACGTGCCACGGCACAACAAGCTTGATGTGGAGAAGCACTACAAGATTGGCAAGGAGCTTGGCTCGTGAGTGACTCTTCGAATTCGCGCGTATGGGTTGTGAGCGGAGAGAGGGAGAGAGGGAGAGAGCGAGAGAGGGGCGATCCGGATGACTTGGGTTTGTCCTTGCGTTCGCGATCGCAGCAAACGGGGAGACTGCGTTGCATCATCAGTGTCTCTGCCTGTCGCTGTGTGCTGCTGTCCATCACGGGTCGATGATGTTCGCTCCATGATCACAAGGCGAAAAGAAACCATCTATCATTCAATTGAGTGGTGTGGGGCGGGAGAGTGCGATTCGCAGCGAGCGCGCGCGCTGAGGGTTCTCGGCAAGCAGGCTGCAATGGAGACATTTATCGATGCAGGTGCCTGGCTGGGCTCGGCGGTCGATGAGAGAGAGAGCGAGAGGGTCGATGGAGGAGCTGGAACAATGACTTGGCTTTCTCGTTTTTGTTTTGCTGCGCTCCTCCACGGCGCTCTCCAAGGCGCTCTGTGATCAAGCACAAGCAATAGAGTTGCGCGTGAATCTGTTGAATGGGGGGGGGAAGGTGGGAAAGTGAGCGAGAGTGGTCGAGATTCAGGAGACGCAATGAGAAAAGCAAAGGAAAAAAAATAATAATAAAAAAATAATAAAAAATAACAATAAAATAAAAATAAATAGTAAAATAATAATAAAAAAAATAATAAAAACGAAATCGCCGACCGAACAAAACAAAACAAAACAGACAACGAGTCTGAATGACAAACACACGAAAACGACAACAATGAGAGAGAAGACATGATAAAGAGAGAAGGAGAAGGATTGAGCGCAGCAGTCAGTCTGCCATCAGCATATCGCTAAACAAAGGGCAAGGCGAGCACAGCACTCCACTCTCAACCCCCCACTCCACCTCCACCTCCACCCTCCACTCTCTATCCCATCGAAGGCTCCGAAACTCGTTCGGGGAAGTAAAAAAAAAGCTCCCCATTCACCAGGCGTGGCTCAATCGCCGTTGCTGCTGTTCCTTCAGATTTTGAGTCATTCTCTCTGGTTTTTTGATCATTTTTTGAGCAACGCACTCGCTTCCTTCGACTCTGCGCACGTGTGTGTGCGAGTGAGTGAGTGAGTGAGTGAGTGAGTGAGTGAGTGAGTGAGTGACCAACAACTTTAATGCACAATTGGGGTTTGAGGCTGGCTTGGGGAGAGAATAGCGTCAATTTGACCCGAGCCAAACCCAGCTAATACGCAATGCACAATGCAGTCCAATGCAATACAATACAATACACAATGCATCGGCAATCATGACTCATCTACTCTGCTCTCTTTTCTACCGACAGGGGCAATTTTGCAGTGGTCAAGGCCGCAGTCAAGCGCGACACAAACCAAAAGGTCGCCATCAAGATGATTGACAAGAAGCTCTGCGAAGGCAAGGAGGACATGATTGAAACCGAGGTCGCCATCCTCCGCCAAGTCCAGCACCCTAATATCGTCGGCATGATCGAGGAGTTTGACACGCCCGAGAAGCTCTACCTTGTGCTCGAATTGTAAGGGCGAGCTGGTTTTTGGTCGTGTTTTTGGTTTGTGCTTGTTTTGTTTGCTCGCTCTCTGATTGTTCGCACCAACACTGTCTCTCACACGCGTTGTTTTCGATGATCTCGCGCTGCAACTGGCGCTCTTTAGGGTCGAGGGCGGCGAGCTCTTCGATCGCATTGTCGACCACGGCTCGTTCACAGAGCAGGATGCCAGTCGCTTGATTCGTCAAATTACCGCTGCCGTCAAGTATCTGCACGAGCGCGATATCGTCCACCGCGACCTCAAGCCGGAGAACCTGCTCTTCCGAACCCCCGACCACGACTCTGACATTATGATTACCGATTTTGGTCTTTCCAAGCTGATCAACGAGAACCTGGCCCTGGAGACTGCCTGCGGCACTCCCAACTATGTTGGTACGGTTGTTTTTTTTTCTGTCCAGCAACCATTACCACAGTCTAGTCGTGGGCTTGTTTGTGTCAACTCACATTGCTTGCATTTTTTTGTTTTTCCTTTTCTTTTTGATTGACTTTTCCTGGCGTGTGCAGCTCCTGAAATTCTTCTGCAGAAGGGCTATGGCAAGCCCGTTGACATCTGGTCGATTGGCGTCATTACCTTCATATTGTATGTGGCTTTTACGAGTTCCCCTGTTTTTAGTTTTTTTTTCTTTTTTTTTTTTCGCTGCAACCCTCACACACATTCCCCTCTCCCTCTTTCATTGTGTAGATTGTGCGGCTACCCGCCGTTCTATGACGAAAGCGACGCCCTGTTGTTCCAAAAGATCATGAAGGGCAAGTTTGCGTACGACCCCTCATACTGGTCGACCATTTCTGACTCTGCCAAGGATGTCATCTCAAGCATGTTGATTGTCGATCCCAACCGACGCCTGACTGCCGATCAGGTACAATTCCCACAACACAGGCTGTGCATGTTGTCGGCGTTTCTTCATTTGTTTGTTTTCTCCAATCGTGCGTGCTTTCTTGTAGGTCCTCGCCCACCCTTGGGTTTCCGGCAAGACTGCTCGCGATGTCAACCTCAGCGACTCGATCAGCCAGAACCTCAAGTCGTTCTCCAGCGGACGCGTCATGTTCCGCAAGGCCATCGCTGCCGTGCAGGCCACCAACCGCATGAAGCGCCTCGCGTTGAGTTCGCCAATGGACAACGCGTCCCACCGATCAGAGCCGACCTCGCCCACTTCTCCTTCGAGCGATGCCAGCACTAGCGACGGCAACTAACGCTCAAGCGGATTTTTTTTTTTTGTTTTCAAAAGCAATGTTTTCACCATTTTGTTATTGTCGTCATTGCAGTTGTCGTTCTCGTTGTTGTTGCTGTTTTTTTTGTTTTGGTTATCGTTGATGGTGTCGCTTTGGCTTGCCGGTCTCCCTGTTTGTTTTTTGGCTTCAAACACAATTTCGTTTCATCAGTTGTTTTCCAATGCCGTAGCAATCATATTGGCGATGCGGGATTGAACACGATTAGCAATGCAACAGCTCCATTATCGGCAACAGGTCCACCTTGCTCTAATCTGAAGAATGCAAGAAAGTTTGGCATTTGAGTCTGTTTTTGGGAAGGTGACAGTCTTTGTTTGTGTTACGACCTTACCCGGAACATAACCCGTATCACTACTAAAGTATGCGAGAATAGAATGCGGAAGTATCGTGTACTAAGAATATAGTGAAGAATGAGGGGAAGCCTAACTAGGCTGAGCCTAGTTCGTAACATCCCCCCGGACTTTAAAAGCCCCGGTGGGATCGAGCTTCCATCCGCAAACATGCAATCATGCAATCATGCAATCATGCAATACAAAAAAAAAAAAAAAAGAAAAAAAAAAAAAGAAAACAAAAACAAAAAGTCCAACGCACTGGCAAGCAAGCGCAGGCACGGGAGAACAAAAAAAAAAAAAAAAAAAAAAAAAAAATGCTGGGGGGAAAGAAACATGCTAAAACCCAACCCCGAACGGGGCGAAAAAAACAAAAACCCCAAGCAACTGAACAGTCAGAAAAAACACCACACGGAAAAGAAAACCTGGTCCGAAGACAGGAAAAACAAAGAATGGGCAAAAAGCGTGGTGAAAAGCTTCAGCGAGCAAAACTTGGGAGCACGAAACGATGCTAAGGGACGCGGGGGCGCCCACGAGTCGGCAAGGAGGGGCGTACTGATGCGTGGTAGTTGTCATCGTCGGTGTCACCTAGTTCGTCACAGTTTGTTAAGCTGTTTTGTTTGCTAAGCTGTTTTGTTTGTTAAGCTGTTTTGTGGAGATGCAAAGCATGACTGATAGACAGCGAGAGTTGTGTGGCAAAGTCAAGAATGCGAGATATCTCGGGTAAGAGGAAGCTCGAGCTGATTGAAAAGAAAGCGCGACGGCGTGTTACTGACGAAATGGAGGGACAGGCTGAATGGGAAGCAGATTGACGATGCGGGAGCGCAAGCGATTGCTGAGGCACTCAAAGTGAACACGACGCTGACGCAGCTCATGTAAGGCCTCTCACTCTTGTCGGTGCATGAGAATGGGTGATTCAGACGAGTGCTCACTGGTGGAGGGGATGGACAGTCTGTGGCAGAATCAGATTGGCGATGTTGGAGGGCAGGCTATCGCTGAAGCACTCAACGTGAACAAGACACTGTCTTGGCTCGAGTATGGCATCTGAGCTGTTGAGTGGGTAATGCAGCAGTATACTGACGACAACGAACGGACAGTCTGTCCCAGAATCAGATTGGCGATGCTGGAGCGCGGGCTATCGCTGACGCACTCAGAGTGAACAAGACACTGTCTTGGCTCAAGTATGGCATCTGAGCTGTTGAGTGGGTAATGCAGCAGTATACTGACGACAACGAACGCACAGTCTGCAACTGAATCAGATTGGCGATGCTGGAGCGCGAGCCATTGCTGAGGCACTCAGAGTGAACACGACGCTGAACAAGCTCTTGTAAGGCAGCTTCTTTTGACTGATGCACGTGAACGGGTGATGCAGCGCAGAACAATAAGAGTACTCACTACTAGAGGGGAGGAACAGTCTGAATGAGAAACAGATTGGCGATGCTGGTGTACAGGCGATTTTTGAGGCTCTCAAAGAGAACACGACGCTGACGCTGCTCTTGTAAGGCATCTCACTCTTGTCGGTGCATGAGATTGGGTGATTCAAACGAGTGCTCACTGATGGAGGGGATGAACAGTCTGGGCAACGCTCAGATTGGCGATGCTGGAGCGCACGCCATCACTGAAGCACTCAGAGTGAACAAGACACTGAAGGAGCTCTAGTAAGGCAGCTTCTTTGGACTGATGCCTGTAAGCGGGCGATGCAGCACAGAGCAATAAGAGTACTCACTCACGGAAGAGATCAACAGTCTGGAAGAGAACCAGCTTGGCGATGCTGGAGCGTACGCAATCGCTGAAGCACTCAAATTGAACAAGACGCTGTTTCGGCTCAAGTCAGTCATTTCGCATCTACTGGTGCTTATGAGCGGGTGATGCAGCACAGAGCAATAAGAGTACTCACTGACGGAAGAGATGGACAGTCTGGATAAAAATCAGATTGGCGATGTTGGAGCAACGGCGATTGCCGAGGCACTCAAAGTGAACAAGAGACTGATTTGGCTCAAGTATGACATCTGTGCTGTTGAATGGATAATCCAGCAGCGTACTGACGACAAAGGACGGATAGTCTGTACAACAATGAGACTGGCGATGTTGGAGCACAGGCGATTGCTGAAGCACTCAAAGTGAACATGACATTGAAGGAGCTCAAGTAAGGCATCTCACATTGACTTTTGCATGGGAGTGAGTTATTCAGTGGAGTGCTCACTGATGGAGGAAATGTGGACAGTCTGGAGAAGAGTCAGATTGGTGACATTGGAGCGCAGGCAATTGCTAAAGCCCTCAAAGTGAACACGACGGTGACTGAGCTCGAGTAAGTCGCTGTGCGCTTTGCTTTGCTGGTCTCGCTCGTTGGGCGAGGGTCAGCCATACCTTGCTCACCCTTTAAGCGATAGGCTACGATTCAATCGCATTGGCAATGCTGGTCTTCATGCGATTGGTGAAATGCGTCAAGTCAACCGTTTTCTGTTTACACCTTTGTTCGTTGTTTGTCCGAACGAGTTGTGCTCTTCCAACCAACAGAGTCGCGCTGCTGAGTGCTCATTCACCTTGATTGTTCGTTGCCCAGCATTGACGATCAGATCAACTCTCTTGCAACCTTGCGTCCACGATTGGCAACTGCTGAAGACCTTCACAACGTGTTTCACTTGCTGACCAGCGAACCGGCGCTTGATGATCAATCGGCAGCTCTGCCCGCACTACCAACCGAGCTTGCCGAGCTCATTATGGACAAAGCGCACTACTGGCAAGGCGTGCAGCATACCAAACGAGAATGGTTTCATGTCGATACCCCCGACCGCGTTCTGAAAGTCACTGTGCCTCAAGGAAATTCAATCCGTGTGAAAGCAATTCATGTGCTTCGTGACTGGCGCAAGCGTCCTGACAACACCGGTGATTGTGTTTTCGATTTGACAGTCCAAGATGAACAAGGCGCTGTTCGATACAAATGCTCAGTGAAACCGACCCTCGTTGATGCGAACCTCGAGCTTGTGACACTCCTGCCTGCCAACCATCCTGTCATCCGACAAATGCGCGCGGGTTGGCAAGTTCAAGTTCGAGCCAGCAACGATGCGCTATTTGAATGGCTTTATGTTGGATATGTCTGACGACAGTTTTTGGAATGTTTGTTGAAAGCCGCTTCCTTGCGTGCATTGAGTGAAAGTTCCTGACAGTGCTCAGGCAAGGTTGATTCTCATAAAAGAAAGAGCCTCGAAAGAAGAGGTTGAAATGCAAACAGCTCGTAGCTTCGGCAACTCCCAACGGGCGCTGAGTTATTATTCACTAGTGGTTGATGATGTTACAACAATGCACCGGCTTGTGCCTGGAAGATTTAAATGTATCTGAGTCGCATTGCAGACGCTCGAACGGCCAACGATTCGACTGCATCTCCAAATTTGTGGTGTGCTGGAAAATCTGATACGACGCAGAAGTCGGCAAAGTCCGTTTGCTGTAAACCTTGTTTATTGTTTGAAAAGTAATGGGCAAGAGAAACCATAAAAATTTAAAGAAAAATAAGGAGGAAAAAAAAAGAAAAAAAAAAAAGTCTCGAAAAAGAAAGATTGGTGAGAAGGAAACAAAAAGAGTGCATAGGTGAAGGGGCACAAACAGGCTTCCACAAGTTATCTCCCTCGTCCTCAGCTCCGAGCCAGCAGAGCGCGAACAAAAAAAAATAAAGGAGCACCAAGCAGAAATTCCCCAAAGTTATCGCCGCACATTGACACTAAACAAAACACTCTCATCCGCATCGTCGTCATCATCATCGTCGTCGCTGGTCTTTTCCAACAGGGAGGACGCAGAGGCACTTCGGGAAGCGGAGCGCTTTTTGCCAAAGGACTTGAGCTGGAGCTGGCTTTGCTTATTTTTCTTGCCCTTGTCGTTCATCCACGCCGTGTCTTCGTCGTCCGAATCACCGCCCTGCTGGTCGACAACGCGACGGCGGAGTTTGGTGCTCGAGTCAGAGTTGACAACAACGGCCTCGTCGTTCTCGTCGTCGTCTTCCGTCTTGAGGGCCGAGAAGCCATTCTTTGTGCGGCGCGCCACCTTGCGACGGATGGCATACGAGCGCGGGCTGTTGGACTCGGATGGGAAGCGCCAGGTGGTGCCACAGGTCCATCGCGTCACCCGCAGAGGCAGATCGATGGCAAAGAAGCAGCCAAACACCAGGAGGGAGACAACGCCAACAAGAACACCGTCCCGCCAAAGAGTGCGCCAAGACATGCGCTCCATCCGCTTGGGTGCAGGGCTGCCAGATTCGTCATCGGTGTCGTCAAAGTCGTCGTCCGTCGCAGGGCCAAGCGCCTCCAGCGCATCCCACGAGTCGCTCTCGCGGTAGTCCACGTCGTCGGCCGCGAATGCAGGGCGCTTGAAGGTGCGAAGCATGAGCGACGACAAGACAACCGAGCTTGATGACAGTGCCATGGCCGCCGAGGCGTACACGGGATGGAGCCAAAAGCCGAGCGGCATAAGCGCACCAGCCGCAATGGGAACACAAAGCATGTTGTACACCAGCGCCCAGCCAAAGTTCAGCCAGATGCGACGCAGGGTGATGCGGGAAAGCGAAAGCGCCACCGACACGTCAGCAATGTTGTTGCGAACCAGCACAATGTCGGCTGCTTCGATGGCAATGTCCGTGCCGTGTCCGATGGCGATACCGACATCTGCTTGAGCAAGCGCGGGAGAGTCGTTGATACCGTCGCCGACCATGGCCACAGAGCGGCCCTGCTGCTGCAAGCGGCGGACGAGCTCCGCCTTGGAGGCTGGCAGCGCCTCCGCCCAGACCTTGGTGATGCCGACGCGTGCCGCAATGTTCTTGGCAGTGCGATGGTTGTCACCCGTGATCATGCACACCTCAACCTTCATTCGACGCAGCGCCTCGATGGCTGCTGGCGCCTCTGGACGAATGCCGTCGTGGACGACGAGAATGCCGACCAGAATCTCGTCAGCAGCGACCAGAACAGCCGTTTTGCCCTGCCGCTCAAAGGCAGCCATGTGATCTTCGGCAGTGGGGGTCACAAAGATGCCGTTCTGAGCCATCCAGGCGCGGTTGCCAACCAGCACAAGATTTGCACTCAAGGTCTTGGCGAACTGCTGCTGATGCTGCTGCTGCTGCTGCGGCTTGACGGCTGAGACGGCGATGGGCCGAGACGGCGTCACGCGACACTTGACTCCGAGTCCAGGAACCATCTCAAACTCGGATGCACTGCCAGACAAGAGCGGAAGGTTGGTCATTTCGCGGGCATGCTTGACAATGGCAACGGCAATGGAATGCTCGCTGTCTGCCTCGGCGAGGCCCGCCAGCTCGAGAAGTTCTCGCTGTGAGCACTGGGACTCTGGGACGAGCATCTCGACGCGAGAAACACTGAGGACGCCGGTGGTGAGGGTGCCCGTCTTGTCGAACACGACCGAGTCGACCTTGGCGGCGAGTTCGAGCGCACTTCCGCCCTTGATCAAGATGCCAAGCGTGGCGCCGACGCCAGTGCCCACCATGACGGCGGTGGGCGTTGCGAGGCCGAGCGCACACGGGCAGGCAATCACCAGAGTGGAGATGGCAAACAGCAGCGCAAAGCCGACATCCGTCATGTCATCCGTGGGCTGTACCGCCTTGCAGAGACACAGGATGAGCCACACAAAGAATGTGACAATGGAGAGGCACACGATAAAGGGCACAAAGCGGCCAGCAAGGCGATCCGCGAGTTGCTGGATTGGCGGCTTGGACATTTGCGCCTGCTCGACGAGACGCGCAATCTTGGACAGCGCAGTATCCTGGCCGACATTGGTGGCACGCATGCGCAACGTGCCGCTCTGGAGCATGGTACCGCCGAAGAGGGTGCTGCCCTCGTTCTTGGTGACTGGAATCGACTCGCCAGTCAGCATGCTTTCGTCGACAAACGCGCGACCGCTTTCGACCGTGCCGTCGACGGGGATGCGCTCGCCTGCGACAATCTTGAGCAAGTCGCCACGCTGGACCAAGTCGGGATGGATGGCCTTTTCCGAGGTGACATGGCCAGACGCGGGGTCGAGCGTCAGCAGCGTGGCCGTGGTGGCCTTGAGCGTCAGTAGCTTTGCGAGGGCGGACGACGTCCGGCCCTTGGCCTTGTTTTCAATGTACCGACCAATGCACACAAAGGTGAGCAGCATGGGCGCGGCTTCAAAGAAGGTGTGTGGCTCGGTCAGCATGGGGGAAGCCATGGAGTCGCTCGAGGCCATGATGCCCGAAAAGATGGCAATCGCCACGACAAACAGCGAGTACAGCAGTGCAAGCGTGGTGCCAAGGACAATGAGCACATCCATGTTGGCGGATTTGTGGAGGAGGGCGCCGAACGCCGAGCGGTAGAAGTGCCGCCCGACCAGCACTTGGAGCGGGAAGGCAAACGTGATCATCAGTGCATTCATCCACGAGAGACCGGGGATTGGTTGCATCATGAGCTTTGCGTTTGTTTCCGGGATGCGTGTCAGAATGATCATGCAGATCATGGCCGGAAGCGAAAAGACCAGGCAAATAAAGATGCGTCGGCGCCAAGTGCGGACTTCCGACTCGTGGCTGAGCATTTCACGGGTGGTTTCGTCCGAAGCCTTTGAGTCTACCAACGAGGCCTCGAATCCGAGGTCTTCAATCGCAGCGATAATGTCGCGCGGGCCCGTCAGGTCTGGGTTGTAATCAAAGCGGCCCTTGTTGGTCGCGAGCGACACTGTGGCGAATGTGACGCCCTTTGGGTTGTCCATCAAGTTGGATTCGATCGTATTGACGCACGACGAGCAAGTCATGCCGACGATGGCGATTTCGACCGACGCCGACGCGTCGAGCACGGGGACATGGCTGGAATGGGGTTTTGTGCTGGTGGAGGATGGGTGTGCACTGGTTGCACCGGCGACCCCTGTACCAGCAGCGGCGTCCTACCCAAACGAAAAAAGAGGTGATTATTTGCCAATACACAATGCAACCAACAAGTGAGTCGGCTCGGGTTACAGGTCGAGAGTCACGCTCGCTCGACAACGAAAGGGGTTTTTTACCGTTGGCGCATTGAATTGGTTGTTGCGCAGGGGCACTGGGCCGCCAATGGCCTCAGCCTCGAATCCCATGTCGTTGATCTTGTCTACTATGTCTGTGTGCTTGACGCGGCTGGGGTCGTACGTGAACGTGCCGCGCGAAGTCGCCAATGCCACGGAAGCGGACGGGATGGCCGTTTCAGCCGTCTTCGAGGTCGCGCCCGCCGCAGCCACTTTTTTTACAACGACGAGTGCAAGACGAGCGAGAGAGAGAGAGAGCGAGGGTCAACGGGAATCAAGTGGCGGGGCAGAAGACAGAGTGAGCAATGGGGAAGGGAAAAAAAAAAAAAAAAAAAAAAAAAAACCGAGCTGAACTTGGACTTACAGCCGAGCTCGAGGACGCCTGACTCGATGGCGTTGACGCAGGACGCGCACGTCATGCCAGTGATGCGCACGTCAATCCGCGCAAGGGACGGCGGCGGCTGAGGCGACAGCGGCTGAGGCGAAGACGGCAGCAGACGAGCCATCGTTCAATGGAAGAAGCAGCAAAAGGAAAAAAACGGAGAAAGAAAAAAAAAGAAAAAAAAAAAAAAAGAAAAAAAGAACAATAGGAAGCAAAGTGTATGGAAACAATGAATGAATGAGCTGCGAATGAATGAATGAATTGGAAATGGAAATGGAAATGGATGAGCGACGAGTGGACGGAATGGATTGTTGATGGAATGGACGGT
Organism: Capsaspora owczarzaki ATCC 30864; assembly: GCF_000151315.2. NCBI lineage: Eukaryota > Filasterea > Ministeriida > Capsasporidae > Capsaspora > Capsaspora owczarzaki. The sequence goes on along the minus strand of NW_011887299.1, from coordinate 78,895 downwards.
GATTCGGTCACAAGTGGAAAGTGGAGATGGTATTGTTCGCAATGACAACATTCATTTTGGCTTGCAAACAAACTCAATCCAGACTCCATTCTACTCTACTCTGTGTGATGCGTCGATCGTTCTTCTGGATTTGCTTGGCACAAAAAACCCACGAGCGAGCCCCGAGTTGAGCCGCTCTCAGTGTTCGTTGCCGCCTCCTGCTTTCCGCTCTTCCAAAGCACATCGCATCGCATTGCTTGCCCCTTTGTCCTGCCTTGGTAGTTCGATGCTGGCTTTTTCTCGACGTCTTTTACGCAGAATCACCTTGTTTTTGTTTTTTGTTCTTTTCTGTCTCAGAACTCCTCTTTGTCTGAGAATCTCAGTCGCCCTTTTTCAGTTTCTTTTTTTGCTTTTTGTTTTTTTTTTTTTTCCATCAACAAACAAAAAAGCAATGGCGCGGCGCGGGTCGCGTGGAGGCTGGCGTGGTGGTGCACGCGGCGGTGGCCGTGGAGCAGGACGCGGCGGTGTGGGCGGACGCGGCGGCTGGCGTGGCGGGCGAGGCGGAGCAGGGTACGCGCGTGGCGGCCTTGGGACGGGATTTGGCTCGGCCGCGCGGGCTGGGACGGTCGCTGTCGGGCGCATCCTGGGCGCAGGCAACGGCACGACGGCGGCACTCATCCACCAGCTCATCCCCTTCGACGACGGCGGGGCGATCGCGACCGCAACGGCGGCGGCGGCAGCGCGAGCGGTCCACGGCGGTCTCTCGCTCATCCGGCCGCAGCTGCGATCGCTCAAGCACGTCCTGCCCAAGCGACTCGCGGTTCGGCGGCTGTACAGGTGCCAGTGGCGTGGCTGCAACGCTCTGTGCGCAAACGTCGTCTGGCACTTGCTGCGGGAGCACGGTTTGGCTCATCCAGCAGCTGCTGCTCCACCATCAACCAGCGTGCCGCGGGTGCCGCCTCAAGGAGATCAAGGTGATCCGGAGAATGATGCAGCGGGCAGCGACTCCAATGACGATGACGACGAAACCCGCGCTCACGATGCCGAGCTGCTGCGGCGCGCAGTCTACGTGTGCCAATGGGGCGATTGCGCCGAATCTCACCAGGTATGAATGCATCAATGAATGTATTGCACGAATGGCAGTGTAGTGGTCGTGTGGTTTGGTTGCGCAGAACTGTTTGCGATGTCGAGCTGTATCGTGGAACTCACCTTGGTGCACGGTGCAGCGCTTTGAAAGCAGACTCGAACTCCAAGCGCACTCGCACGGCCATTGCAAGTCCATTCGACCAGTGGAGATTGTGACGCGCGCGGCCAATGTGACGCAGGAGTCGCTGTCCGTCGACAAGGCCGCTGCGGCCCACCCGACGAACGGCGAGAGCAACTCCAGCGAAGCAGTAGCTCCTGCCAATCCTCCCGCTCTGTCAACTGCATCGGCAATGCAGATTGATGCTGCCCCGACTCCAGCAACAGCGTCGGCTGCCAGCTCGGAAATGATGCAGCAGGATCCTGACGCCCGAGTGGTGCTCGTCCGCCCACCTCGCGAAGCAGACGACACTCCGTTCGAAAGCGTAGAGTACACCGATTTGAGTGTTTTGCTCGACGACAGCACGCCCTTGACGGGCGAGGTGGTCTGGGCGTTTTCTCCCTTCAAGCACATTGACCACTGGCCGGCCAAGGTGACACGCGTTGTTGTTGTTGTTTTCTTGTTTTTGAATCCTTCATTACTATTTCGTTGTTCTGACTTTCTCAGTTCCCTTTTTGAATTGCTTTAGATTTTAAACCCACACGAGTACACTGGCTTTGCGCCGCCAGTGACCAGTGCATCCTTCGGCGCTCTGCTCGTCTACGTGTTTGGCATCAACCGGTTTCAATGGCTGACCGAAGATTACATTTTGCCGCTAGAGGTAAGAAGGAAGGGAACCATTCCTGATGAAATGGCGCTTTACACAACACCAATATTTTGTTTGTTTTTTGAAATTTCCACCCCTCTTTCTATTGTCCTGCAGGAGTACTGGCGAACGCTCGTGGCCCCGGCGAATTACTCGTTCCAATTCCGCCTTGCTCTCATGCAGGCGCTGGCCGGGTCGAGACATCCATTTTACTTTGGCCGCATCGTCGGATCGCGCAAGGTGACCACCCCAATCGTCGCGTCTGTGGCGAAAGCCGTTCCAGCAGATCTCAAGGTGTCGCTCCACTCGGCGTCGTCGTCCACGTCGTCCATGCCGGATCCCGACGATGAGCTGCAGATTGACAGCATCACCATTCCTGGCCCCACCTTGGCCAATACTGTGCCGCTGTACGCGCTCAATGCCATCTCCCGAGAGTACCTGGTGACGTGGAAGCATACCCGCTTTGCCTCGTGGGAGCCAGCGCGTCTGCTCTCTTGCAGCTGGATTGTCGACTACGAGGCGGACTTCCCCGAAGAGTTCCGGTCGCGCGAGAGCCTCAAGATTCATCAGATCACCGACCGCGCCACCCTGCCGGAAATTGTAAGCCGTCTGGCGACGGACGACGCGAGTGGCGTGCTCCTCGAAGCGAGCACCATGGCAAGCAATGTGCGTGCCGAGATTGCCGCTGCTATCGCCGCCGCTGCCGCTGCAGAGGCCAGTTCAGAGGCAACCGCGGTCAACGTCAGCAGCCTGGACTCTGGCGCTGGCAGCAAGCGGGACTCGCCCGAGGACGCCAGCAGCAACCGCAACCGTGCCGCTCGGTTGCGGGATGACGACTATTCGATTCGCGCCGACGAGGCTGAGGACGAGGACGAGGAGGAAGAAGTTCACCAAGACGAAGAGGAGGAGGATTCTGACGTCTACGAAGAGGAAGACGACGATGACGACGATTACCGTGGCTCGCGGCGGCCAGCGCGCGACCGTGGCCGAGGTCGTGGCCGTGGGGCTTATCGTCGTGATTTCGAAGGTTACTAGTAGCGTGTTTTTTGTGTTGTATTTTGTCAGGATTACATGTACTGTATCTATCGCAATGAAATCAGTGCGAGAGGTCTGTTTTGGTTTTTTGCCGCCCATATTCTAGCATTCAACGAATTTATCGTCGTGCATGCAGCAATTGAAAATGCCCATTTCACAAATTCCCAAATGCGCTCATCTCAGTCTTTTTGTTCCTTGAATGGCACACAGTAGAGCCAAATCCAAAAGTTGCGTCATCTCACACAGCACTTTAACGCTGCTGCAAACTCCCCTCGCCTTCCGCACTGACACGCGCAAGCACACGGTACGCCGACACCGACGACGACAAGCAGTAGTAGTAGTAGCTGATAGCAACCACCGCATCGTCCCTGTCCGTGTCATTCACGCAGTACTCAGCAACTCCAACGCACGCTCGCCAATTCCCGCCCCGCTGCTCGCCGTCGCCCCTTCTCGCGCCACCGCCACCACCAGCCGGTCCGGATAGATTCTCGCGTTGCCACGCCTTTTTACATCTCCATCCTGCTCCTCTGAACAACCGCGCAACGCCCCCGCTGTTCGAGAGCTACCGTCATTTGCGCACAAACTCAACTCGTTTTTGCCCAAATTGAGCAACCGTTACGCAACATTTGCTGTTTCGGGTTTTGTTTTCCCAGCTTCTGAGCAATTTTTGGGTCTGAAAAATCTTTCTCAGACTCTTTTGTTATTCCTCGAGAACCTGCTTTTTTCCATTTATTTGTTCATAGTCTCTTCGCCCTTCGCTTGCTGTGTCAAGAACGCTTGATTTGGTTCGTTGACGCAACTTTCTCAACATCGACAAAAATGGCCGTTCCCGTCATGCTCGCGCCCCAGAACGCGGCTCGCCCGATGGGCCCCCGCACCCCCGCCGTGCTTGGATCCATGGCTGTTGCACGCACTCCGATCTGCCGCTGCGGCAATGCGCACTTTGTGCCCGTGGTGACCATTGTTGCCCACGACGCGCTCCTTGGCGAGGGCCGTGCCACTCCCTTCTGCTCGATGCGCTGCTTTCGCCGTTTCACGGACACCTCTCCCGCCACCTCTGCGACCTCGAGTGGCCAGCAGTCGCGCGCGACCTCCCCGCCGGCTTCCACCGACTCTTCCGCCGCGGCCTCGCCCACCCGGCCGCGTTTTATAGCGGGCCTTTCCGAGTCTCCGCGTTCCAAACCTGACCAATCCATTTGTTTGCATCTAGCAGGCCATCGAGTTGATGTCATGTTATTTTTTTTTTTTTTGTACATTGTTCTCAGACAAATCCAACCCAATTCAATCCTTTTTTTTCTTTTCTTTTTTTCTTCTTCTTTCTTCAACTCTTCTTCTTCAACTCTTCTTCTTCCTTCAACTCAAACCTTCTTTCAACTGGAATTCGCAAACACACACACACACAAACCAGCGATCGAAGCGAACAAAGCCAACAAAACCCAAACCAAGTAACAAACATCAATGCAAAACCCAAACCAAGTAACAAACATCAATGCAAAATCCATTATTGTTGTATTGACTGATTTTTTTTTTTTTTTTTTTTTTTGTTTCCCAGAATGTCTGGATTGCCTGGGCTGCGACCGAGCCCTGCGACGCCCGCGAGTAGTGCGCCTGGCACGCCAGCGACGCCTCAGGGGTCACTGCGCCCGCCGCTGCCGCCTGGACCCGCGCCGTCCACCCCAGCGCCGCCAGTCCCGCCGAGCGCAACGTCGGCTGTCAGTCACTACAGTTCGCCAGCAGTCAGTGGCAATCCCAACCCGAGCTCGACTGCTGCGCCGGTCGGCCTCACTGCGCCATGGCATCCCAACGCTGCTGCTGTTGCTGCTGCCGGCAGTGCTGCTGTTGGTAGTGCGACGGCAGGCTCGGGCACCGGATCTGCTCCAGCTGCTGCCGCTTCTTCTCCTTCAGCTGCAACCCCGCTCACGGCCGCGGCTGCGCAGTCCATCGCGTTCGAGCCGGCAGTCTCGGTGATCGAGAACGTGCTCAAGGCGACCCTGCAGTGCGCCACGGACAAGCTCCACTCGCTCCTCACGGTGTCGTGCTCGACGCCAGGGCGCGAAATTCCGCTCGCCAAGTCGCTCGTCTGGGGCCATGACGCAGAGTTTGACCATGCGTGCATCTCGCTGGCCAACTTGTCGCAGGCATGCACGACTGCCGTGTTTGGCGCCCTGGTGACGTGGAAGAGCGTCAAGTCGGACGAGGCTGCGCACGCATTTGTTCAATCTGGCCAGCACGAAAGCGGCAATCTGCTGCTCGGACAGCCCCCGGGCCTCGCAAGCCCGGCCTCCCATCCGTCTGGCTCCATGAGTGGCACGCTGCGGGATGCACACGGCTCGGCTCTGTCGTCAGCCGGCTCTGCTGCCTCGATCGGCACGCTCACGCCAGGCAGCAGCTCCTCTACGCTGCGACCGCTGTCGCCCGTGTCATCCGCCTCAACCATGGGCCCACAGACGTCGCTTGGAGTCGCAACCGTTGGCAATCTGGCAGGCAATGGCTCTGCTTCGCAACCCACGACGGGCGGGCTGCCTTCATCGCCCAGCCCAGCTGGGCACTCAAACTCGCTGCCACCCGGCGGGCTTGCCCACCACCGAGCCGTGAAATCCGCATCGGATGTGAATGCCAAGATTGCTGCACTTGGCGCGGCTCACGTGACCCCTGGCAGCTCGTTTTCTCTGCCTGCCAACGCGAGCGGCAGTTCGGCCAGTGCAGCTGGCGCAGGTCCTGGATTGACCATTTCCACCGCTGGCACAGTTCATCACGGGCGCTCGCTTCTTCCTGTTATCAAGGAGCGTGCCACGTTGATTTCCGAGCTCATTTTCTGCCGCATCGTGTCCGCCCTGCTCCACACGGTCAAGGTCAACATTCCGCAGCAGATTGTCACCGACGTTGAAAATGCGTCCTTGCTCCATTTCAAGTCTGTCGAGCAGCTCTACCCTCAAGCTCCGGAACGCAACCGCGAAGAGCTCGTCGAGTTTTATGCCGAGGTTCTTGGCGCTCTGTCGCTTTCGAGGTGAGTTTTGAGAGTAGTGTTTTGTATTTTGTTGAAATGAGGGTTGGAAGGATTGCATCTTTGACACATGCCTCCAACTGAACTTGTGTTATTCTTGGGTTGTTTGTATTTCCAGATTCGATTGTATTCGCCGGCGTTTCCTGGTGGAGCTGCATCAAAACCACCCACCGCACATTCTGATTAACATCACGCGGGGCATGCGATTCGTTCGCCTTCCGGTAAGTGCTCTCGGGATCTATGTGTTTCGTTGCGCGGCTCCACTGTGTCCCATCTCGGGTCACCAATTGAGATGTTCACATCACGGTATTTTCGTTTCTCTCTATTTTTTTTTCCCACAGATCTACCCTATCGATGCTCTGGAAGAGTCCTTCACTTTTATGAACGAATGCGGCAAGTTCTTGCTGGACATCAAGAAGCAGCCAGAACTCAAGAACGCCTTTGCCGACATGTTTGTCGAGCTGCTTTTGCCCGTTGCTGCTGTACGTCGTGTTTTGTAGCTGTTCTCGCTGAGGTTCAGCTTGCTCATCTCAGCTATCGTTTTTTGCAGGTCGCCAAGTCCGAATTGAATGTTCCAGGCGTTCGCAACCTCGTTGATTTGCTGTACAAGGACGTTTATGACATGGCCAAGAAGCACAAGCACACTGTGGTAAAGGCTTTCATGTGCTACTTATTTCGCTCGGTTGAAATGCTCTTTTGTTTTCTCAACTTTTGTGTTCTCCGCACCTCGATCTGCAGTCATTCTTCCCCTTGACTGCAGCGTTGCTGTGCCTCAGCCAAAAAAAGTTTTTCATGGACAACTGGCATCACTTCTTGGCACACTGCATTACCAACGTGAAGGTAAGAGTTGCTCGTTGCAGATGATGGCTTTTGTTTTTTCCCCTGCCTTGAGTATTGAGAAACGCAACCTGGCCCGATTCCAACCACTCACGCCATTCTCATCGACCACCACAGAGCAAGGAGTTTGCCGTCATCAAGGTCTCCATGGACGCCATCTACCACCTCATCTGGGTGTACGTCGTTCGCTTCAAGTGCGAGAGCAACTCGGCGACCAAATCGCGCATTTCAAGCATCACCGACGTCCTGTTCAGCAAGGGCAGCCGCACACTCACCCCGCGCGAGGCGCCGCTCGAGGTCTTTGTCAACATTATCCGGTTTATCGCGCGTGAAAAGCTGGATTTGGCCGTGGAAGACGTCATCTATGAGCTGCTGTCTGTCAAGAAACCCGCAAATGTCACGCTGGCGCCCGAGCGCATGATGGTTGGCTTCCGCGCCTTCTTTGCCATCTGCGAAGGTCTGGTGGCCAAATCTGCCGAGCCTTCCTTCCCACGCTCGTCGCCGCGCACCTTGATGGGGACGCTTTCGTCCGTGCTCGGATCGTCACTTGTTGCGCTGCTGGCGTCCCCGACTGGCGCCGCAGCGTCGACGCTGGCCCGATCTCCAATGTTCCGGCGACTGAGTGACTCGGACATGCTTGGTCGAGGTTTGGGCGGAAGCGGCGGCAGTCCCAACCAGGGTGGCGGCAATCCTGCCGTTGCCCCCATTCCCTACATTGACGATGCGACGGCCAAGGAGGCTGGTGTTGGCAGCTACTTTGCGACCATCCTCAATCTGTTTGGCGCAACGCTGCGCGCGCTGGATGCTCACATCGGCCGAGGCATGGTCATGACAAACGTCCTCCTCCAGAGCAAGCCGCTCGGGGAAGTCTTCAACGCCGAGCGCCGGCCCCTGCTCATGCTCTACAAGACATGCCTGGCATTCGTCCCGCGCTTTTTGCCCGGCGGCATGACCATCCAGGAGCTGATCGACCTGCTCGCGCGCACAACGATTCACCTGGACAATGAGCTTCGCAGCGCCGCCTATGCTGCGCTCAAAAAGCTCATCTCTGACTTTCCCCATCTGCGCGACGACGTGGTCAAGGGCTTTGTCCACTTTATCGTGACGGAGATTCCCGACTCTTGTCCGCTCATCTTTGAGGGCGCGTTGCGCATGCTGATCCAGATTCTCTGCCATTGGAACTCGACCATTGGCAACATCAGCTCGATGGATTCCATCATGCTCAAGCGCAGCAATAGCACCAGCACGGGAAGCGGTGGACCAAGCGGGGCCGCTTCCATCTTTGTTTCTGCTCGCAAAAACTCGCGCGACGCGTTCGACCGTCGAACGGGCTCGGGCTCTGGTCTTTCCGCCCTCGTGTCGCAGTCCGGCATGCTCAACTCGTCACCGGGCCCCTCTTCCGGGCAATCCTCGCCAGTGACCCTTTCGAGCAGCAGCGGCAGCAACAACAGCCCCGCTGCAGGCAGCCCGACCGGAACGTGGTCGCCAAACCCAAACAATCTGAGCGGTCGCTCGCGCCGGTCGATTTCGTCGGACGGCAATGCAGTGTCGTCGGCCCGAAAGGCGACCGCCGACATGAACAAGTCACGCCACAAGATCTCGCTGGACGTTGTGCATCGCGTTGAGGGTTTGGCGCTGATGGCGCTTTGCAGCACCCGCCCCATCAACCGCAAGCTGGCGTTGTATGCCTTCAAGGAGATTCGCACGTTGGCTGGGACTAGCTCTGGCAGCACCATTTCAGAAAGCACGACGTCGTCTGGATCTGGTCAGCAGCAGCCCCAGACATCGCAACAGTCGCAACCCCAGTCATCGCAACAGCCGCAACCGCAGCAACAGCAGCAGCAACAGCAACAGCAGCAACAGCAGCAACAGCAACAACAACAGCAACAACAACAGCAGCAACAGCAACAACAACAGCAACAACAGTCGCAGTTGCCAATCGACACTCGCGTAATGGACATTCTCGACAAACATGGTCCCGAGATTGTCAAGCGCTTTTTCGCAGCAATGGGCTCGGCCACCACTCCGTTCGCCGTCCTTCTCGTCATGTTTGGCATTACGAGCGTGCAGCCAGGATCCATGAATCCGGGCCATGTCATTCCGTCAGACTTGTCGCTCTTTGCGCTGGCCGACAGGCGCATCAGTGCCGAGAACGATGCTTGGATGCTTTGCGTTGGCCAGTTGCTCAAAATCATTCGCGTGCGCTGCCAACGGGCGGTCGACTATGCTTGGCCGGAAGTGTGCGACCGATTCATCCAACTCCATCAGCAGATTGACACTTCGTTTTCCATTGCAACCGAGTCCCAGAGTGCCAGTTCCGTGCCGGCGTCCGGCGCTGCTCCATCGCCAAAGGCCACCTCTCGCCTTTCAATCCTGAAGAGCAACGACAATGTGCCAAAGCCGAAACGCGGGTTTGACGAAGATGTCGGGCACTGGCGCAACTATCTGGTCTTTGCCTGCGCTGTCGGGCGCTCGGATGACGAGCGTGGGCTGAACAGCCCTTACTCCCAAGCCCTGTTGTCGCCGAGCAAGGACAGTGACACGATTGGGTCGGCCGCAACGACCGCAGCCTACGCCATGCTCTCTGGCGCACCGCTCCCTGCTGCTCCAGGCGTTCCCTCGGCCACAAGCACCTCCTCATCATCCTCTTCCTCCTCCTCCTCCTCCTCCAGCACTATGTCAGCCGGCTCGCATGCGCACGCTGCCCATCACGCCTCTGCGACCGGAACAGCCAAGTCATCAGCTGCCAGCTCGGGCAACCTGGCGTCGCTCCGCGACTCGCTCATGGTGGGACCTGCGAGTGCTGGATTTGCTGGTTCTGGGATGGATTCCGCTGGACGTCGACGCGCAAAGTTTTCGGCACGCGGCATGCTTCGGATTTCACTTGCAGGCGTCCGCACCGAGTCGCGAGATGTCCGTGACGCCTTTGCGCTTGCAGTCGCCCACATCAACTCGGAAGGGTTCCGGGCCCTCGTCGACGAAGTCCAGCCGTACCTTCAGGATGCGTATCGCGCGACGGACGAGTCCAACATCAAAAAGCGCCGTCGCCGCCATGTCATGCGCGTCATGATTGCTCGCATCTTTGGTCTGGCGTCCTTCTCGCTTGCTGATGCCAAGGGCCTGGTGGATGAGCCGCACATTGCGGATTTGCTGCTGACCTACATCAAGTCGACCAAAATTTATCTTCACGACGACTACTACTTGAGCAAGACGGGCACGCTGGTGAGCTCGACTGGGTCTGGCGGACCCATGACTGGCACAGCCTCGCCCGGCTCGGCGCTTTTCCCGTCCTCGGCGGGCCACTCGAACAATTCGGTCGAGCTGGCTGCGGCGGCTGCCGCTCTGGCTGCCGGGCTGCCCGAAGACCTGGACGAACTGCGCCGACACTTTGCCCTGCTCATCCGACACGCTCTCGAGTCCTCGATGGGCATGGCGAGCATGTACTCGTCAAACTCTACCATCTCGGCGCGCGGTGGCACCACCACGCCAGCATCCACGCCAGCGGCAGCATCGTCAAACTCCTCCTCCTCCTCCTCTTCGCAGCGTCCATTCCTGCTCATTCGGGAGCAACGTGTCGAGTTTTTCTTCTTGTTCTGCAAGTGGTGCGGCTACGAGCGTGCCGAACGACATCGCTTCCGGTTGACGGCCAACCTTGCGCATGGCCTGACCCCAGAAACCTACCACTGCCTGCTGATGGCCGTGAGTTCGTTGTGCCACGGCCCGCTGTTCCAGTCCGCGGTGCTGCAGGTGCACAACTTTTTGTTCGACTGGGTGGACTCGATGTTGATGAGTGAGCGCGAAACGCTCACTTCGCTCGGTCGTCAAGCCATCCAATTCTGCTTGCACGATAATATGGCCGAGCCGCTGCTGCTGGATTTGGTGATGGAGCGCTGCTACATTAGTCCGCCGAATGTGGCGCTGGGCTACTTCCGCGCGATCGCAGACGTGATTGCCTCCGCCCCGCAGCATCCCTGCCCGCGTGCCAAGATGCTGGTTCTCGCCTTGTGCAAGCTGGCAGCCGAGCATGTTGGATTTCGTGAGCACGCGCTGCTCCTGCTCGAGCACATTGCGATTCGCCAACTGCAGCCGAGCGGCGCGATCGCTCGAGCGCCCAGTGGCTCCATACCGCCAGTCGTTCCGACCTCTGCCGCTAGCAACAGCAATGGCACAACCTCTGGAGCGTTCTCATTCACGCAATGGTTGCTGCCGCTCGACCGCCAGAGCATTGCAAGCTCGCTTCCCAGCATCCACTCCCTGTTTCAGCAATCCGTGTCTCAATTGGTTGCGCAGCGTCACCCGGATCTCGCGATTTACATTTTCTGTGAGATAGTCCAACGTGCGGAAATCGCCTCGCTTGTGGACAGGCATGCCCTCTTCCGCATGCTTCTTCCGTGGCTTGACTCGTTTGCGTTCGACTTGCGCGATCCAAGTGAAAGCATTTGTGCAGTGCTCAACAACCTGCTGTATCTGACCGCGCGTCACAAGGAAGCGCATTCTGGCGAGCTGGAGCTGCTGTGGATGCGCCTGGCGGGAATCAACCACGATAACTTCCGTCTCGTGCTGGCATTCCTGCTCCAACTGGGTACCTCAAACTGCTGCAAGGAGTTTGTGCTGTGCGCCAAGACCATCGCGTCGTATCTCGTGCGCATTTCTTTCGAGCGTGCCAGCACTGAGCTCTTGAGCGAAATGCAGCTGGTGGAACGCGAGGGCTCGACCGTGATTGCGTTTGACATTCCAAAAGCCCGTGTCTTTTTCGAGCCTGCAGAGGTTTTGTCGGCCAATCATCAACGTCTTCCCCTCAGCCCCGTCGCCGCGACCTCCAAGCCCCAGCAAATCCCGTCCTCGTCAGCATCGGCTTCTTCAACCGATCTTCCGGCACTGCCTGCCTTCCTGTTTGTTGCTCCGCTCGAGCGCGTGTTTGTGCGACCGCCAGACCACCTGCACAAGCCGCTGACCCGAGGAGATTTTGCCCTGATCTTGATCAGCGAAGTTGTCACGCCAGCGCGCAGCGACGAGATTCTGAATCAAGTGGCCTTTTTGCTGCATCGCGGCGTGCTCTGTGCCGATCACCTCAACCCGTTCGTGCACGACCACGCCAAAAAGCTCCTGGTTAATATCGTCCACTTGCTGAACAAGGTTCGCATGCAGCTGGATGGCAACTTGTCCTCGACAAGCAGCAACACTTCCACTGCCAGCGACTCGAGCAGCTCCTCCAGCACCTTTTCCAATCTGGGGCAATCTTCCGCGCTGTCCGTCTCCACCACGTCGCTCAACTCGCTGGCCGGCCTGCCTCGCGACCCGGCAACATCCAACGTTGACCCCATCGCGCTCATTTCGCTGCGCGAAGGCCGCCCGTTGTGGGCGCACGAAGATCTCTCGCCCAAGACCGTCTACATGAGAAGCACCCCACAGCTCGAGACGTTTGTCCGCTCGCTGACTCCGCTCATGAGCAACCCAGAATGGCTGCGCGACCGGTGGGCTCAAGAGGCGCACAAGGTCGCCGTGCAGTGCACCTCGCGTCACTTTGCCTGCCGCAGCTTGCAGATTTGCCGATTCTTGCCAAACAAATCGCTGTCCGAGCAGATTGTTGCAGACACGCTGGCGCGTCTTGCGGAATCGATTGCCGATGCGCACGACGACGCGCAAGGCTATTCGATGGAAATTCTTCTCTTCCTCGAGTCGTTGGTTGAGGCGTCGGAGGGCAAGCACGTGCTCAAGTTCCCACAGCTGTTCTGGTCGGCCTGCGCCATCCTGGAGTCGAGCTTTGAGCACGAGTTCTTGCTCGCCATCCGCTTCCTGACGCGGATTGTCTCCATGCCGACCTTCGAGACTGCTGCGTGCCACGAGGTGCTGGAGCGTCTTGCGGCGCAGCTTGAGTGGAAGTCCGGCACCAGCCTTTCCGCTCGTGCCGGCGATGAAGATTCGGGATCCGTCATCTTCCCTGGCGTTGTGGCGCTCGCCGTGAAAGGCTTGGTTTCGCCCATCGCCGTCACCCCTTCCATTGACTTTTTGGCGCGCTTTGTGCTGTGGGCGTCCGAGCCGCTGTTCAACTCGCCGACTCAGAATGGCCTCGTCCTGCTCCTTGTCGCCCTGACAGTCCACCTCTTGGTGGAATTCAACGATCCTGACGACGGCCGACTGGCGATCGGAAACGCGCTGGTGACCTCCTGCAGCCGCAACAAGCTCACCAACTTGTACAAGCTGTACTCGCTCTATGTGCATCGCAACTATGGCAAGGGAGAGGACTCGTGGGCCGACGAAGTGGGCAAATATCTTGCCGAGGCATTCTTCCCGACCCATGCAGTTGTTGCGTTGTCGCTGGTGGCTGAGCTTGTCAGCCGAGGTCCCATCATGTACCAGCGTCCTGCCCTGAAGGTGCTCCACGGCCTTGTTCGCGCGCTGGATACCACCGCCGCCACCCTCAAGGTTCCCCTTGGGCAGCTGCTTGCCATTGTGGCCCAATTCCTGCGAGGCGATCTTTGGGTTGAAGCGCTGCGTGTGACAGACGCTGTTGTGTCGGTCGGCAACATCCAGCAAAACGCGCAGCTCCCCAAGTCGCTGCTCAACATTGCTGCTGCTGCCAAACCGGTCGACGGCGGAAATGCCGGTCCCCGAGCTGCAGCAGCTCACCAGACAACCGTCCGAGGAGCTCCCCAGCATCAGCCGCAGGGAAATCACCAACATCGCCAGTCCACCGCCACGGGCGTGGCGGCCGCCGCGGCAGCATCTGCTGCATCTGCTGTCGCCTCGTCCCAAACGGCCGGTGCCAACAACAACACGCGCGGGAGCTTTGCCGCTGGAAGCTCGTCCAATGCACACCTGCTGCCTCCGTCTGCCGAGCGCCCTCGCTCACGCCTCTCTGTCAGTGCTGGTAGTGGCAACTTGGGCGGCGGCTCGTCCCCCGTGGCGCACTCGCCGTCCATGACGACTGCGGGCCACTCGTTCCTGTACATGCCCTCCGATGTGCCTGCGTTTGCTGCGCTCGCACTTGGCGGTGCGGTGAATCCGCTTGCGGGGTCTGGGTTGTCCCCGTGGGCGCTGCCGCTCCAGAGCATGGACCGCACTCGTGACCGCCTGCGTGCTGTGGGCCGAACGTGTGGACGCGAGCTTCCCGCCGTCTCTTCTGCGCCCATTTTCCGCGATCGCGACACGCTTTCTGCGAGCGCTTCGGCAGCCAGTGACGTGACGGCCGAAGACGACGAGGGCTTTGAGACAACAGGCTATTCGAGCGATCACAGCGACGATGCGCTCCTGGACGACAGCCGCTTCTTTGACGACTTTAACTTTTTGGACCAGGCCATGCAGGATGTGCTGGACAATGACAAGGCCACCGCGGCGGCCACCCTCGGCGGGTCTGGCTTGTCGTCGCAGCCCGCAACGCCGACGCCAGCAGGACTCTCTTTGACTGCCTCCGCGCTCACCGCAGCAGCAGCAGCAGCCGCGACTTCTGCCGCCGCTAGTGGCCTCGTTCCCGCCCAGGGACCGCAGAGCGTTTCCAGCAGTACCAGTTCGCTGATCATGCCTGCTACGGAGAGCGACGTCGAATCGCAAGCGTCCGCTGCGCACCAGTCTCGTTCGCGCCCCATTAGCACAGTTGATGACTCCTCTCAGCACGAGATGGATGCCGACGACAACGGCCTTGACGCCACGCGCACCCCTCGTGCCATGAAGCGACAATCCTCGGCCAGTGTTTTCAGCACACCGATCGCTGCTGCATCGCGGACAGTCTCGCGCGGCAGCAACCGTAATTCGCAACAGTTCGACGATGTGACGAAAGGGGGCAGCAGCCCACCGGCCACCGACGCCAAAGCCATCAAGATGGGCACCGTCCGCGCGGATGGCCAATCATCCCCACTTCCGCCTGTCTCGCCCACACAGTCCATTCCTCGGAGCCGGTCGGCCTTTTCGCTGTCTGGGTTTTTTGCTCGCGGAAAGGACGGCCACGACGGCAACAATGGTGCGAAGGGGTCGGAGCATCTCCCCTCGAGTGGACGCGAAACGCCAGTTGCCTCCACATCGTCTGCAAGCAATCTCGCTCTGCCGACCTCGACCACCTCCATTCCCAGCGCCAGCGGTTCGACTGGCTCGGAATCGCCCGACATGACGCCTTCCGGCTCGCCGGTCGCGCGGCAACACCCGCCCGTGTTGCATCCGGCAGATGCGGCCGAGGAACGAAGCTTCCGCTCACGGTCGTCGTCCTCCTCGTCGTCAGTGTCAACGGCCACCACGAACACCCATGCAGGCTCTGTCGTCCCGCAAAGCATTGTCAGCGTGACAGTCGACGACGTTGGCTCGACGGTCGCGGCGAGCGGCTCGCCGCCCATCATTATACCAACCGCCTCGCTGGCCAACTCGATTGCAAATGGGTCTGCCAGCTACGAAAGCACGCCATTCCTGCGCCAGCAGCCCCGCTCAGCCACAGTCTTGGAGATTCTTCCCGTTGCCGACCGTTCGGCTGAAAACGAGTGGGTCGAGCACATTGCCCGCTTGACGGATGATGTCACGGGAGCCGTCGTCGTGGCAACCTTCTCGCGCTTCAACCGGCTCTTGGAAATTATGCGCAAGGATCAGAACAACCTTGCTTGTCGATTCAGTCGCGTCTTTGGCAATCGCTACCCGTCTCTGAGCGCCGCCTTCCGCTCGGACATTTCCCAGCTCAACCGCATGGAGATTCCGTTTGTTTTCGTGTCCGAGGAGACGGTATGGTGGATGTCATGTTTTGTTTTTGTGTTTGTTCGTTATGGGATATGTCGGGATTCACTTTTTTTGTTGTTGTTGCTGTTGCCTGCTTTTCGCTCCTCCTCGCAGATTCGAAGCGAAGCATTGATGGAACGCATCAAATCAATCGCCATCGAAATTGATCAACTGGTCGAGTTCTTCCGAGAGCGACGAAATGTGGTCACTATGGATGTGGATGATTTGATCGGAGACACGGATGCTCGTGCCCAGGTACAGTGACCTTTTGTCGAATGGTGTTTGTTCATGCAGGAGTGGCTGCTCATCTCTGGAGAATCATGCCTGTTTGCTGAACTGTCACACAGGACACCAAAGTGACTCGTCTCAAAATTGTCAAGGCCTGGATCGGCATTGTCAAGCTGCATTTGCAGTTGATCTTGATTGTGTCGACCTATGCCAAGATGCTTGAACTGATGCTCTCGCCGCGCAAGCACCCTGATGTAAGTTGGAGGAGGGTTTTTATTCTAGTTTTTCAATGTCACTGCTGCGTTTCGATTCTGATTGATTTGTTTGTTGCTCTTGTTTATTTGCTGCCACTGGGCATGGCTGTTGCGTGTGGTCAGAACGAAACAATCATTCGCAGTGTCGAAGCTCTTCGGATGGACATTGCAGAAGTCATTGGGAGCGTGGACGATGAGTCGCAGATTGACACCTCCAAGTACCGCTCTGGCAGTCTGCACGATCGAGACGAGGCGGCGCTGTTGGTTCGGGACAACCTTGCACACCAGCTGAGCGCGCAGGCCGTCACACTGGTGCGTGCCTTCCGTCGCGTGTGGCCGAACGATGTGTTTGGCGGCAAGTACGATGTCGACGACCTGCATGCGCCGCTCGCGTTGGGCATTCTGGACATTCTCGGAGATCGTCCAGCCAAGGGCGTCTTTGTGGTCGTTCCTCGCGACCATGTCGTGGCCGACACTTGTCGTCGGTTTATGGAGCAAACCGTTCACTTGCTCAACTTTTTGCAGCAGCAAAAGCATTCTCTTACCTTTTGAATCGTTTTTTTTTTGGTCGTGGATAGTTTTTTTTTAATTTGTGTACGTGTGTGTGTGTGTGTGTGTTTGTGTGTGTGTACATGTTGCTGTCGAATGTGTGCTGTGTTGTGAATGAACCATTGTGCACATCCGAACTGTTGCAACCCGAGTCTTTGCATGGAAACTCGAACGCCGATAGTCAATCTGACATGCATCTTTCACTCTTGCTTTGTTCATTTGGAGACCAAACGACAAACCTCAGTCATCCTTTTGGTCTGTGTTCGGGTGTGCTGATATGCGGCAACAACGATGAGCCTTCACGATTCGATGCTGCCGGCGAGCATTCTGGCTGCTCTCCAGCTGGAGCTCATCCGCCAGCGCCAGAGCGATGTCGCCCAGTGGCACATTTACAAACAGACACGCACAGACCACAACAATCGAGCTGCTGCTGCTGCTGCTGATGCTGATGATGCACCGCCGAAAATCTTTGCCAGCATGGTCGACCGCCCGTGGCTGAAACCTCACCCGCTGCTCCGCCCGGGGGTTGCCGCCCTCGCCATGCAAAAGCGCGCTGCGGCCATCCGCGATCGATCGGGCAGCGCGGGCCCGACTGCGACTGCGCGCGTGCGGTCGTTCGAGGAGGTCGCGTCCATCGCTGCTCAGACCGAGTATTTGGCGCCAAATCTTGTCTCAGATTCTTTCCCGCCAAATCCAGCGTCAGAGTCCTCTCTGGGCGTTGCTGCTGATGAGCCGTCGATCGCAACGCCACCGCTCTACACGTTGTGCCTTGTTCACATTGCGCTGCGAATTGAGATGCCGTGCATCCGCGAGGCAATCCGTGCACAGCTACCAGAAGTGACAGCCATGGACTTGCTGAGCGCGGGGCAAATTATTGCTGCCCAGCGAACGACGCAACGCGCGCAGCATCCATCGCAAAGAGCAAAGACATTCTACAGGCTGGCTCCGACAAAATCCGCTTCTGAATCGCGCTCAATGGTGCAGCTGTTCGCCAGCATTTACCCGAGCAGCGTCACGTCGCTTCGAGCTCGCATTGCGCACCCCAGCGAGCTCAAAATGTTCAAGTGGATGATCAGTCTGGACCTGACTGACTGCAAGCTTGGAGATGAGTCCATGATGGTGCTTGGTCGCGACTTTGCAAGGTCAGCAGACTGCAAACAAACTCCTTGTGCGAACAGTGCAGATGGCTGTTTGTTGTGCTTACCAACTGGACTCTGTTGCAGACTCGAAACGCTTGCTCTTCCTGGCAACCAGCTCACAGACGGTGGGGTGGCCTTGCTGGTACGAAGCACGCGTTTGCAACAAGGTCGCAAAAGTGGCATTGAAGGCCTAGATGCCCTGCGATGGCTGGATTTGTCGCGAAACAGCATCACGCCGGCTGCGTGCCAGCACTTGCTCGTGCTTTCCAGTTTGGAGCGCGTTGGCTTGAGCGACACAAAGTGCACAAATGCGACTCTGCCACCCATGCCGGGTTTACTCCAGGCCGACGCCCGCTCGATGCATGTGATTGCCGGAGACGGGATCTTTCCACTCTGTATTCTCAATAGCGGATGGGCGATATCCGAAGTTCCAGAGCGTGCAAGCCCCGTCGAAGGAGCGACGCTGAGCCGGCCCGCCATCTCGCTTGAGCTGGTTTTATCGCGAAAGCCCGCATCCACCGCACCAGCCGCGCCCACGTCCAAGCTAGTATCGTCGTCAAGTACACTGCGTCAACGTGCCACGACGACCCCTTCAGCTGTCAGTGCAACCGACTTGCTGGCTTCGTTTGCTGCGACTGGCGGCTCAAAGAGGACACCCGACGCACCAGACCCTGATTGCAACGTTTCGCGTCCGTCGCGGGTGAATCCATTTGCACAGATCAAGCCATCTCAGCGTTGATTCTGTGCTCTTTGACTCTTGACCAGCTGTGCCGCGAGCTCTTTAAGAGGCGATCTGTTCTTGCTCACTGATGGAGGCTCAGAGTTGATCAGCTTGGCGATGCAGGTGCGCAGGCAACTTGCTGAAGCACTCAGAGTGCATACGTTGCTGCACGCTTTGCCCAGTTTGATTGTCCCTGCTGTTGAGCTTTTTTGATTTTTGGTGCAAGCGAAAGCGGGATGTTTCCGCGCCGTTGTTTTCAGAAACGAGTGGCGCTACAGGTTGAATGATTGTAATACAGTACATCCCTTCACACTTTCTCTGAGACGCTCACTCTTGTTTTCTCAGACTTGATCCACCACTTTTTTTTTTCGTTTCTTCCAACAATGCGTGCCTCGCTTCTGTTTGCGCTCTTCTTTGCCCTGCTCGCGTGCTTTGCCATGCTTGCCTCGTCTGCCGTTGTGGACCAGTGCACCGACGTGACCACCCAGTCGACCTGCAGCCAGGACAAGGAGAGCGACGGTCTCGCCTGCGTCTGGTGCATTGCCGCCGCCGTCCCTTCCTTCTGCGCGTGAGTTTGCCGCGCGTGTGTCTATCGATGTGTCTATGTTGAGGCTGGGGAGTAGAGTGGGGTGGGGGGGGGGAGCAGCTGTGGTTCGTCACATGCTGCTCATGACCATGGCTTTCGTCGTGAGCTGGTGCACAAGGGGACGGGGGGGGAAGTCGGATGTGCAGTTGCAAACGGGAGGCAGTTGGAATCTATGATTGTGTGGATTGGAAGTCTCGGAGGGAGGGGGAAGCAGAGAGAGAGAGAGAGGGAGGGAGAGAGAATGGCCATGGTATTGTATTGAGGCTTCTATTGAGAGAGAGAGAGAGAGAGAGAGAGAGAGAGAGAGAGAGAGAGAGAGAATGGCCATTGTATTGTATTGAGGCTTCGTTGCTTGTTGCTTGTTTTGTTGTGAATGTTGCCCGCATTTCGCAGTCGCTCAGCTTTTGTTCTGGTTGCCAAATGTCTTCAGTTGCTTTGTTGCTTGTTGCTTGTTTTGTTGTGAATGTTGCCGCTCAGCTTTTGTTCTGCGTTTGTTCTGCTGTGTTTGTTACTTGTCACTTTGCAGTAACACTGCGCAGGCTGCCAAGCTTCCCCCGACTGTCTTCAACTGCTCGACCTCGTTCGACTTCTAAAAAAAGAGTCACGATGTCTACTCTCGACTCTGTACCCTCAGGTCGAGTCGAGTCGAGTCGTTCCTTCAGTGGCCGTTTTCTGTCCACTGCTGTTCGGCTTTCCCTCTGCTTTTGTTCTGCGATTTTGGGGTGGTTTGTTTTGTTCGCTCCTTAATACAGTATCACTTTGTATGACCCCCCCCCCCCAATACGCACTGTAGTAGTAGCACGTGTAAATCCAATTCACCCCCTTCCTTTGTAGAAAACCCCGACCAGGCTTACTTACCCCCACCTAACCCCCTTTTGTCGCTGTTCCCTAACCCCATTCAACCCCAACCCCTCATCATCATCCGTCTTTTTGTGTGCTTCACTCTCGAGCATCTGGCATCGCAGCAGTCTTACAAATTTTCCACCTTCATCCTATCAAATGATGGACGCTGCAGCACAGCCAACGCAGCCACTGTACTCTGCTGCATCCACTGCATCATCCACTGCATCATCCACTGCATCATCCACTGCTACTGCTACTGCTGCTGATGCTGATGGGTCGTCGTCGTCGTCGCTGTCCAGGCGCAACCAGATTCTGCACCAGCCGTAAGCAGACGCAAACTCCGACAGCAGACTTTCCTCCGACAAGCAGTTCCGCTTCCCTCTCTCTCTCTCCCTCTCTCTCTCTCTCTCTCTATGTGCCTCTATGTTCCACGACACTATCACTCCACTATAACACTCACTGCTGCATGCTGAACTGATCTGATACTGCGGCGGAACGGTCGCTCCACACTTCGCTCTCTGCTCGTTCTATCACCCTGCACTGTTCTCCCCTTTTGATCACAGGTACAATGCAAAGCCAGTGCCAAAGTCGTTCATCCTCGGCCTCTTTGTCTGGTGGATGTTCTTCATCAACGCAACGTCGCTCGCCGTGCACTCTGCTGTAAGGCGTCAAACCCCAGATTGCAGATTGCAGACTAAAATCTGAGAATCTGAGAAAAGAAAAACCCTCGGTGCATGTCAACATGTCTCAATTGTGTTTCCCTGTCTTGGCAGTTCCCGCAAGTGCCGTGGTGGATGGTCACTGGCGGCTGGTACATGACCAACATTCTCGCCGTCATTACCCACTGGATTGGACACGTTCGCCTCGAAGGAAAGTACCTCGGATGGTGGTACAGGTAACTAACCGTGTATATTGACAAAGAGCGCCTTTTGAATTGAGATGCATGTCCCGGGGAATGGAGGACGGATTACTGATCCTGCAAATCTCGTTCTTCTTCTTGCTTCTTGCTGCAGAGCTCACATCGGACACCACATCAACGACTACCCGCCGACCAAGTTCATCAGCGAGACGTACGAAAACGCAAAGGAAGACAACTCGCAGGCGTACATCGGCGCCATCATTCTGTCGCCTCTGATTCTCTTGCAATTCACCGACGACCGCTCCCTCGCCACCGTCCTGACTGCCATTCTGACGGGCATGATTGTGAGGTTTTTTTGTTTGTTTTTTGGAAGCTGCGCGTCGTGATTGTTGGCGTTGGCAGTGTGCTGACTTGTTCGTTTCGTAAATTTTTCGGCTCGCCCCCGCTGCCCTGCCATCCCCCATGCTGCACCGCCCTGCCACTCACAGGAACTCAAACTTGCCGATATCATGCATATGGGATTCCACCAGCGCGACTTTTGGATGGAGGGCCGCACGTTTGGCATTTTCGAAAAGCTGCGCGACATGCACTACTACCACCACAAGGGCACCATGAAGCACAACTATGCTGTTGCCGACTTTTGGCTCGACTTTTTGTTTGTCGGCATTGAGTTTAACTGGGACGCGCCTGCCTCGCACGACACGCATCTCGAGCACTCTGCCGCGCTGGCTGCCTCTGCCAGCAAGCTGAAAGCTTCTTAGCTGTTGGCTGTCTTACTTTGTTGTTACGTTTTGTTGAATATATATGCACTTGTTATGACTTGCCGCAGCATTGTACAAGCAAGTCCCTTTTGTTAAGATATTATTTTGTGACGCAGCGAATGCACAGTGACAGCCTAGTCCCATCGCGACGCCTTCTTGTTCTTTTCGTTCGGTGCAGTTTCTGGCAGATATTCCGAAATGCGAGGATATCCAGCTTGAACGCTGTTTGAACACATATTGAAGTAAATGTCAGCCAAAGCGGAAATTCAATGTCAATCCTATTGTTCCCTCTAAATTCAATCCCCCCCCCCTACCCTCCCAAACCCAATACTCATCATACAACTCTACAAACAATCGATGCCAAGATTTTTTCCAATGCAAAATCAGCACCTCGAGTTGGGCCCGAGCTGTCCTTCCGACTGCCACCAGACAAAGCCGAGGCTCAGCGTCAGGGCACCCAGTCCGAACGCCATCACGTATTTGTTGGGTCGCAGGAAGAGCTCTGGATTGAGCACCCGGAAGAGCGTCGTCGAGGTCACTGGCGGCCGCTTTGGTGGCTCCTTGTCGCTCATGGTGAAGTTTTAGTGAGGAAAAAGAGTATGAAACAAAGGCTCGATTAGAACGAAAACAATACAAAGGTAGACTGAGGGCATTGACATTTTCCTACAAGAAGGCAAAAGCTGAATTCATTTTACTTTTGACGGAATTACAAAGAAGTTGATACTAACAAGAACTGAGTTGGATGACTCAAAAAGACAAGTCGGCACTACAAGTACAACGAGTTGTCGGCTGGGCCGAGATAGCCAGTCGCTATCAAAATAACATCCACGATCGTCCAGACGCCCAATCCGCCAAAGGTGAACAGCTTGCACAGACCCCAGCCCGTGTAGCCGAGATAGAAGAGATCGCCGCCAAATCCACCGACGGTGATGCTGGAGTTGTCGAGCAAAAAAACAGCAATGTGAGCAAGACATTCAGCAAAACCGAACAACCCCAATTTCGTTTCGTTTCGTCCTTCTGGTCTGCAAACAACACTGACCTTAACAAAAGCGCTGTCGACCATCGTATGCCAGCTGTCCATTCGCATGGTACATTCTTTTTGAAGCGGCGATTGCCTGGGGAGCAAGAGAAAAGCCCCACAACAACAACAAGGCCGGATGAGCAAAACGTTCGGGCCACAACAATGCCCCAGATGCTGCGACACGCCAGTTTGAAGTACAAGAGCAACGTACCGATGCACAGTACATCGTCCATCATTGTGCAGACAGCTTCGTAGGTCGCATCGACTATTTGCGCGTCGCAGTCCGTGTTTTCGCTGCAAGCGTAGTCAGCTTCGGGCGACTGGTAGCAGTACTGGCAAGTGAGGTTTCTCGAGAATATCCGGTCACCCTATGATTGCGTGTGTGTATGGGGCATGCACGGTGAGACAACCACCAACAGACTCGTCGCTTTACCGCCAACCTTACAGCGCAATGGATTGTCTCTGGCACAGAGCAGTTCGCCGTCGTCGCCAGTCCGTATGAACACGACTCGTTAAATGTGCAATTGAGACAAACGGCCTCGTAGTCTGAGCAAGCTCTCGAACTTGAATTCACACAAATCTGAGCAACCAAGCGGGCAAATTTCGTTCGCGGTTTGTCATCCCAGCCCAAGAGTGAGCTCACGCAATGCACTTCACTGCAACTCAATACTATCATGACGCATGATCGCTTGGGGGGGGGGGATGGTGCCAAACCTGGTATCGCTGGAAGGTCAAATCGTAGCGAGACGGCGACGGCGACGAGGACGACGCGGCCTCGGCGGTGCTTGCCTGCCAAGCAATGACAGATGCTAGTACAGCGAATAGAAGCGCAGCAAGCATCGGTCTTGGCGGCGGTCGGAAGCGAGCTGTGGTTGTCGTTGGCAGATTGGTGAATGACACGGACTGGCGCTGCAAGTCGCTGAACATCGAGCGGCTTCGACGGCTGGACATTGCCACTGAATAGAGCTACACGAATGATGATAATGTTGGATGTTGTTACGAGCAAACCCTGGCACCTCAGGTCCCACAGCCGGTTATGGATGGGTTATGATGGGATTCTCGTATTTAATACAAAATAACAAGAGTGGGTTAGACCCAAGGGGTCTTAACCGTAACAGATGTGCTTGAATTTGGGGTGGTGGGGATAGTTGGAACCCTTCGTAGCGGCGATCGTAAAAGCCGGAAACAAATTTCTGAGACTGAGCGAGCAATAAGATGCAAGTTTGGGGGGCTTCATATGCAAAGGGAATAAAGCTTAATAAATCTGATGAATAAAGTCAATCTCAGAGTTGGATGGAAAGAACAAACAAAAACCGATAGAGTAACGAATGGATTTGTACTTTTAACTCGAATGCGCATAATCGTGTGTGTGTCTCTCTCGCGTGCATTTACAACTCATGCTTGACGGTATCTTATTCCGCTTTGCTGGCTTTCTGAATCACCGCCTGTATCCGGGAGGAAAACCTGGTCGAAAGCGGTTTTTGCTGAGAATTTTTGAGCCTAGTCTGGTTTTTGTTCCAACAATCAGTTGCTAAACGTCAACAGTTGCCGAAACTGAAATGGATGGTGTGCTAGACCGCTCCTCTGCCAATTTCGTAGAGCTAGGGCTGGTCGATGCTGGTGGTGACGAGGATGAAGGAGCCTCTGCAGTTTCACGCTCGCGTCGAGCGGCACGCACGGCAGCCTGCCTGGCAAGCTCGGCGTCCAGACGTGCCTTGATTGGTGGTATGATGCGCTTAATCCACGGTGCCAGATGGTCCTCGATCATATTCACGATTCCGACGTGCGTACCGCCCTCGATTTCCTCAGCAACCTGCATGTAAATGCAATACTGAGATTCACACAAACCAAAAGAACAATCACCCCGACTCGCAGCAAAGAAACTCACCTTGCTCTGCGATGGAGAGTAATCAGCAGCAGCAAGAACCTCCTTCGACGGAAACAGCTCGTCCTCGGAACCCGCCCACAGCGCAAAGGGAACCGAGATGGCTGAAAACGCCGCTTTGGCATCCTTGATCAGCACTGCCGCCATCATATTCACCTGCGCACGTTGAAAAATTCAGTGAAAATGTTCAGCATTATTGAACATTCGACCAACCAAACAGCTCGCCAGTGAACGTTTTACAGAAATGAGCGTGGGAACGCAAAGTCCGGCAATTTCCTTTCGTGCGACATGGTTGGTCAGATCAAGCGCAATCCAGTGCCCGGCGAGTCGACCGCCCGACATTGAGTTTAGCTTTCTTTGGAAGTGATCCTTCTTGGTCATGTTGCGCTTGTGGCTGCGCATCAGCTCGTGCAGGAATGGACTGATCAGAAAGATGGCATCTGCAGGCAGGCTTGACTTCCACGAATTGTAGTTTAGTAGCTTGCCAGCCCCGTTGCTGTG
Organism: Capsaspora owczarzaki ATCC 30864; assembly: GCF_000151315.2. Lineage (NCBI taxonomy): Eukaryota > Filasterea > Ministeriida > Capsasporidae > Capsaspora > Capsaspora owczarzaki. The sequence goes on along the minus strand of NW_011887299.1, from coordinate 54,110 downwards.
ACCTCCGACAACAAGCGGAAGCGCAGGATAGTTCCACCGCAGGTATCGGATCATGGTGCGCATGTCACGCCAGAGCGCTTCTTTCGACGGAGCATCTCCGCTCGGATCGAGACTAAAGAGCGAGAAATTGCCATCGTGGCACGGCAAGTCAGCAAGGAAGAACTTCAAGGCAAAAATGCAGGGAAAAACAGCAGCTCGACTTACGCTGGACCATGGCCTCGCTCGTACTGCACAATGACGTGGAAGGGATTGTTTTTCGCAAGTCGCGAGGCAAGATCCAAGCACCAGGCACTACCAAAGCCAAATGTCGCGATAAACAGCACAATTGCGACCGGTTCGGCCGAGGCTTTGAAAAGTAGGTATGCGAGCTTTGCGCCGTCTCGTGCTTCCAAGAAACTGGTCGAGTCTGCCTGCTCAACACTGACCATTTTGGCAACTTGAGTTTCAAAGTCGGTAAAGTTTAAAAACTATTTGAGGGGGGGGGGTGGAACAGGAAACAGTGAGCAGAGTAAAGAACAACAGAAAACACATTGTGCTGCGACCACCAGTGTCTTTTGCACCTCGAAGACACAACCACAACAAGAAAATAATCATGGCATCCTCACCTTGCCGACTCGCTGATGTGCAGGCATCCCGGAAGGAAAGTCGCGATGCTCTTCAGGATCAAAGTCCTCATTGATGTCGTCGGGAGTTGCAGCAACGGCGCGAGGGGCGCTTGGGTGCTCAAACATGCGCTCCTCTGTCACAAGAACGAGCAAAAAGAGCATGAGCAAACTGCTCAGACAAACGACAAAGGGCAACAACGTTGGGAAAAAAATTCTTCTTACGCATTTCGATCAATTTCACATATGGGATGACTTGCGCATCGTCTCGCTTCATCAGGCTGTAGAAAAGAGATTGCTTCCAGGGATCAGAGCGCACAAATAGCACGTCGGCCGTTTGCCGATGCTTTGGGGCGAGGCGCGCCTGCTCGTTGGACGAAGACCGCAACTTGGCAAACCTCTTGCGGCAGTACGAGCAAAGAGGCGGGATTGGCGCACAAGTGGCAATGAATCGCATCCTCAGCCGAGCCAGCACGCGGCCACCTCCTTCGACAATCTGGCCACTCAAAAACACAAGTGAGCGAAACAACGACACGAGAACAACAACACCACAAACAACAACCCCCCCCCCAAATCTTCTCGACTCGAAACAACTTACATAGAACTGCTGTGACACTGTCAGACGACCGTCGTGCCGATACTGCTTAAAGTTTTTCTTGGAGAGTAGCAGAGGGGACGAGGCATGGACGGCAACCAGCTCGCCGGCATCGTCGACTTCAAGCTCGGTGATGCTCTCTTCATCGCCGAGCTCGGAGGAAAAGTCAGTTTGCTGGTTTGTCGCAACAACTTCGTTGGATTCAACCAGAGAAAGCTTGCGGGATGGCGGGGAAGAAGGAGGGCCCAAGGAGCGCGTAGACTTGGATGCTTTTCCTCCTCCCAGACGCTGGCCAATCGTCGATATCCGCTGCTTGACGACGCTAAACACACTCCCTCTGGACTTGGACGAGGCTGAATCGCTGTTCGGGCTCGTAGGCTCTTCACTGTCATCGTCGGCAATGTCCGATTCGGACGCTTCACACACGAGGCCCATGATGGCTTTGCTGAGGCTGCATTGCTGGTCCTGGGCAGTGTCATGCATCCGGACCAGATTCATGCGCTGGTCGTTGACATTCGGGGAGGAGGGAGAGGAAGGCGACAAGTCATCCGAGGAACTGACGGATGATTTCGCATCGGCGTGTGAGTTGAATGTAAAGCTCTGCTCTGCATCTGATGTGCGCCGTGGTGACACTTCGGATGAACCAGCCGTCAGAGGAAGGTGGGAGGATGAGCTACTGCTTTTGCTGTGCTGGGAAGAGGCCGCCGACAGCGCGGACGTTGGCGTTAACATTAACGAGGTGCTTCCCAGCTTGTCAAGCCCCTGCGACGTCAGTGAAGCGTGCGGCTGCGACGGGCGGCTTGCTTGTCCTGGCATCTTGGTTTCATGCAGGCTGCAATCGGCGACGATTGGGAACTTCCACTTGAACATGGTTTCGAATGAGCCATTGTTACTTTCGCTTGGTTTGAAGTTTCCCAGGTGGATGGCGTGCATGTCCATGTCACCCTGATCATCCAAAGCAAGTCAGTTGAGCATTGGAGTGTACTACACTTGCACCCGTTTTCATTTCAGAAAAGTACCTTGGCGAGGTGTGTTTTACTTGTGGCAGTTCGCGGAATAAACCACACATTGTCCAGCGGCTCCTTTGCGCTGAATGCAAGCTTGACGCCGACAATACCGCCGTCCTGTTTATATGTTCAATGAGTGAATCGTGACGATCGAGTTTGCGAGTTTGTGAATGGCAACACACGCGAGATTTGCGACCCAGACAGATGCGCACCTTGAGCAGGACTTCGTAGCCCTGGCATCCGCATCGGTCTGCCGGCAGACGGAAGCCTGCATCTTGGCGGAAGTGCAGCGGGATGGTCTCCTGCGGCTCGAGCAGCAGCTCGTGCAATGCGAACACGCTCTCGTCGGCAAAGCACTGCAACAAAGCACACGGTCAGCCGCAACGCCACCAAAAGCGCGCAGAAATCAAGGCCATGCACACAAGGTCAGCAAGCCTTGCAAAAATCGTGCGAGCGAACAAGGAGCAAGGGTGGAGCATGGGGAGTGGATGAGTGGATGAGTAGTTGCCCCACCCACCACCACCGACGTTGCGCTTCTCTCTCTCTCTCTCTCTCTCGCTCTCCTTTTGTGTCGCTGTCTTCGTCGTCCCTTTTTAACCCGTCGATCGAGTCGAACTTTGCTTTCATTTCTGATGCAAAACTTCCATTTTGTCAAAGCAAACAATGGCAGCGAAATGCGAAAACATAAAAGGCGCGGCGGTTTATTTTCCGTTGCCAGATCCAAAAAGTTTCCCCAATTTTCAGATCCGAAAACGGAGATTTGTTTTTTTCGTTGTTGTTTCACAGACAAACACAACCAAAAGATTCGTGATTGCGAATCATAAAACAATCATTCATTCCAAACCTTGAACTGCTCGGACATGGAAAAGGAAGACTGGAAACCGATAAACGAAAAGAAAAAAGAAAAAAAATGAAGATAATGCAGAACAAAAGCGAAAGGCCGCGAGTTCTCAAATTGCACATGAATCATGAACAACTCAATCACAAAAATGCAGTCCTGTATATCAGAGTGTAACACTCGGGTATGAGGGAGGCAATAGCGACATGACAAAATCCAAAAGCAGCAAGAAACGCAAGAAAACGAAATGGGTGATTGAGTTGACGATGCGTGAACTGAACCCATCAGTGCAGTTAACTTTGCAGCGGCGTGTACTGAGAGCCGTCTTGACGGGATCGCTTGAGCATGAAGGCGCGGAGAGCGCAAAGAGTAACAATTACAACCACCAAGGTCAGGGCAACGGATGTGGCAGCGACAATGATGTAGGACTCAAGAGTACAAGTGCAGGGAGCAGGCGGCGAAGGCTGGGGTGCAGCGGTTTCGGACGCGACTGCCGAAGAAGTCACGGATGGAGTGGCGGACGAAGATCCGGGAGGCCCGTACGAGCAAGTGGTGCCAGGGCAGAAGCACGCATGCGTGAAGACCATCCGATAAGTTGCAAGGCACTCGATATCTACCAACAAAGCCAGTAAGTTTCAGCTGGAGCCTGCCAAGCAACCACCAGAAGAGTGGCCAATA
>NW_011887299.1:43729-50137 GCF_000151315.2 Capsaspora owczarzaki ATCC 30864 | reverse complement strand
ATAACATAAGTCGAGCCGCCAGTTGACTGCTGGCAAACCTAGCAATCCAGGGATTGTAACAAAGGCAAATATCAACAATGAAAGATGAGCCAAGCGGCTCAGGACAGCAACCACCGTCCTCATCTCGCCTTGCCTCTCCTCTCCCCTCCTTGCCTCTTCCCCTCCTCTCTCTCGTCGACTTACAAGATCAGTTGAACGGCAAGTTCCAATTTGAGTCCCAAGGCCAGGACAGAAGTTGTAGAGATAGTTGTATCCATCGGGTCCACCAGTGGAGTTGACGCCGGGAATCGACCAAGGCTGGTCGCGGTGAAACGCGGACACGGTGAACGAAGCGCCAGCGCTATGGAGTCACCATCAAATGCAGGTGAGGTGGGTCGGATGAGGTGTGTCTCAGTTGCGTTGGGCGGAAGGGCCAGCAGTGACCCATATGTATCGAAGAAATTATGCCCAGAAGCGACTCCCGCCTTTCCGCTGCTCTCTTCGCAACGCATCGTGTACATACTATGTGGTATACGTGCATGTAGTAGAATCCCAGGTGCCAGCGACCGAGCGGGTCAGAGCCAGGACCACAACAGCGACGAAAAGCTTCCTGGCAAACAAAAAAAAAAAAAAAAAACATTGAGAAAACCACAACAATTGAGAAACAAAACAAATACAAAACAACAATCTTTGCTGAAACTGACATTGGAGATAATAAGACAAAAAAATGAAAAACAAATGAAGAGTGAGGCGACGATGTGTTCCAAAACTCAAACTAGAAAGTGCAGTTTTTGATTCCCAGAAATGAGCGAAGCGAAATTTCGATCCAGTTTGCGATTAAATTTGAAAGCGATTTGGCCTATGTTTTTTTTTTTTTTTTTAAACTCAAGCACAGCATCGAAATGGATGGATTTCTAAAGTCATTTCAAAAATTACAAGATACCAAACATTCATCTCCAGCATCAGAATCTTCGCTTGGTACACAAACCATTCACGTAGGCGTTGCCTACACTTCAACAGTCTTCGGAGGTGCAATGGAAACGGCGGTGGGCTCAGACGGGGGCGCAGCACTTCGCTCGGCCGTCAGGGTGCCTGCACTCGAGCTGGGCGAAACACCTGTCGACGAGGCAGAAACGCTTGGATGCGAGCGTCGGGCTGCGAGAATGGCAGCCTGCTTGGCGAGTTCGGCATCCAGTCGCTCCCGAAGCGGGGGTAGGATGCGCTTGATCCAAGGCGCAAGATGATCGTCCATCATCTCCACAGTTCCGACGTGACTTCCTCCTTCAATCTGTTCGACAACCTAAGTGCAGAGTACATACAAGTGTGACTGAGCACTTTCTGCAAGAAACAGGCAACAGCCCAAAAGCAATCCAACTCGCTTGCATCGCTCGCCACAAGTACCTTATTCTTCGATGGACAGTAGTCGGCACAAGCAAGAACCTCTTGCGCAGGGAAGATTTCGTCCTCGGAGCCCGCCCACAGCGCAAACGGAACAGAGATGGATTCAAACACGGCCTTTGTATCATTGACCATAACTGCGGTCATCATGTTGACCTACACACCACAGAGTGAGTCCCCCAAAACTGAAACTACAGCAGCAGCAGCAGCAGCAGCAACAGAATGCTCAAACCCCCTTACTGAAATGTGCGCGGGAATATTGAGACCTCCCACGTCGTTCTGGGCTATAAAGTTGGAGAGATTCAGCGCAGTCCAGTGTCCAGCCAGCCGACCGCCTGTCATTGCGTTCAGCGTCAGTTGAAAGTGGTCCTTCCTGGTCATGTTGCGCTTGTGTTTGCGCATCAACTCGCGCAGGAAGGGATTGATCAAGAAGACTGCGTCCGCCGGCTCGCTTGATTTCCAGTGAAGGTAATTGAGAAGCTTGGCACCGCCGTTGCTGTGCCCTCCGACAACCAGCGGAAGCGCAGGGTAATTCCAGCGAAGATGCCGAACCATGCTTCGAATGTCACGCCAAAGCGCTTCTTTCGAGGGAGCGTCTCCGCTAGAGTCGAGACTCCTGCGAATAGACCAACATGCAAGGGAGAGATCATTTTAAATGTGAAAATTGGGCGAAACAAGAAAGAATAGACCAGAACAAGCCCAGAAAAGCACGAATGACTTACGCAGGACCATGACCTCGCTCGTAAAGCACAAAGACGTTGAAGGGACTGCCTTTGGAGAGTCGAGAAGCGAGATCCAAGCACCAGGCACTGCCAAAGCCGAATGTGGCGATGAATAACACGTTTGCGATCGGTTCAGACGAAGGTTTGAAAAGCCGGTACGCCAGCTTGATGCCATCTCGCGCTTCCAAGAAACTGGTCGAGTCTGCTTGCTCGAGCTTGAGCGCCTTGGCAACTTGCGTTTCAAAGTCGGCGTAATTCACAAACTGCGAGTCCAATCGAAAAGCAAAACGAAAAAAAAAACCACACACACACCACACACACACACACACACACACACACACACAATGAAAGAAGCACAAAATGGGTTAGGTGTGTGCTTGCTGTGACTCAAAGACACAACTCGATGAAACAAGCATGTCCCTGCCCCACCTTGCCGGCTCGCTGATGTGCAGGCAGGTCGGTCGGATAGTCCCGATGCTCGCCTTGATCAAGCTCTTCGTCGTTGTCGGTGGTGGTATCAAGGGCACGAGGGGCTGTTGGATGCTCAAACATGCGCTCCTCTGTGACAAGAACGAGCATCAAGAGCATGAGGAAAAAGCGCATGAGCAAAAGCAAAACCGCTCAGACAAAACAACAAAGGGCAAGGTCGCTGAAAACTCACGCAATTCAATCAACTTGATATAGGGGATGACTTGCAGGTCATCTCGCTTCATCAAGCCGTAAAAGAGGGATTGCTTCCAGATGTGAGAGCGCACGAAAAGTACGTCTGCCGTTTGCAGAGGTTTGGGCGCGAGGCGTGACTGCTCGTTGGACGACGGCCGCAACTTGCCACACCTTGCGCGGCAGTACGAACAGAGGGGTGGGATTGGTGCACATGTGGCAATAAATCGCAGACGCAGGCGGGCCAGCACACGACCGCCTCCTTCGACAAGCTGTCCACAAGACAATGAGCAATGAGCAATGAGCAAGACAAAAAAAAAAGGAAAAAGAGTTTGCAAAAAATGAAGCGAAACAAATGGCTCCACTCAGATGACGTACATAGAACTGCTGTGAAACGGTCAGACGTCCATCGAGACGATACGCTTTGAAATTCTTCTTGGAGAGCAGCAGCGGTGATGAGGCGTGCACGGCAACGAGCTCGCCGCCGTCGTCAACCTCAAGCTCGGTGATGCTCTCTTCATCGCCAAGCTCGGAGGAGGAGGAGTCGGGCAGGGGGCTGGGCATCACATCGTTGGACTCCATGTTGGACAGCTTGCGCGACGATGTGGACGATGCAGTCGAGGCTCGCGAGGACTTGGACGAGTGCCCCAGATGATGGCCGATCGTCGATAAACGATGCTTGACGGCACCAAACACGCTCACCCTGGGCTTGGGCGGGGCGGAGTCGCTGTTCGGGCTCGTTGGTTCTTCACTATCGTCGTCAGCAATGTCCGATCCCGGAGCTTCAAACACCAGGCCCATGACGGCGTTGCTGAGGTGGCATTGCTGGTCCTGGGCTGTATCGTGCATTCGAACCAGCGGCACGTGCTGCTCGTTGAAATTCGGCGACAAGTCATTCGATGTGCTGAGCGACGGTTTCACATCGGCGAGCGAGTTGAAGGTAAAGCTGTGTTCTGTGACTGACGTGCGCCGTGGCGATAATTCGGATGAGCCAACCGTCAGAGGAAGATGTGACGATGAGCTACTGCTTTTGCTGTGCTGGGAAGAGGCCGACAGTCCGGACGGCGGTGTGAGCGAGTTGCTTGCCAACTTGTCAAGCCCCTGCGAGGTCAGCGAGGCGTGCGCCTGGGGCGATCGACTCGCTCGCGCGGACGTCTTGATGTCATGCAGGCTGCGATCTGCGACGATTGGGAACTTCCATTTGAACATGGTTTCAAACAGTCCGTCGTTCTTTTCGCTTGGCCTGAAGTTTCCCAGGTGGATGGCGTGCATGTCCATGTCACCCTGATCATCCAAAGCAAGTCAATTGAGCACTGGAGTGCAAGTGCAGTGCACCCGTTTTCATTTCAGAAAAGTACCTTGGCGAGGTGTGTTTTACTGGTGGCAGTCCGCGGGATAAACCACACATTGTCCAGCGGCTCCTTTGCGCTGAATGCAAGCTTGACGCCGACAATGCCGCCGTCCTAGCACGACGACGACGACATTCGAGAGCGTGAGTTTCGATGAGAACATGTCAAACAAGCGCAAATCCACTGCACGACAAACATCTCGTGAATAAAAGCGAAACAAAGAATGGAAAAGCAGCTTTAACGCTCCTAGAATTTCCTAATTGTCCGTGCTCTGAGAAAACAAAACAAAAAACAAAACACATGCGACACTCAAAAATCTCCGTGTTTTTCTCAGCGACTTTTTTTTTGCAGCGAATTTGCATCGCATTGCAAACAAAAGTGCGACCCAGCGATAGTGATGATGATACTTTGTCACAAATGATGATGATGATGATGACGATACATCCATACCTTGAGCAGGACTTCGTAGCCCTGGCAGGCGCACCGGTCGGTCGGCAAGCGGAAGCCCGCGTCATGGCGAAAGTGCAGCGGAACAGTGTCGATTGGCGTGAGCAGCAGCGAGTGCAGCGCAAACACGCTCTCGTCAGCAAAGCACTGTGGTTGAATGTCATGATATTCAACGAACGAGGGACAAGGACAAGTGAGTCGCAGTGGAGTCGCAGTGGAGTCGAGTGGAGTGGAGTGGAGTAGAGTGGAATTGAAGGGTCGATTCTCATGCATTCTCATGCATTCGACCCCCCCCCTCCCCCACCGCCTTCCCCTTCCCCCAAAAGTCAAAAGTGAGTGAGTGAATGGAGAGGGTGCCGCTGTGCGTTGCCCGTCGTTGGAACGCGGGTGTTGGGGAATGAGCGCGGCGGCAGCCACTCACCTTGAACTGCTGCTCAGACATTGTGAAGGACGACTGAATTGAAAGCGCAACAACCTCAAGGTCAGGTCGATTAACAGACCCATTGCTCAACATGGCAATGATAGTAATAGTAGAGCTGGAACGACTTCACCGGAGTACCAAAACGCTCAGCGATTCAGCAAAAGGCTTCCCCCATTCATACAGTGTTCGGCAATGGTGATGGAACACTTGTGCGGACCAATCGAACTTTGTGCGTTTGGCGATTGAACAGAATTGATTTGAACAAACGTAAAATGAACAATTCTGACCGAACAAACGCGGGAGTGAACATAGTCGTACTGAACGTTGCTGCAATTCGAAGTGAACGACCTGCCCATGGCAATCGAACCAAGTGAATCGAACAATGTTCTGCAATGACTGGACAAGCTTCTCCAGGGCACCGAACATGCCAGATTGAACAGTCATGCAATCTCAAAGGAGTGGTTTATCGCAGCTTCCCGGCATCTCCAAGCATGGTGGACATGACAAAAAGATCATATTTACAAAAGCACGCAAAAGCAAAACACAGAATTTTTTTATTCTCGCTTGGGTTTTGGTTTTTTTTTTTTTTTTTTGGTTTTTTTTTTTTTTACTGCAGTCATCATCACCTCGCTGGAAAGCTCGGTTGGAAGAGCATCAAGCTAGTGTATTTAATCCTTGATATCTTCGAGCTGCGCACAAGGGAAGGCATACTTGCTGACATGGACAATGGAGCGGCTGCAATTTTGCGCCGACACTTGGCGAACAGCATCTTCAATGCGGCGATGGACTTTCTCGCCTTTTTTCAGAGGAGTGCGCTTGAAGCAAGATTTAATCTTGCCAAAAACATATTCAATCGGGTTGAGGAATGACGAGTACGGCGGAAGATACAGCAGACGGTAGTTCCTACGCCAAAAGTAGTTGCGCAGGCTGGCTGTTTTGTGGAAGCTCGCATTGTCCATCACAATCCACGCCTTGTACGTTCTGCCATCTCGCGGGAAAGAGCGGCCGTACTTCTCTTCCGATGCGATCAGCAAATCTGCGTTGTCGTTGCCTTCCTCCGCCTCGTCTTGAAAGCATTCGGCCTGGGAAGGGTGATAAGCTTCCTCATCGTCGTCATCATCATCATCGTCGTCGTCGTCGGCATCGTTCGTCCATAGGGCTTCAACAGCGGGAGGGTAGGTGTAGGTGGATGTGCGTCTGGGTGCTGCAGCGCGGGCTGAAGTTTGGGATGACGGCTGCACAAGTTGTTGGAGACGACGCGTCCGCATTGGATGTCGCAGGGAAGAGGTGCCTGTGGAGGATGCTGGGTGACTTGCTGCTGCTGCTGCTGCTGCTGCGGAAGACCACTGCCCAACGTCGTCGGCAGAGTTGTCCTCATCCTGGATGTCGTCTGTAAAAAGCTGTTGAGCGATGGTGCCCTCGCGGTAGCCGA
>NW_011887299.1:0-43233 GCF_000151315.2 Capsaspora owczarzaki ATCC 30864 | reverse complement strand
TCGTCCGTTGGAATACATGCTGGTTGACAGGGCCGTGGTGGATGTCGTAGTGCACAACACCCGTATTGCCAATCACACAAATCAGTGTCCAGTTCGGAGCACGAATGGAATCGACGTTCTTGATCGCGCGCTTATGCATGTTAATGTTGAAGCCACACTCATCGACGTAGAAGATGCGCGATTGGGGAATGTTCGCATTGGTCAAGTCCTGAAACCACTCTTGGCGCTTCATTTTGACCGCCATCGAGTTTTTGCGAGTGACCTGCTCATAGATCATCTTGAAATCAATGCCCATGCGCTTGACATGACGACCGATTGTCGTCGCGTTGACTTTCACATCAAACTTCTCGTGCAACTTGTTTTTTTTTTTTTTTTTTCAAACCGATGTGTATTTCGTAAAACTACAGCTTTAACACCGTAATAGTTACAGTACTCACACCGTCATAACTTCAAATAACAAAAGCTCGATGGATCGCGCCGCTATCTTGGCGTACGAGATTCCTACCAAACATCTGCAGCCAGATTGACTCTGGAAATGACTTCACATGAGCGCTCGCTACCCATGAGGCTATGCTTGTACCCGATCGACTAAAGCTTGCGAGCTGGCGCGGTCGGCGGGCACTAGGCGGTAAACTTGAGAGTGATGGTCGGCGCTCGTTCCTTCCATTCGCTTGCACCCCAGTCAGCCTTGCGGCCGATGAGCGGGGTTGGCACCACAGGGATGCCTGTCCATTTTGTCGTCGTAAACGTAATCTTCGGTTGCTGCGCGCTCTGAGCGCAGGCAAGGGTTTCTTGGTTCGTGGGTTGCCACGTGGAAATACGAGATCTCCACGCGGCTGCTTGAGTCGACTTTCGATCGCTTCTTGATCAGTTGAGGCACACCAGCGGAGTTTTCGGGTGAGGGACCAGCTCGACCGTGAGCCACACATTGATTCCCGACTCTGGAGAGATGTGTGCCGGGCAGCGTCGAGTCTCATGACGCGCCGGTGGTAAAACACCCTTCAATTTCGTGGAGTCGCAAAACACCACAAAAAAGAAGACTCGTGCAACTTGTCGGCCAGCATGCCGTTGGTCACGGCGCAGTCCTTGTCGATTTCTTCCGCCAGGAATTCCTCCATTTCCCTCGTCACGACTGTCCGATTGGGTGGCTTGGAGGCACGAGGCTCTATGATACCAGTCTCGCGAAACTTGGTGCACACATTGTGCGCGGTTGCGACCGGGACATCAAGATAGTCTGTAATCTCGCGAAAGGTGCACAAGTCCTCGTCGCGCAATGCAACAATCTGCCTGCGCAAGTCCAGGGACATGCGCTGGCGCTTGCGAGGGGTAGCTTGGGCAATCTCCTGGTCGTCGTTGGCGTGTACGGGCATCACTCGTTGGCGAATGCAGGACTGTTCAGGTGCCAAAGTAGGCAGCGTTCATTATTTAGAGTGCAGTGTTCATTGTGAAAAACTCTTTGTCCAATCGCGAGTCACGGTTTTTTCAATGTCGCAGTGTCGTTCGGACCTTGTTGTTCAAAAGCGGCTGTTCAACGGGTGCTGTTCAAAGTTATTTGCATTTTTGTCCGGATCAACTTTGTCCAATGCTCACATTGTTCAAAACCGATTGCAGCAATGTCGATTAAGAAATGTTCAAAACATGTGTGTTCAATACCAAAGTCCACTCGTTCAATCTTTCCGCACGAGTGTTCCATCACCATTGCCGAACACTGTACCAATCAATCCCAGGTCCACAACTCATACACTCACACACACTCTTCACTTTTGTCCCAAAACATCATTATCATGGCTGACGACGGCGACGTGCGCGCACCGAGCGATCTGGTGCTCGAGGACCAGGTCTTTGAGCTCGCCTTCCACCCGGCGCTCGACGTCGTGGCAGTCGGTCTCATCAACGGCCGCATCGGCATGTACGTGTTGGACTTGGTTTGCAAGATGATGAAGTCCGGTGGTTGGTTGGTTGGTGGTTGGTTGGTGGTCTTGGGGGGAAGTGAGTGAGTGGAGCGAGATTGGACCTGGCCCAATGATCAGCCGAACATGGCATCGGATGAGCTGGTGTGCGTGTGTGCGTGAGTGTGAGTGTATGTGAGTGTGTGACTGGGAGTGTGACTGTGACTGAGGGCTGGACTGGCAATCGGAGGTCAAATGCACTTGGCCATGTGGCTGTGTTGGCTGGCCGTCCATTGGCGTTCTGCTCCCCCTCACTCTCACTCTCACTCTCACTCTCACTCTCACTCTCACTGTCAACACGCTGCTCCATTGCTGCATGTGTGTGTATTCAGTGTGATTACTAGCGCTGTCACTCGGCGATGGTCAATCTCGAGCACTCACTCCTCACACATGGCCCCTCTCCACCTTCACTCAAACTCATACTCACTCGATCTGATTGCCTCTATGTGTTAGTTACCAGTACTCGCTGGATGGAAACCAGGCGCTGCTCGATCTGACGCACCACCGCAAAGCTTGTCGCGCGCTCGCCTTCTCTGCTGACGGCAATGGTAAAGCCAAACGACTCGCTGACAATGATACAATGGCATGGCATACAATGGCATGACATACAGCGATGGTCGCTGAACGAGCGGGGGTTTTGCAAGATGCAATTCACAAGCTTACATGGCTCACTTGCGCTCGATTCTTTCAACCAATAGTGCTTTATACCGGCTCGGGTGACAAATCAATCCAGGCGGTGGACATGAACACGGGCGTCATCCTGGCAGCCATCGACAAGGCTCACGAGTAAATCAAACAAAACCAAAACAAGAAGGGGAGTCGGCTTGAGGCAGGATGAAATGCTCGCAAAGCGCTCACTCTCATCACTCTCTCCATTCTCCCCACACAGGGAAAAGATCAACACGCTGATTGCGTTCGAAGAGTGCATGCTCGCAACGGGGGATGACGGCGGCGCAGTCAAGATCTGGGACACCCGACAGGCAAAGAGCATCTTCCAATTCAAAGAGAATGAAGATTTCATCTCAGAGCTGTCGTACGTGCCTGGCAAGCGGTGTATCTTGGCACCCAGGTATGCAGCTGCAGAATCTTTGGTTTTTTTCTGTTGTTTTTCGCAACACAACTCCACAACTCTTGCTAATGCCTCTCCTTCTGTCAACTCTGCGTTTTTGGCGCGTCTCTTTCACAGCGGCGATGGCACGCTTTCAGTGTTTAGCCTCCGCAAGAAGGGTCTCTTGGCTCGCTCGGAAAACCAAGAGGACGAGTTGCTGTCCGCTGTGACGCTCAAGGTGAGTGTCCGCAAGAATACACTGATGACGGTTGCTGCACGTTTACTCACCACTCTCGTCGTCATCTCTCCATTACCATCTGCCAGAACAATCGCAAGGTCGTCTGCGGCTCCCAAGGCGGCATTCTCGACATTTTCACATGGGACGAATTTGCAGACATTAGCGACCGCTTCCCCGGTCACCCAGACTCCATTGACAGCATTGTCAAGATTACCGAAGATATTGTTGCCACTGCGTCGTCTGACGGTTTGATTCGGTAAGGATCGTTCGGTCTGTTGGCGAGTCAGTTCTAACTGCGTTGTCTTGCGACGTCGGAACTCACGAAACTCCCGATGCTTTCTCTGATTCTCTTTTTTCTCGCCCAACCAGAGTCGTAAACATCCAACCAAACAAACTCCTCGGTGTCTTGGGCGAGCACCCCGACTTCCCCGTCGAGCGCATTCGAAAGTCCCGCGACAGCAAGCTGATTGGAAGCTGCTCGCACGACCAGCGCGTCAAGTTCTGGAACATTGAGGACTTTTACGCAGAAGAGGAGGAAGGCGAGCTGCCTGATCTTGCGGAAGACGCCATGGCCAGTGGCGCCGGAGTGGACGCCATGGACAACGACGACGACGAGAACGCTGACGAAGACGAGTGGGCGGACGAAGACGATGATGGCGATGACGACGATATGGATAGTGACGATGACGATGACGACGACGATGATGATGATGATGCCATGGATATGGACACTGGCGCCTCAAGCTCACACGGGCGCCTGCAAAAGTCGCGCGCACAACAAAAGCAAAACAATGGCAAAAAGAAGAAGCAGCAACAACAAGCCTCGCGAGACGCCCAGCGATTCTTCTCTGGCATGTAATCGTTGATGCTTGCTTTGTGAAGTCGGTTGTTTTGTTTCTTTTGGCAGTGAGGGTTTTTCCCTTTGAAGCCAAGTCTGTGGTGATGCTTTCTATTTTGATTGTCCGCGTTTTTGTTGTTAGTGATATTGATTACACGTCTCTAATCGATCCAGAGGGTTGATGAGCGTGCAGTGTGTGACTTTTGTGGTGTTACTTGTAGCCATCTTTAGTTTGGTGTTGCTCGTGATCGTGTAACGGAGGGAAGATGTTGCTGTCGGCTGATTCTCGGCCATTTCATTCACTCCGTTCGCTGACTTCGTTCGCTTCTTTCAATCGTGCACTGCTACTCCTCCTGGTGCGCCTAATCCACCTTGCTGTTCGAGTCGTGCAGATCGCAACATCAACCCAAGAATAGCCCATCCAGCACCCGTATTTAGTAATCGACCACTCACTATTTCAATACTCTCTCTTTCTCTCTCGTTGAACTTGTTTGAGAGTGCAGTTCTTTTATTTGCCAATTCACTCGCATGCAGAGCATCAAGTGCGTGGTGATTGGCGATGGCGCTGTCGGCAAGACGTGCATGCTGATTGCATACACGACGAACGCCTTCCCCGGCGAGTACATCCCCACGGTCCGTACAAACCCCCCCCTTCTTAATATCAAGCCACACTTGATTGTCGCTCACTGTGCGCTCAACAACATCAAATACAGGTCTTTGACAACTACAGCGCGAATGTGATGGTTGAGAATGTAAGCTGATCCCTCATTCTGTGCATTCTGTGGCTCGGATGAACAACCCCTCTCCCCCAGGTCGAGCAATGCCACTCGAAGCGATCGTCATTTCACCATCAAGCCGTTGGGTGGCTGGGGCACTGGCTGTCCAGCGATGGAAGCGATGAGGAATGACGCGGTGATCTGGCTTGCGGTTCCAGCACTGCCGCTCGCTCTCGGGATGACCCTTTGTTCTCTGTATCTCACCGCATTCGCTTCAAGCAGCACCAACCACTTGCATCAATGGACGCGAGCGGAGAAGAAGAGCGCGTCGTCTCAATCTGAAACCCACTCACTCACTCACTCACTCAGCAATTCCGAAAAGAATCTCACTCTGACCGTTCGCATGCCGAATATTATTGCTGTGAATCAAAATTCAGATGCCGGTCAATCTCGGATTGTGGGATACGGCTGGACAGGAGGACTACGACCGATTGCGCCCGCTGAGCTACCCGGGAACGGACGTGTTTGTCCTCGCGTACTCAATCATCAGTCGCCACTCTTTTGCCAACCTGGAGAAGTGGCGCGCAGAGATTCACCATCACTGTCCTGGAGTCCCCGTTGTGCTGGTGGGAACAAAGCTCGACTTGGCCTCCTCGCACCGCCAAGTCCAGCCGCTCGAGGTGAGAGTTGTTGGTTGTGTGCACCACACTGAAACAGCAACCCTTCAAAACATGTGATTGTGCGTGTAACTCAGCATTTTTTTTCCAAATGTACTGTGCTTGACAGGGCGAACACTACGCCAAGGTCGAGCTCCACGGCGCGCCATTCATTGAATTCTCCTCGTTGACGCAGCAAAACCTCAAGCGCGCTTTCGACACCATCATCCTTGCCGGCATCACGGGGCCATCAAAGCCGCAAAAAGGCTCGTCCGGGTGTCTCCCTAGAATTCTATGTTGCCGCAACGACGACGGCTTGGACTCTTCGACGGACAATTCTTCTGCAGCGCCCGCAAAGAAAGAGTCAAATCCGGAGGACGACGGTCGCCACATTGTTGCCGGCCACCATGTCAATTCTGTGTGGTGCTTGGAGGAGGTTCAAGGCCTGCTGTTCTCTGGATCACGCGACACGGCCATTCGCGTGTGGGACGTCGAGACGGCCGAGTGTTTGGCCGTCTTCACGACGCACACGCAGCAAGTCTACCAAGTGCGCCACACCCATGTTCCCGCGTCCATCCTCCAGACGCTCGCCCATCAGACAGTGCCGCCAGACACTGGGATGGCCACCGTCGCGCACGTCCTCGCCAGTCCCTCGCTGTCACGCCATGTCGGCCGCGACCGTGGCGTCTTGCTGTCCTGCTCGACAGACGCCACTGTGAATGTCTGGGACTTGAATCGCTTTGGGCTGCTGCACACCTTGAGACACTCTGACTCGATCAACGACGTCCGGCCGCTCCCGCAGTCGCACCTGGTGTTTTGCGGGTCCACCAACAAGACCGTCACATCGTGGAACTTTATCACTGGAACCAAGCTGCGTGTGTACTCTGGAGGCGGCGGCATCATCAACTGCCTCGCAGTCTTGCCTCGCTCCTCCACCGACAGCAAGCAGCAACAGCAAGGGCCGCAGCCGAACGACGGCCATGGATTTGTCGTGGCTGGCTGCTCTGACAGCAAGCTGCTGGTCTGGGAGATTGAATCTGGCAAGCTCTTGCACACGCTTGCCGAAGCGCATGTCGGATCTGTCAACTATATCTGTCTGAACCAGCCTACTTCTACGAGTACGAGTGCCACCACCAGTGAGAGCGAAAGCTTTACCATTGTCAGCGGCGATGGCGCTGGTGGACTGGCCAGCTACAATGTCAAGACGGGTGCGCTTCTTTGCAAGAGTCGGGAGCACACGGATGCCATCAACTACCTGGATGTTCGAAATGGCCTGATTGCCACAGCCTCGCGCGATCAGTCCGTCCGCGTGTTGTCGGCCAACTCCTTTCCAAACAACGCAGGCCGCGTCATTATTCGTGGCTACGACGCCAGCGTCCGTGCCGTGAGCCTTTCCGAGGATGGTCGCCACGTCATCCACGCAGGCAAGGACGCTCGAATCCGCTGCTCGAGCACGACTACGGGCAAGCTCGAGTGGGAGTACGACGGTCACACGGACTTTATCAACCGCATCATGGTACGCGGGGACGCGGTCTTTACGGGCGGTCGCGACGGCACCATCCGACAATGGTCCATTGCGCAGCATCCAGGACGCCTCATTCGTGTGTACTCGACGCGGATGGAGCGCTTCCAGCAAGAGACGCTTCCGCGAGCATCAGCGCTCGTCGCGTTTGCGTTGCTGCTGGTCAACTTTTTCCAGCTCGTGTCGATGCCCTTCACAGTCACTCTACCGTGGGCCAACAGTCACGTTTTCAACACCATTGCCATCCCGCTTCAGCTCGAAATCAGTGACTTTGTCTCGGTCAAGTACGCGGCTTACTTTTTCTCCACCGTGGCGCTGGTCTGGTCGTGTGTGGCCCTGATGATGCTGGCGTATCGCTGGCATCCCTATGCCACGCAACTCCGCACACTGCAAGGCCAGCTGTGGAGCTTTGCTTCGTTACTGGTGTGGGGTGTCAGCTCGTTCATGTACATTCCGTTCTTGCGAGTCCTGCTCAACGTGTTTGCATGCTCGGACAATGTTTCCGGGGTGTCTGTGCTGACGCGAGAGCCTTCTGTCGAATGCTGGAGCAGCGGCTACCACCAAGCCCTCGTTGCGGTGTCTGTCGCTACGTTGATTGGCTTTTTGACCATGATGATGCGTCTGGTGTATGTGGGAGGCAGCCTTTCGGAGGTTGCCGTCTACTTTTGGTTTAATTGGCGGTTTGACCGGCCTGATTTGCGCAAGATTCACTGGATGAGCGTCAAGTCGGCCGCCACGGCGCGTACGGACGCATTCATCAAGGCAATGATGGTCGTTGCAACAACCGTGCTTTCCTCGCCGCTGGGCGACGACGGTGTCAGTATCATGCTGTCCCTGCTCACCCTGCCAGTGCTTCTCGCCATGCTTGCATTTCCCATCTACCACAACGCGCTAGTTTGCTGCTTTGCGTGCGGCCTGGCTGCCGTGGTGCTGTGGACGAATCTGTTTTCTCTGGTGGTGACGCACAACTATGCCGGGCTGATGGTCGGCACGCTTGTGCACCTTGCACTCATCCCAACCGCCTTTGCGATCGGATTTGCCCTCATGTACTGGCGTCAAGGAAGCGCGGCCCAACACGACATCCGATCAGCTGCTGGGTTTAGCAAGCGCATGAAAGAGAATGCACTCTCGCTGAAACGCCGCGGCTTTGGCACTCTCGGCAGGAAAGGTCGCAAGAAGACAACGACTAGTGATGTGAATGGCGGTGACGACGAGGATGACGATCATCCACACACCAGCCTTCAGATGCCGAGTGTGAACAAGCAGCAGCAGCAGCAAACATCTTCGGCGGCAGACTCCGACCCTTCCATGTTCGATGAGGGCCAGATGGACTTGGAAGTCTCTCGGGTGCGCGCCGAAACTCTGCGCCTCAAGACGGTGCGTGGCGCCAAGGGCGAGGCCGCTGGAAAGGATGTCAGCCAATCCATTCTTTGCGACATTTGCGCCTCGCACGTGCCGGCATTCTGGTGGGACAACCACATTTCTTCCGTCAAGCACCTTGAAAACCAGCAACGAGCCATGGCCGCCATTGATGATGGGGTCTTTGCGGATGCCCAGATGAGCAACCCCGCTGCCATGTTGGCGGAGGCGGGCTACTCGACGCCTCTTTCGTCTCCGTTGCCAGTCGATGACGAGATTGGTCAGATTGGCATCACCGTGGAAGACCAGGGTCCGTCAGATGCTGCCGATGCATCAGTTTGGGTGGCAGAGTGAGTGAGGGGATGGCCTCCTTTGTTGAAACGTGTTTGCAGCGATCAGACGTAAAAGATTCATTTGTACACTACAGCAAACAATTAGACAATGTATACGTGACATGAAACACAAAGCAAAATCATCTGTCTGCCACGTTTGCAATGCAGCAAAATAGACCAGACAAAATTTCCAAACCAAAAAACAGTCGTTTCTTTTGAAAGAAACAGCGAATCGGATTGCCGAGTCCGACGAGAGCAAGAAACAAGACACGGATGTCAATTACAGGGTATAAGAGTTGCCAATATTGTATGATGTATCGTATCGGAAAACGGCCGAGGCCAAAATACTGGCGACGATGCAAGGCACGTCTTCGGTGGGGCGGATACTCATGTGGCCTTGAGCGCCATCGCCGTAAGCATAGTGAGCCACCAGGTCTCGGTTCTGTGAGCAGCAACAGTTGAGTGTGTGAGAAAGTTGATGAGCAAGAGAGTTGCAAAAAGAAAAACCAATGCCAAAACTGAAACGCAAAAAACACTCGCAAAAACACTCACGCTAACACGGGTCAACTCCATGTTGAACGTCGGGGCAGAGGACGGACGGGCTGCAATAAACGGCAACGGACGGCCTGTGTGATCGAGCGGGTTGATGCCAAGCTTTGTGACGTTGGCAAGCGGAGAAGAGTTCATGGCAAGCACGGTCGCGAAGGGGATGTTATCGTTTTGGCCAATCATGATGAGCGAGTGGCGGAAGATTTGCAAGATGGGAACGCCTGAAAAGTCCAGCAGAATGAACGAGCTTGAAGCGTTTCCTTGCACCAGCTGGAACAAGACGGCCTTGTTGTTGTCCACAATCTGGTAGCGGGGAGCAGCGCCAGGCACGCGTGCAAAGCTCAACTCAAACGAGCCCAGTACGGGTGGTGTGAGCGTCCACGTCAGCTTGACGATCGGTGGTGGTGTGCCTGGAGCGCACTTGCTGCTGTAAGCGGGATCCAGTTGCATTGGGAAGGAATGCGGGCCGACCAACGCGCCGTCCGACGCGTACTGCAGCGCCTCCGGAAGGGTAAAGGTTGCGATTTGGACGTCGCCGAGCACGGTGCGACGCAAGCGCAATGAGACGATGAATGGCGCGTAGCCCGAAGCAGGCACAATACTGTCGCAACCACCCAAAGGGGAACAAGTGGATGAACATGAAAAAAAAATCAGAGGAAACAGACAAAAAAAAATCAAGCTCGCCTGGCTGCCAGCAACGAGCCCATCCAACCACCGCCACCATCCCCCCCGCAACCTCCAGCACCAATCACTTACAAGGAGTGCGGGTTTTTCAAGCCATAAGCCGCAACGTTGCTTTTCTTGACGACGTCGGATTCCACTGGAGTGGAGAAGGGGCCGCCGTGGGTAATGACAACGTACGTGTTTGGAAGCTTTTCGCCAATCTTGGACGGAATGTTGGAGCAGGAGACTGTCTTCACGGCCATTCGGCGCTCGTAGGATGGCGAGATGTGCCAGCGCATGGTGGAGGCGTACGCGGTGGGGCCTTCGGGCACCTCCAAGTTCATCAGGACCGGGACGCGCGTCAGTTGCGAAGGCAGCGGGGTGTGCTCCTGGCCTTGCGTGGGAGGGAAGTTTGGCATGGTCAGCGTCGGCGCAGTGAACATGCCCTGGACGGGACGGTTGAGAACGACCGCTGCAGGAACGGGACTCGCTGCATGACCCGGGGGCGCTCCACCATAGGACGAGCCCTGTCGCGACATCATGGGCTGGGCAGCAGCGGGCTCTCCGCCATAGGACGAGCGCGCAGAGACGACTGGAGCTTGCGGTTGCGGCGGTTGGAACGGCGGTGGGCCGGCCTGGTTGTTGGCAGCGCTGACAATGCGCTGCTTCTCGTTGGGGACGTCGTAGATCGGAGCGGATGCCTCTGGCGCGCCTTTGGCCGACAGTCGAGACGGCGGGTTGTCATACGATCCTGGCGCGCTTGGAGCCGAGCTGGCGGCACCACCTGTCGGCGGCGGATTGTCATACAGCCCAGCCGGATTGTTTGCAAACTGCTGCGGCATGGCGTAGCTCGTGTCAGGCGCAGCGGCCGCGTAGAGTGCGTTTGGGTTTGCAGGTGTGGCATAGATCGGACCATCCGCCGCGTCGGAGGGAGACGAGTAGATGGGCGCGCTTGCGCTTGGCGCTGAAGAAGAGGCAGGACCAGCGCCTGGCTGAGCCCCGGCCGGCAGGTATCCATAGCCGAACGGCTGTCGTGGCGCGCCGAGGTTGACGACGCCATCGTTGCCACCGCCGTGAGCGCCGTGCGCAGCAGGAGCGGCCGAGCGCGAGCTGCTGACTACATCGTCGTACAGCGGCGCGCGGGCAATGTCATCGTACGACGGCGGCTGGCCACCATAAGATTCAAACACAGAAATCGAGTAAGATTGAGGTGAGTCAAAAGTCAAAGTCGAGTGTTTGAGTGTTTGCGTGTAAGGCGTTGGGAACAAGTAGAGATTAAAGAATAAAATAAAAAATCCAAAACGAGTTGGAAGTTGAGTGGAGTCAAAAAGCGAGGGGAAGGGAAGGAGGAAGGAGGGGAAGGAAGGAAGGAGAAAGAGAGAGATGGAGAGAGAGATGAAGAGAGTGAAGAGCGTGGTGCAATGGGAGGGGAGGAGGAAGAGGAGAAGAGGGCAAAGAGAGAGAGAGAGAGAGAGAGACTGGGGGAACTCCGACTCGCTTCATTCACACAAGGACGTGCAGCGGAAGAGCGAGAGAGGGACAGCCAGAGATAGAGATAGAGAGAGAGGATGAGAGAGAGATAAGATGAGAGAGAGAGAGAGAGAGGAGCATGGGTTGACAGGAAGAAGGAGACAGTGAGATGGACAACAATGGGAAAGCAGCAACGAGAACGAGAAGAGCGCGATGGTGACGCACAGCATCGCTCGACTTGGACATTTGTTGTATGGGGGAACAAAAAAAAAAAGGAAGAGTGGACAAATCGAGAATCAAGTCAAAAACAACCATAATAAAATGAAAAAACCAAAGGCGCATGGACTGATACTAACACAAAGGGGGAATTGGAAAAACGCATCAAACAATGACCCAATCTACGGCTACTGCACGTTGCACCGGGTCTGTTCGCTGATCTTGAACTCGAGGATTGTGTGGGTTGTGGTCTGCACTATTCTATTGGAATAACGCTGACCGAAGTCTCGTGCTCTGGAAGTTGCGCACAGAGACATTCAATCTCAGGCGTTTGACTTGAACGCCCGAACTTGCATTGACGACTCTGAATCTACGCACAATCAATCTGAGTTCGTGCTACATTCAATTGAATGCAATGCACACAGGTATGGCAAAAAACATAAGCCGGATCGCTTTCACGGGGAAAAACGAAAAAAAAAAAAAAAAAAAAAGCCTTCAACTTGCAATTGCACTGATTCGCAACACATTGCACGAAGAGCGCTTGACCTTCGAAATCGGTTGCTAATTAGCATTTATATAAATCAGCTACAGATACACACGCATGCGATTATGCAAGTAAATGACCCAATTCAGCCCTTTGCAGCACAAAAACGTCGGAAAGCGGGATGGCTCGCACGCTTCCCGCTGGCTCCATTTTGCCATCTTGCAAAGTCACGGAATCGGCTCATTGTAGCCCTACAAACGTGCCGCTCTGTACCCACAATGAATGGCAAGAATATTTACAAGCATATTTGCTGCAAAGCGACGACGCTGCTAGCTGTTGCAAAACCAAAACTCGAGAATCAACTTGACTGTTTGTTTTCAGTGGATCCGAAGAAGGTTCCTCTCAATTCTCAGCATGCAAAGCCCCGATTTGATTGCTGTCTCAGCAGTCATTCATCTATGACTTCGATTGCTCTTTGGGGAAAGGGGTCACTCTCACTTTTTTTTTTTTTTTTTTCAGCACGAATGATGGCTGTGGTCGTGAGCAGCGCGGGTGAATGCGGCCGCAAGCCAGCCAGCTCTGACACGCTGCGGCCGCTGGGGATGCGCCGACCCCGCCGCCGCAGCACCCGGCAGTCAGCCACGGGCACAGCCAACAGCAAACACGGAGGAGAGGCGTCGGGAGCACAGCAGGCGCACAGCGACCAGGGCGACGACGAAAACAACAGCCAAGCAAAAAATGGCGCGAAAACTGCGCCGCAGCCATCTCGGCGGACTGCTCTGCTGTTCCGCGCCGCGCAGTGCCTCGACCGGATGCAGCAGCAAGACGAAGTGGGTTCAGCGCACGTAGCAGCAAACGGTGAGCATGACAATGAACAGCACTCAACGAGAAACAAACAAAGCAAAAAAAAAAAAAAAGTGAAACAAAAGCTCTGTTTCAAAACTTGCAACCAAAAAGCGCGCCCTTGATTTTGCTTTGGCTTTTGCAACTGTTTGTGGCGTTGTTTGTCGACAACTGATGAGAACCGACTCTGCATTGAACGCACCACATTGGCGCTTTTTTGGGCTCCCAAAATCGCAGGACACGCGGCTCGACACTCAAGCGATCAAGCTCAACCTGTCAATGTGGCGGGCAAGTTGCAGGTCGACCCGACCCCTGTCGTCGTCGTCGCGCCCTCGCCCGGCCAGCAGAACCTGGCTACAGACATGCATGCATCGGTGATGGTCCTCGTTGGCCCCTCTGTGGACGAAGAGGCGCCGTGTGCACTGCCAGCCAACAACAACCCATGCCCTGCTGCGACCGCCCAGCACACCTACACCCGAGCAGTCGAGTTTGCCATCCCTTCCGTGCCATATGGACACTACAGCTCACCGCCTCCGTCTTCGAGGCGTGCAGCGGCTCTCATGGTGCAGGACGGCGACAAATCACCCTCGTCGCTCTTTTCACCGCGCGCCAACGCTCCTCCACCCAAGCGAGGGCAAGCTCAGCAAGCAAAGTTGAACCAACATGAACAGCTCGATCCGTCACACCAATCGCGAGACAATCCATCGGATTTTCATGCACACCCGATCTCATCCACTTTTCTCGAGCAATCGCCAATCGAGCCCAGCCGCGCAAATGCCGGTGCTGGTGGCCATGCTGGCGGTATCTCGTCGACTGTCGTTGATCTTGTGACGCCATTGGCTGTGCGCGATCTCATTGATCGAGCCAACATGGACGGAGGGCAGTATCGGCTCAACCCGACATTTTCAGCCTCGCCAATCATCACTCCTCAAGTACTGCGCATGGATGTTCTGCGTGCTCCAGTCAGTGTGAGCAGAGCATCGCCGCTTGATGCTACTGTGCTCCTTTCCGGTTCCTATCAACCGACCCAGTCGTTGCTCGAATCGACCGCTCCCGTCACTCCGTCTGCCTCTTACGCGGGCACTCCGTCCAGACTGCTTGCTCGGGAGCTCTTTCCCGAGAAGCCTCCCATCGCTACTGTACCCATGTCCACGTCGCCAGTCTCCTCTCCGCGCAGCAGCTTCAGCGTGACGAGCGAATTTACAGTCATGAATCTCCCAACGGCGCAGCAGCTTGAAGACGTTCGCCAATTGACACCAGGCAAGTTTGCGTGGAGAGCCGAGTTCCAGTCTCCCGGCCCGACCATCCCAATGCCTGCAGTATCCATGCCACCTCTTCTCTTTCCTGCTCCCGCTGCCAGTCCCGACGCATCATCACGATCTGCTGCCGCTGCTGCTGCTGCTGCTGGGCTGCCAAGGAGCTTTTCGCAAGAAATTGCCACCGCAACCAGAGTTCTGCACTTTGAAGAGCCAGCTCCAGCCGAGCCGGGACTTGAGCTGAACCTGAACGAGGCAGAATCGGAAGCAGCTCCCAATTCCACCTTTTCCGACCCTGAACGGCGTCCCGTCGAACCGATGCCGCCGTTTGGGGGGTTTTCTACTGCGGCAGGCAAGCAGGTGCACATCAATCCCGAGGCCTTGGCGCGAGCTCGTGCCTTGTTTGCCGATTCGTCCGAGGATGCAACAGGCCGTCCTCTTGCCGACAGCTCGGCGGCGACTTCAGGGCATGTTCCCAAGTTTACCGGATTTACCACAGCGTCAAACAAGCCTGTGCACATTGATCCACAGGCTTTGGCACGCGCGAGGGCAATGATGGGCGACGCTGACGATGCAGAAGAAGACGAGCACGAGGATGCACCTGCGCCTGCAAAGTTCGCTGGCTTTACCACCGCATCGAACAAACCTGTGCACATCGATCCACAAGCTTTGGCACGCGCGCGAGCGATGATGGGCGACGCTGACGAGGCAGAAGAAGACGAGCATGACGAAGCACCACAACCATCTGCTCCAGTCAAGTTCGCTGGCTTCACCACCGCATCAAACAAGCCAGTTCATATTGATTCAGAAGCCCTGGCCCAAGCTCGTGCAATGTTTGCAGAGCAGGATGCAGTGCAGACAAATCCAATGTCGCCCGCAAGTTTCGAAGGATTCTCGACAGCTTCCAACCGACCAATGCCGGTGGCGCCCGAAGCGTTGGAGCGGGCTCGAGCCAAACTGTCCAGCTCCGATACTCGTCCTGCATCTCCAAAGCTTGCAGATCTGCCGCCTCCTCCTCCTGCATCCCGAGGTCTTCCGCCAAACACTTCGGGGTTTAAAACTCCCATTCTAAACCGAACACTGATGACAGCGATGCATCAACAGCAACTGCCCACAGCACCGGCCACGCCAGTGACTGGTGGCAGAACGCTGCCACCGACTCCTTCGAGCCATCGCGGTGGACCAGCCTCCTCGCCGTTGCTGGCCTCCGGCTCGCGCCCTTTTCGTCCGCCTGCACGCACATCCGCGAGTTCTACCCCGGAACTTTCGCGGGCTCAGTCGCCGACGGTCGTGCCGCTGTCGATGCACACGCGTCTGGCAAACAAGCGAGTGGCTGGCGCGATGGAGGGTGTGGAGACCTCGGCTGCGTTCAAAAAGCATTGCTTTGTTGCTCCCCTCCTCGATCCATCCGCGCAATCACGCATTGCTACCGCGAGTACCAGCCATCACGACAAGACTAACCGAGCGAGCTCCTTACCGAGCGCCTCGTCGTTCGCGTTAAAATCGGCCGTCTTCCATCCAGCATTGCCTGCTGGTCAAAAGCCAACGCCCCTCCGTGCCTGGATGCTGGACCCGACGCCAATTCCTCCAACCAAGGCCATTACTGCGGCCAACGCAAGCACATTCCGCTTTTCTGCCCCCGAGCATATGGACCTTGCCGACGTTGCCGGTGGATTTCTGCCGCTCACCGTTTCCGCGTACAGCGGTGAAAGCGGCGCCACCCACAATGTCAGTCTGCAGCTTGGCACGGATGGTTGCGCTGGAGCAGCCGAATTTGAGCTTGCCCTGCGTCAGGTGCCTGGCGTAAAGCTGAGTCTGATCGCTGGTGAGTGGGTTGCCAACCATTTCCGCTGGATTGTCTGGAAGCTCGCGAGCCAGGACACCCGTCTGCACCACGTCTCGCGCCAGAGATGCCTGACGCCACAGCGGGTCATGACGCAGCTGAGAGCACGGTACGAGTACGAGGTCAATCACGCTCGTCGTTCTGCGTTGCGTCGAATTCACGAGCGAGATGATGTGCCGACCAAATTCATGGTGCTCTGCGTTGCGGAGATTCTTTCCGGACCTGGAGGCGCACCCCAACCCAATCAGAGTCAGCGTTCGGAAACTGCCAGCCCAGCTGCTGCGGCTCCCACTGCGAACGGCAACCCTCACAAGTCTTCTTCGGCTGCTTTGGGCTGCTCAGCCAAGGTGCTACTGACAGACTCGTGGTATAGCATTGAGGCACAGCTCGATCGGGATCTTGCTGCTTTGGTGCAGCGCGGCAAAATTGCTGTTGGCACCAAGTTGGCTATTGCGAGCGCCGAGCTTGTGGGTCCCGGAGATGGTGCTGGCCCGCTGGAACCAGGCGCCGCAAAGACGAGCTTGCGCCTGACGGCAAACGCGACGCGGCGCGCTCGTTGGTGGGCATCCCTTGGCTACCAAGGCCGACCACCGTTCTTTACCGCCCTGAGCACCGCATCTCCGACTGGTGGTGCGATTGCTGCCGTCGATGTTGTGGTTTTGCGCCAGTACCCGGCTGTCTTTATCGAAACTGTAGACGGGCGCAAGGTCATTCGAAGTCGACGAGCGGAAGAACGGGCGCTGACGCTGTTTGAAGAGCGGCTGTCGCGCCAAGTCGAGCAGCTGCAAGAAAAACGGCTGGCATCGCATGAGCTTTTGGCCTCGAACAAGGAACAGCACGATGATGAAGCTGACAAGGATGAAGAGGAAGATCTTCAGCACGGGATGGGCGAATTCGGCACCGGACTGGACGCCAACGGCATCCTCGCCAAACGCGACGTCACTTCGCTCATGAAGGTCCGCGTGATGGACACGCAACGAGCGCGCGCCTTGCTGGCTGCTGGCGAATCTGAGAGTGCAATGTTTGCCCTCTCCACGGTGATTTCCGTGTGGAGACCAAGCGAAGACTTGGAGCATTTGTTGCGTGAAGGCGCGCACGTTGCATTCTACTCGCTCCTCCCGTCGTCCTACCGCGGTGCATCCAGCTCCAACGGGCTTGCCAGCGCCGCGCTTCAAGTCGGCACCATTCGATCCACACGCTATGCCGAGCTCCCAGCGGTGCCAGAGTGCGCAACCATGCTGCCAAGGCAGTTTTGCGATTGCTCGAGCATCGAGGCTCTTGCGCTTGGCTCTGAGGTCGACACGGTTGGCGTCGTTGTTGGCCGGACAGTGATTCCCGATCGCTTGTTTTTGGCCGACGCATCGGAGCACATGCGCCTGTTTGTGGTCCAGACCTCTGGTGGCCTTGACAGGCTGGGTGTGGGCGACAAGCTGACTCGTGGCACCACCGTGGCCATCTCAAACGCACTGGTTCAGCGATTTGTTCGCGTTTCAGGGTCGAGCCATGCAGTTCCCGTGCTCGAAGTGTCCGATCTGTCAGTGTTTTCGACCAAACCCGGTGGCGCGCTTGCCGTCACCACCCTCGGGGCGCTCCAAGCGCGTATTGCAGCGATCCCGGACCCGGTCAGCTTCAACGCGCTCATGGACATGGAGGTCGAGAGAATCGTTGCGCACGAGGAGGAGCAAGAGTCCATTCGGCGCCAGCTCCGCGAGACCACCAATTCGGCGTCTGCATCGGCAATGCGAATGGACGTGGTTCCTGCCGATGTCCACGTCTCGAAACGGATGTACGATCCCTCCTCCTCCTCCTCCTCCTCCTCCTCCTTTTTGCTTCATGCGGCTCCAGACGCGGAGGACGAGCGCATCACGAGCTTGTACCACATGCCAGCACCCAACAATGCATTTCGAGCTCCTGGCCAAGGGCGGTCGACGACGACGCCCACGCATCCGAGTGCTTCTGGGGGCTTGGTTGGTCGGACACGCGCGGGCGGTTCCACTTCCTCGGTTCCTCGACACACGGCCAACATTTTGCCTCGCACGCAGTTTGGCTTGTCTGGATCAAAGTAGTGCGGTCGGCGGGCATTGCACAAGAGTTGTTCAGATGCAATAGAATGCCTGTTACGACAATATTCGAGACGTTTCATGGTTCAAAAAGTAATTTATTCCGTATTGATGAAAAAAGAGACAAAAAGAGATTGCACAACAAGAACAAGACCGCACACAAAATAGGCTCACGCCCAATCTGTGCGCACTTGGGGGGGCTGGGGGAAGGGGAACGAGGTTGTTTGGCGCCTAACGACCTGCACTTGTTGCAGCCAACAGCTCTTGGAAGGCAGTGTCGAGGCAGCGCTTCAAATCCTTGTAGCTCACAACCAGCATTGACTGCTCGTCACGCGAAGACAGCGCGATTTTTTCAGGGAAGCCTGCATCCAGCTGTTAGTGCCAAGAGCGCGCATGGAGTAGGGCACAAGGTGGAGGAGGGTGTGAGCAAATATGCCAATCGCAAAGTGAATGAAAAAAAAAAACAAACAAAAAAAAAACAAAAAAAAAAACCACAAGAAAACAAAAAAATCTCACCTTGTTCAAGCTCTGGACGACATGCGAAAGGTCAATCCAAGGCTCGCCAGTGTCCAGAGCTTGGTGGAAGACAAAGTCACGGAAGAGCTTCAACAGGTAGCGATCGCCGGTTTCAGACCAAGAGGTGTCCAGGAGCAGGCTGAGGTGGTTGTGCAACATTGTAGCGTTGTGAGTTTTGGTGAGCAGTGCAAACTAGTGACAGACCACCACGCTTACCCGTCACGCTCGTTGATGAAGCACATTTTCGCCATGAGACGGAATAATCGGCCATTTTCCAGCTCTTTGGCAAGCTCGTTTTCGAGTAGTTCGTGTTGCCTGTGGGTCAAAAAACAGCCACACCCAACGCATCCAAAATGAGACCATTACCAATTGAGACAAAAAGCAAAAAAAAAAAAGCAAAGACAGTCGAACACCAAAAACCAAAAACACAACCGAAAGAAAATCGACAAGAAAAAAACGACCAAAAGCCAAAGCAAAAAAAGGACCTACATTGCGCTGCACTCCAGTTCCGTGAAAAATCGAGAGCCAATGAGTGGCATGAGCTCGGAAACGCTGCGAATGGGGTTGCGGTTGACGCCAAGCAGGTGCGCAAAGACTTGTGCAACATCTTGATGGTAATTTCGATTGACATAGGTCAAGCCTTGAGAGATGGACTCGCGCGAGGCCAACACAGAGACAGAGCGGCAGCAAACAGCAAGCAACAGCCGACCGAGCGAGGTGAGATCTTCCTGCTGGTAGTGCTGGAGGAAGGGATGCTGTTTGCCAACACCCTTGGTGGGGTCAAAGGTGATCATGTCCATGATGCCCATGCAGTTGATCTTGAGACGAGTGCGGCCTGTCACAAGCACTTTGGTTGCGTCCAACACGCGGCACGCGAGGCCTGCTGCATGCACGGTGCGAATGGCCGATGTGAGCTGAATCAAGTAGCTCCAAAACACGGTCTCGGACAAGGCTTCGCTCTGCGGCGAGAAATGCCTGGCGGCGAGCGTTTCCGCGTTCGGATGAAAGTCGTACTCAAACACAACCGAGTGGTCATCAAACTCCTTGGTGGTGAAGGCGTCTCGCACGGTCACGATGC
Organism: Capsaspora owczarzaki ATCC 30864; assembly: GCF_000151315.2. Lineage (NCBI taxonomy): Eukaryota > Filasterea > Ministeriida > Capsasporidae > Capsaspora > Capsaspora owczarzaki. The sequence goes on along the minus strand of NW_011887299.1, from coordinate 23,597 downwards.
TGCTGTGCCGAATCTGCTTCCACTGCCTCACAACAGCCATGGGCTTGTCGCTGGTGAGGCGGAAGCCCTCGATGCGTCGCAGGCAGTACGGCACAGAGTCTCGGATGCCCTTGTACACGGTCGTTTGGTAGCCAAACAGGCGACGCGAGTCGGCCGAGCGATTTGCCACGGCTTGAGGGGTCAGGGGCTGCTCGTCGAGCGGGTAGATGGTGTGGTAGCGGTCCTTGTCGATTTGCTGCGGGATGAAGGCAGCGAACGGAGAGGCAGGGTCGGGCTGGGCCAGGATGACCATGCTGCGCATGATGAGCTCGTAGCGGAGGTCGTCCGGCATGAAGAATGACTGCGCGCCTTCGGGGATGTTTGGAATGTGGGAAATGTGCGACGGATAGTGGTGGTAGAGTGCTTGTTGGGCCTCGACAAAGGTGACTTCTGCCGCGCCGCCGTTCGGTCCGTTCCCGCCAGCGCCGCCATTGTTGCTGTTGTTGTTGGGATTGCCGGATGCACCATCGGATGACCCGTCATTCGAGTAAAAGTAGGTGGTTCCACCGAGCGATTCTCGTGACTGGTAAGCGGTCGGCGTTGCATCAGACGACGCAGCAGCTGAAGACAAGGCAGCAAATTGAAACGCGGCTTCGGCCTGGGTCGCAGGCAAGGATGAGCTTGGGTGGAAGACCTCCGAGGCGAGGTTGAGGGTTGATCCGGATGCAATAGAGCTCGGAGGCTTTCCCGACGACGAGGAGGAGGTGGTGGAAGCGGAAGCGGACGAGGCGTACTGGATTGGCTGCTGGTTTCCGAGTTGAAGCTGGTGCTGCAGGTGGGATGGGTGTCTGCTCGCGCTCAGGTTGTTGGCGCTGCCTGCATTGCTGTTGCTGGACGAGGTGCCTGCTGCTCCCATGGGGACGAATGCAGGGGCGTTGAGCTGCGGCGGGACGGACGCGGATCGCTCACTCTGCAGCGAGTGGTGCAGCAACTGCTGGTGCTGCTGCTGCTGGTGGTGGAGCTGTGCAGCAGCGTGCGCGGCCGGTACAAACGCCGGTGCGTTTGAAGCCAGAGTGGAGGTGGATGCAATGTACCCTGCGTTTGAGCTTGAGCTTGAGAGTGAGCCAGCGGCAGGATTGAACGGCGCAGACATGGCCGCTCCAGCTGGTCCTGATGCTCCTGATGCTCCTGATGCTCCTGACGATCCCGGTGGTGCACCCACAGAGGGCGGTGCGCTTGGTGCTCGAACGGGTCCGCCTTGGCCATTGTTGGCAGCAGCGTTTGGCTTTGGATGGTGCTGCTGATGGTGATGGTTGTACTGCTGAGCTTGTTGCTGTTGCTGTTGCTGTTGCTGCTGCTGTTGCTGTTGCTGCGCTTGGAGCAACTGCTGCTGGCGTTGCTGGTGCGGCTTCTTGCCAGACGAGCTGCTCGCTGTGGTTGGGTTGGCGACTGGCGACGGCGGCAATCCAAACCCAGCACCACCTGATGCTGCTGCTGATGATGCTGCTGCTGACGATGCTGATGCTGATGCTGAGGATGGCGATGACTGTGCCTGGTGCTGCTGGCCGCGACGGGGCGCCGACTGGGGTGACCCAGCTGCAGCAGCAGACTTGCCATGCTGGTGGTGCTGGTGCTGCTGGTGCTGATGCTGATGCTGGTGGTGCTGATGGTGGTGCGACGATGCTGGGCTGCCCGTGCGATGGGACTGCTCTCCTGCTGCTGATGTTGATGCTGCTGATGCTGGGCCTCTTGCTGGGACTGGCGCTGGGGCACCCGCTGATGCTGATGCTGATGCTGCGGCTGCTGCTGCGGCTGCTGCGGCTTGCTGCGATGCTGCTGTTGCGAGCACGGCCTGCGATGATGAGGACGGTGAAGCAGCAGCAGCAGCAGCAGCAGCGGTCGAAGCAGCAGCTGAAGGACCGCCGCCGCGACCACCACGACGCGCATTGCCACCACCGCCGCGGTGCTTTGAGCTCATGTTGGGGTTGGCGTGGGGGGGGGGGGGAAAGGGTGAGGAGCGCCGGAGGGAGGAAGGGAATGGGAGGAGAGAAAAAGAGTGGACCGAAAAAAAAAAGAAAAAAAAAAGAAATGGAAAGTGGAAATTTGGCGGGAAAACGCTCAACTTATACAGCAGTGCACAAAGAGTATGACGAAGAAGGGGGAGGGGGGCGAACAAAGAGAGACGAGCATCGAGATGGCTGTATGGTGAAATTGCAGTACAAGCACGAACAATGTGTACTCGCTTGAGCAACAAGGCAAAACATGCCAAACAAAAGAAAACACAACTCATGGCGCGGATGGAGCCGCACTGTCCATCAGGGAGCCAGTCTTCAACACCCAGCTGTTGGCCTTGCTGTAGGCAAACTCCTTGGTGATCTTGTTGTACGCAGCCGTCGGCGGATCTTCTCCAGCAGCCAGTTTGATGGCCGTGAGCGCGTCGGACCGCTTGAATTGTGTCTTGTCACCCGCAAAGCGAATGAATGCATCGCGGAACTGAAAAAAAAAACAGGCCAAAGGCACGGGAGCTCCAGTGAGATGTAAACACTACAACCAAACAAAGGGAACAAACAAAGGAAATACGACCCTTACCCGATCCAGCTTGGGATCGCCACTCGACTTGGCGACCAACTTGCCCATCGAGCCAAACGACACGCAGTGCCGCACAAGGGCCTGGCGAAGGTCGTTTTCACTGACTTGCGACAAGTAGTTCTTTTCAGGCATGACTGGAAGCGACAATCAGCAACAACATCAACCAGCAAAACACACACACAAACAAAACAAGATCAATAATCGCAAAGCAAAAATGCCGCGACAATGACAAACACGTTGCTTACCGCTGCGCGCTGCATTCAATGCCTCAACAATCAGACTATGAGTGACAACGCCGTAATGCTTCAGCACGTCCGTCATGAACGAGTTGAGTTGCTCGTTCATGTTGTTGCCGGACGGCGGTTCCAAGGGCGCGTACGGCGCCAAGACTTCCTCCTTGACGGCGGGCTTGTCTTCGTCGCGCTTGACATTGCCGAGCTGGCTCCTATCGAGTCGAGGCAACAGGCGGGAGGACAAACGTTGAGAACAGAATAAACAAAAAACCAAATCGATGAAATTCCAATGCCACTCGGGCGCTTACTGGTGTCGCAAAGCTTCCCACATTTGCATGTGCTTGAAAACCAAATGAGAATGACTACAGAAAGTTATCGGAAGTAGCACGACGAAACGGTGGTCAGGACATGCGTGCAGCCAGTATTTGGAAGAAACCTCGAACATTCCAACTTACCGACTCATAAAGTCCTCCTGGTCTGGGTTTTTCAAATAGTATCCCTCGTGCTGGCGCGGCTGAGCAATGCCGTGGAGAATCTCGGTCAAGTCTTCTGTCTGGATTTTGACGAGCTCGAGAATCTCTTTGCGGGTGACAACACGCTTGGTGGTAAACAAGTGCAGGACACAGTCGCGACAACGAATGAGCTGCTTGACGCTGGTGTCGGTCGTGGCGCTGTGCGTTTGGCCGCTGAAAAGCAAGTCGCTCTTGACAATCCAATTGCCACGAACAAGGCCGGCGCATGGCTCTGCTGCAGCGATAATGGCACGCTCGTCCGTCACACCAAGCAGCTCGAAGAGCTGGTCGGTGGAGAGAATCTGAGCATTGACGAGAATGGAAAAGACGCGGTCGGAGAGCGAGCTGTTGCTCGACACGCCGCGCGCGACAGGGCCAGCCGAAAACTGCGTGCCTTGCTGATGCACGGGACTCAACAGTCCAAGGTAGTCGCGCGTCTCCAGTTGCAGCGCGCTCAATGGCAGCTTGTCGGGGTCGGCAGCAACATCGAAAAAGCGGTCCCACGCGGAGCTGGCGACATCGCTGGTGGTGTTGTAGTAGGTCATGGGCTTCCAGCTCTCCTCTTCGAGCTGCGCCTGCAAGTAGGCGTGCGACCGCTTGCGAGCTTGCAGGGCCTTCTCTGACTCTTTGCGGGCAAACTTGACCTGCACAACCTCGTCGCCCGCGGCTTGGCCCGCGTCCATTGCGCTTGCGCCTGCCGCACTCGAGGCGGCCGAGAGCCCGTCGTTGCCATCTTCGTCCGCGGCCGTCTCGGCAATCTCGGCCTTTTCGGCAGCCACAACCATGTCCATGTAGTCGAGATTGGGTCGCATCTGCAAGATGCCGGATGTCTGGTGCGTGTAAATGGACCCGCCGCGCGTGTAGCAAATCATGTTGTGCGCTCGAATGGGCACAGTGGTCGACGAGAGGATGCTGCGGTCGATCTGGTTGAACGGGAAGGGGCGCTTGGCCTCCGCCTTGCCAGTGTCGACCTGCTGGGCAGTCGTTGTGTAGCTCGAAGTGGTGAACGCGGCATGAGCCGCGACGGTGTCGCTTCCAAAGGCAGCACGCGCCGAGACAGTGGCTGCAGCCGCAGCCGACGCAGACAGACCACCAGCAGCGCCGCCGGTCGCACCCGCAGACGGACCGGCCGCGCCCGCCGCCAGCACACCGTCGTGGGCGAGCTTGACACCCTCGTTGGCGGATTTTGCCAGCGCACTTCCACGATTGGGGTCGTAGTACTGTCCGCGAGCGATTGCCGAGACAAACTCGAGCTGTTGACATCATTGGAGGTGGGAAATAAAGAAACGGGAGTGAGTTTGCAGGAAGAACGTCTAAAGCAGCAAAGTGGTCGGTTTGACGCTCTACCTTCTGGTTTCGAGGCTTGAACCGCACTTGCGGCTGCTGCTGATCAAAGTTGTTGAGCGGCGAGCGAAGTGGGAATTGGACGAGGTACAGCGTGCCATCCAGCGAGCGTGTGAGGACGACGTCAAACTGCGACAAAAGCACAACGAGCACAACATATAAAGTAGCAAGTAAGCAAGCAATTCAAGTGAGTGCATGCTTGTTTGTCGTATTTGACGAGAGTGTGTTGGTTTGACGATCGTTTGAAGCAGTAGTGAAACTGATAATGTTGATGGTGTCTCATTATTGTTTCGGTCTGCTTTCTTATTGTCAGGATCCATGTTGCATGGGACTTGTTTTGTATGACCGGGTCTTGTAGTGGTCCTTTCGTATGCCTTGTATCTGCTTTGTGCATTTGGGCGCCTCGTGCAGAGCAGAGCAGAAGCTTCTTCTTCATCAATGGACGGGCTGCGTTGGACGGAGACCGCGAGCGTTGGTCCTTGGCTGTGCTCTTGCCACATGTGAGCCCGATTTGCTTTGCTTACCGCTTTGACGATGGGGTCTGCGGCCTGGTCTGCGGCTGGCAGCGTGCTCTCGGACTGGTCAAAGTCGGCTCCACTTGGCTCGTAGACGACCTGCTCTGCTCCCTGTCCCTGTCCCTGTGACTGACGGGACTGCGACTGCGATTGCGACTGCGACTGCGACTTGGACTCGTCGTCGTCGGCTGGGATGGTGATGAGCGATGCAACGGCGCGCGATGACATTGGCTCGCGTTTGAGCTGCTGCGGCGTCGGCTTGACGTCCATCGGATCCATTGCGCGCGGAGGAAGGGGGGGGGGGCGGTGATCAAAAAAGAGATCAAGCGTAAGAAATGAAAAAAAAAAGAAAGAGAACAAGTCAAGAAAGAGCGAAGAGGAGAAGAAGAAGAGAGAGTCAGAACGAACAGAAACAACAGATGGACTGAGCTGACAAACCAAGGTAAAGGTCGTCGGTGACTTGGGATGCAAAAGGCAATTGCAGTTCCAATATATTGAAGACAAGCAAGGATGACCGTCAGAGGTACAACAAAGCATGACGACAGAGTGCGCTGGATTTGCATCACAATCATACTTTGGACTCTGACTGCGGCATGTGTTGCACTGCACCTTTCATAATTCACTCGCTCAGTCTTTTGATTTCATGATGACGATCGTGGTGGACGACTGGTGGTCGGTCGTCGTGAGCTTGGTTGTGATTTGTGCAGCCTGCATTGCGATCAAGGTGACAACAGCACCTCGCATCCATCCATACGAACGACACTGCAGCAAATAACAATAACCGACTCTGCTTTCTGAGAACTGATGGATTGAGTGATGACGGGATTGACTGGGGGCGAGAGTGACTGGAGGGGCGAGATTTGAGCAATTGGACTGACAATTGGGTTGCGATGATGCTGCATTGTCCAGATGGCGATGCCGACGCTAATCCACAAGACGAAGACCTCTGCAGCACATGCTTCAACCGCTGGCTGCGGCTGCTGCGTGCACAGCGCTGCCAGTGCGAACGACCCGGCGGCAACATCGGCGACGGGCGACTCAACCAGCGAACAACTCCGCTCCGCCAGAGTCGCAGCAGCTCAGGCCGCAGCCACCAAGATCCACTCGCTCGTAAGTCACTTGGAGTTGTTTGGATGACCACCATCGCCACCACCCGAGCGAACAGCAGAGGAGGACGTTTGCCGGCCAAAACAGGTGGTAAATTCGGTTGTCAGCCAAGTCAATCTGTCGCTGCTGCTGCTGCTGCTCCGTCGGCCCAGCTCGACATTGCCATCCACAATCGAATAAGCATGTCAACAAGGCGAGGCATGGTTGAACAACAACAACTACCAAAAAACCCCAACCTCACCCAATTGGTGATGAGACATAGGGAACATTGACCAATTTCCTTCATTCTGTTTGACCGACGATTTGTACACTCGGATTCTAGATGAATATGGCCGCAGACTTGGGTGAAGCTGGGCTGTGTATCACTCAGATCGTCCATGGAACTCGCGTCTGGACAAGTCCCTCCGAGCAAGAACTTGTGCTGGCCTTGAATGCCGTCTCAGTTCCAGCCGAGGTAACGACCTGTTGGTGTTTTTTTGTTTGCGCTCACCATTGCGACCTGACATGTCGGATGATGTTCAGCGCTTGTGACTAACGTCCGTCAATCGCCGAATTTGCATCAGCTTGTTGTGGAGCTGCTGCAACGCCCGGAGCGCTGGCGGCTTTGGACTTGCAATGTTACGAGTGCACGAATTGCTCAGACCCGAGACCAGGAGACGGACGTCCTGGAGCTCTCTCTCCTCGACGGTCGACGTGTATTTCGCGCCAGGTAAGTGCCCTTGGCAATGCTTTTTGAAAGCGCCGCCTTTTTTTTTTTTTTTTTTTTTTTCGTGTCGATACTGACCACCTCGCTTGATCTCCTCATCCAGGTTCATCCCGGCTTCATCTTCGACGCCTTCCGACTTTGTCAGCGTCGACTTTGACCCTTCGTCGAATCGCCCACTCGTGAGCGTGGCCGTGAAAGCCGTGTCCCCTACTTGTTGTCTGCTTGCTGTGGCTCAAAGCGGCGCCATGACAGCAGCCCACAAGAATGAGGCCGTATTCTCTGTGACCGGTCGTTTGAATACGCTAGTCAATGCAGCAACCACCCGGTCGGCAGCCATGAGTGCTTCACGTTCGTCGGCTTCTGTTGCTGCTGCTGCCAGCTCAGCACCCGTAGTCGCATCCAGCAGCCAGAAATCCGCTCCAACTGCGCGACATTCGGCACCGGCAGCAACAAGCCAGACTCCAATTCAATCCATTGTGCCCAAGCCTGTCGTTTTGCTCAAAGCGGAGGAAGGCGTCACTCGCAAACTTCCGTTCAATGACGACTTTGTCCCCGTCCACCAGTACAAGGACACGTGCATGGCCATCCTGAAGGACATTCTGGAGGTTGCGGATGGCGGCGAGAATGAAGGCTGGCGGCTCGAGTTTAACAAAAAGTATGTCGTGGAGGTGCTGCTGTTGTGATGATGTTTTTTTTTTTGAGTTTCTTTTTGTTTTGGGTGCCGAGAGCACCTTCACACTGGATCGAAAGCTCACTTTTGTGTGTGTGTGTGTGTGTGTGTGTATGTGTGTGTGTGTGTGTGTGTGTGTGTGTGTGTGTGTGTGTGTGTGTGTGTGTGTGTGTGTGTGTGTGCGTGCGCTGCAGAAACATTGCAGTGTACAAGCGCGCTGTCGACGGTCCGGCGGCGTGTGTCTGCGTGAAGGGCACGGGGCGGGTGGAGGCTCCCCCGCGCGCGGTGCTCGACTTGACACTCGATGTGAATCGACGAAACTTGTACGACGTCATGTTCAAGCAAGGCCACATTGTCGATGAATTGCAGGACATTTACTGCAAGGTCGTCTATCTCGAGTACGAAGCCATGTGGCCGACGGCCGCCCGCGACTTTTGCGTTGTCATTTTCATCAAGATTCTGACGGATGGGCGCTGTGTGTTGGCTGCTCGTTCGGTCACCCATCCAAACTGCCCCGAGCGCAAGGGCTTTGTGCGCGCGGATGCGCAAGTGACGGGTTGGGTCTTCCGGCCGATTCCTGGCGAGCCGATGGCGTCGATGGTGACCTACATTACGCAAGCCGATCTGAAAGGTGAGTCTGCAAGGACATTTTTGAGTGGCTTGCATTCAAAGCGTGGCTTTGCGGACCACCTGTTGATGTTGCACGTGTTTGTTTTTGGGTAGGGAATATTCCTGCAATGCTCGTGAGCAAGGTGACGACAGACCAGCCGTTGTGCATCGATCTTCTTCGTAACGTGATCAAGGGCGTGAAAGACCACGCAAGCTACATTCATGTGCCACCTGCTCCCGCTTCGGCAGAGTCGGCCAAAGAAGCTCGCGAGTCTCCCGACGAGGAAGGGGACGAGCCGAGCGCAGGGGCTTCCGCTGAAGCAGCATTCGGCGATGCCGATAGCTGGGACGAGGATTATTTCAAAGTCGAGGAAACTACGCAGGTACATTTCATCTCACGCGACTTTTGTGTCGCTTTGCTAGTCGTGGCCTTGTTGCGTGTGAATCGCTCACATTCTGTCTCGCGCTGAAAAGGCACCGCGCGCAAGTGTCTCATCTGTGGAATCGAACAACAACAACACGCCGTTGCCACCACACCTCGAGCTCGCAATCAACCAAGCCCTGGGGGAGGTGATGACGGAGGCCATGTACACTTCCGACGTTCTTCCAAACCAGCTTTCGTCGGAAGCCTCCGAGTCTTTGGTCGGCACAGGCTGGAAGATTGTAGGGTTTGAGCGTGGAGTTACCCTGCTTCGCAAGCCCACCGCCAACAGTTCTGTGCATCGGTGAGTGCATCGGTTGATTTGGAGTGTTTGCCGTTTCAAGTGGTGCCTAACCATAGAGTGTTTGCATGAGTGCAGTTCGATGGGCAAAGGGCTGATTCAGGTCCCTGCCCAAGTTGTGTTTGAGGCCGTGCGAAGCGCAAAGAGCCGACCCATCTACGACTCCTTGGTCAAGAGCGTTCAAATCCTGCAGCATTACGAAGCCGAGGCCCAACTTGTTCATATGCAGCACGAGACAACCCAGTGCTTGTTGAAGATGGCTCGCGATTTTTGCGTTGTCGTGAAGGCTCGCAAGGAGGTGAGGATGGTGCCAAACACTTGGAGCGATTGGGTTGGCAGTTGTTTTTGTGCGTGCCGAGTAGAATGAGGGTTGATGTCATTCTGGTCATTGTTGGTAGGCCACGGGCAAGTTTATTGTCGCTGGTGTGTCTGTTCAACATGACTTGTGTCCGGTGCAACCCAACATTGAACGTGCCGAGGCCTATCCATCGGGATGGTTTATCGAGCCAGTCGATGCAAAGTCATGCATGGTGACCTATGTGACGCAGGTGAGTTTCGAGGCAATGCGAGAGAAGGGAGTGCTTTGGAATGCGGTTTCGAATGAATGCTGAATTTTTGCGGGTGTGCGGGGATGTTTTTGTTTTTGTTGCTAGGTCGACTTGAAGGCGGGCGTACCCACACGAGTGCTGGACATGGTTGCAGTCAAGCAGCCGCTCTGTGTGGCAAACTTGCGCCGACACCTCGAGGCTCGCAATGTGGACGCGCTTGTGACAACACCCGTTCTCGGCTCCCGCTCTCATCCCCATTCCTAATTGTCTCACTCTAGTTGTCGTCGTTCTCTTCCTTAAATACACTACAGTATGCTCACTCCAAGTTTTCTAAACAATCAAGGGAGATTTTTTTTTTCGTTTTCTTTTTTTTTTTTTCTTTTTTGAGCATTTGGATTCATGTCACCGCTCTCTCAATCAGGTCACTTGTCCAGTGCTGCCCGGCGAAAGATGGGCACCTATCCAGCAGGCACCCATCCAGCGCTTCGGACTGGCAGGGACAACTCTGCTCTCTGGCTGGTTGGAGCGGTATGCGTGCGAAGTTTGAACGCTCGATTTTGAACGCTGCTGATGTTTGAGTGGTGGTTGGGGACGGCAGAGAGTGCACTCAAAGTCTACACGCGAGAGTGAGTGTTAGTCATGTTGGGGTCTTTCGGTCGGGTGTGCGTTGTTCTGTTGCGGAGGGGCGTTCGGGCCACTGCTCATCAGCGTTCGTTCGCGCGCGCGGTCATCATGATGAATGCAAAATGTGCGCGTTCAAAGCCAGTCCTCCTGTGCAGTCGGTTTAATCCTTGCTGTTGGCTCGTTCTTCTTGAGCTGGTGGCATGATAATGGGACATGCAGCTTCCACATGGGCAAATGAAAAGAGGAAGGGTGGGGGTGGGGGTCAAGTTGCAGCAGATTGAAGAGGAGCCTCACTGAACGAGGTTCTCCCCGTTCCCCCTTTGTCACATGCAACACTCGCTTGCCTGGGTCATCTTGTGACTGACTGACTGCATGTGTTTGCTTGCCAGGGAGTTCTTGCCGTTGGCGCCGTCGTGTACTATCGCCACACGCACAATTCAACCCAATCGACCGTTCCCATCGCCGCCGAGCCAACCAAAGCCACCACACGCCGGCATTGATTGAGTGTGATGGCTCGTTTTGTTTTCATGTAGAGCTGGTTTTGCGTAGTGCTTGTTAGATTGTGACTAGTTGCGAATCTCATCAAAAATCCTTCGCGCCTTTTGATCGATCGTTCGTTCGAGCGTTTGTTCGGTCGGGTTTGGGTCCATTCCACAATGTCCTCGCAATACTTGCCGGTGCAACTCCTGCTCTTCGGCGTTTCTAATGTTGTTTTTATACATGTACATGGGTCGACTTTGTCACAAATGGCCAGCTCTTTGTCGATTGCTCTCTATGCTTTGGCCCCCCCCCCACTTCCCCCGCCTCCCTTTCTCAATTCGGACTTGGTCTGGGCATTGTCGCTTTATTCTAGATTTATAAATGATGCTGTCGAGGTGTTCATTCTTCATTGTCTCTTTTTTTGTCTTGTTTTTTGCCATGATGAAGAACGGGTCTGCTGCGAGTCTGCTGGTCGTGATCGCCGCTGTCGTCGCTGCTGCTGCCTCGGCTGCATCGGCTGCGGGCGTCGGCACCAACTGCGCAGGCAACGTCAACACAAACACCTTCTGGAGCGGAACCCCGACGCTGGTGCGCACTGTGGCGAACGGCACGCTTTGGTCGGTTGGCGACGCGGCGAGCGGCATTGTCCAGGTCGCCCACGTTTACGGCAGCGCCTACGACCGCGGCTTTGCCCACGGCCAGCTCCTCAAGGACGACATCCAGGCTCTCTACCCCCAGTTCTTTGGCTACCTCTACCAGCAGATTGCTCCGGTGCGCAAAGCAAAAGCAAACAAAACGCAAAGCAGATCACCAAAAAAAAAACAAAAAAAAAAATACAGACTCGTGGATTTTGGAGTGGAGCTTTTTTTTTTTTTTTTTTTTGGAATTTGTTTGATTGATGGAAGTGCGCAAGTGGCCCTGTGCGACAGTCGAGAGGGGTGAGCAGGCGCGCGTGCGCATGGGATGGAGGAGGGAGCGGAGAGCGGACGGAGAGAGCGAGCGGGGAAAGTGAGAGCGGAAGGGACTTTTGCCGCTTTTTATTTTATTTTTTATTGTTTTGTTTGTTTTTTCTGTTGGGGAACAGTGTGCTTTGGAGAGACTCACTCAATCATAACACGGTCACTTTGCATTGAGTGAGTGAGTGAGTGAGTGAGTGAGTGAGTGAGTGAGTGAGTGAGTGTCGTTCTATGAGCGCAAAGAGTGTCGGTGCGACGCAGGACTGGTGATTGATCTTTGTCCTTTTCCGCCGTTTCCGTTCCGACCTCTTCGTCCTCGCTCTGTCTGTCGCCTCGTTCTGGGTTTGCTCGTTCTTTGCCAATCACTATTCAGTGCCAAAGTGCAACAGTTTGACAAAACACCAATTGTCGAAGAAAAAGAACCAAGTTAAAAAAAAAAAAAAAAATCAAAATCCCCGCATCGTTGCGCAAGCCACACAACAACAATCCAACAATCAGCCACACAACAAGTGGCAACTGCAACAAGCAGCCATCACACGCTCAAACAAACAAACAAACAAAACAAACAAACAACACACTCGCGAAACTCACGCATTTGTGGAACTCCTTCACTGATTCTCGAACGAACAGTACCTCAAGGCGCTCCCCAAGGACATCCAGATCATCATCGAGCGCGACGGCGTCATTGCTGGCCTCGAGTACACCTTCGAACTCACCAAGGCTCACACTCCACAGCGTTTCTTTGACGAGATGCAAGGCCTCGCTGACGGCTGTATGTGCAAACAAATACAAAAACAACATTGCCTACACAAACGCTGAGTGTGTGCTTACTGTGTTTGTGTGTGTGTGCTGACTGTGTTTGTGTGCTTGTTGGGTTTGGCGTTTTGCCCCATTTCTTCTTTGATTAGCTGGCATCCCATACAAGCAGGTCATCAACCTGCACATGTTCCCAGAGCTCATCAAGGCCGCTTGCTCCATGATGGGCAGCTGGGGCCCTGCGATCGCCAAGACCAACGGCACTGTCTTCCAGCTGCGCGCTCTGGACTGGGGCACGGATAGCCCTTTGACCAACTACCCTCTGCTCCTCGTTTCGCACCCGCAGGCAGGCGACGGCAACGAGTTTGCCTCCCTCGCCTGGAAGGGCTTTATTGGCTCCATCACTGGCTACTCGCACAAGATGGGCGTCTCTGAGAAGGTGTGGGCTGGCTACAACGAAACCTCGTCGCGCGCCGGCATTCCCTTCCACTTTTTGCTCCGTGATATTGCGCAGTACGACCGCTCGCTTTCTGACGCCATCAACCGCATGGTCAACAACCCCCGCACCTGCGCCATCTTTGTGGGCATTGGCAGCTCGCACGACAACCAGTTCCGTGCTTGCGAGTATTCCAACCCGAGCCTCAACGTTTTTGACGATGTCAACTACCCGACCTATGCCAACCACCCGCTGATGGAAGGTAAAATGGAGCTTTGGGGAATTTGAGAATGTGTTGCACATGCCGATTGTGAAAGAGGGAGGAGGGAGCGAGAGAGAGCACAGACTTGCTCGATCTACGTATGGTCTTCTCTCACTTGACACATTCCCTTTCCTCCTAACAACAAACAGGCCTTGTCTTTGTCGACAAGCATGTCCAGCCTAGCAACGACCCCTGCATGACGTCGTTGGTGACCGCCAACTACGGCCAGCTCGATGCTGAGACCATTATCCGCCAGGTCATCGGTCCGTTCCAAACTGGCGATCTGCATGCTGCTGCATACGATTTTGGCAACAACGTCATGTATATTGGCGTCGCTTCCAACACGACTTCGGGCGTTGTCGTTCCCGCCTACGCGCGCCCCTTCCTTAAGCTGGACATGAGCCAAATTCTTGCACAGCAGCTCGTTGAGCTTTAATTGGAGTTTTTTTTGGGTTGTTCGTCTTTTTCGTCGAGACGCCGCGGCTCTTTTTTGTGCCGTGGCTTGCTTCTCAACAGGTCTCTCGCGAATTGGTGCGTTTGATTGTTGTTTTTGGTTTGTGAAAGAAATTTACATTTGTTTTGTTGCTTGCATCGGTTGCAATTCACTCTGAGCATTGCAGCTGAACTGGTGAGTTTGAGGTTGACCTCGTTCTTTTGCGCGGCGTTGGCTGACAAGGACCGTTGGTGCAAGGTCGCTGCGACGTGAATGAGAGGTGCAGAGGTGCAGGGTCGCATTGTAATGCTGCGTTGAATTTCATCTTCACATTGACTACGGATACAACGAAAAGGCAGAAGGGAGGCTTACAGGAGGGACAGGTGGAAAGGGGGGAGGGGAAGAAGTAGAGCAGGGACAGACAAAAATACGATTTGCTTCAAATTTACAAAAACGAAAGAACCAGAAGCGAGAGAGTTTTCGATTATTGACGATGCTCGAGTTCAACGATGAATGGCCTGCGAAGGAGGCATCAATTGATCGATCCTTGCTGTAGAATTACATTCGTTTCCCGAACCCACCTCTGCTATCGAGTTGATGGGCCATATGCAAATGGAGCTCTTTGACGATGCCATCATCCTAAAAAGTGTCTGTGTCACATCTTGGCTCAGTCACTTTCCGTTGTTTTTCAATGTCGTCCAAGCGCAACCCGCAAACGGCTCCGTTTCCACCGGCCGCAAGTCGGAAGGCGAATGCACGTCGCGCATCTGAAGCACTTTCAGATGCTAGTGAAGTGAGGCCGCCGAAACAGTCAAAACTGGCAGCCGTAAGTGGACAAACGTTGCCTGTGTCTTGGCAGTTTTGCGCGCCTTTTTTGTGTTGTTTCTTCTCGAATACTCTTCACCCACCGACTCACGCACCCATCCGCCCAGTCAACTTCCTTCCCCGTGCAACACATTAAAGGCTTTATTCTAAAGCCGTCAAACATGGCATGGCCTTTCCATTCCGCCTAACCCACCTTTTTCCCCGTTTTTTTGAAACTCTGGAGTTTTAACCTTCACCGATGTCTTGGTAGGACGACATGTTTGGGCAAACACGCGGCAGAGTCTTCCCAAGCGCTCGAAAATCGAGCTCAGCTTTGGCGCGTGCAAAGCGGGCGTCAACTTTCACAATAACGATTGACGACACAGTGAGTGGGAAATGTGCAGTTTCTGTTGAAGGTTGAAGCTGACGATGTGTGTTCAAAGCAGGGTGCTGGTTTAGCAACCAACAGCAGCCAGGCTGCGCCAGTGCAAGTCAGTGCTCAAAGACGCTTGGTTTCTGAGATGGATTGGTGGTTTGCTCCTCAGACTGACAATTGCATGTTTTGTCCACAGGTCCCTGCTCACCTCACAGCCGAGGAACAACAGCAGTACCGTGATTTACAACAGCCACTTCTTCAAGCGCCATTCCGTAAGCGCCGTTTGACGAGATTGGTGCGAGCTGTTTCGACTAATGTGTGCGCGCTCATGAACGCATGCTGGAACAACAGGAGAGCTGAAAAGCACGCCAGCCATGATCCGCGATTCGCTCCGTGGCCTGATCACATTGGAGCGAAAGCAACCAAAAAACGTACGTTTCTAGTCGAGCTTGATGACCGAATAATGAAGTTTGTCTAATGTTGTTGCTCTGCAGGCCCGCTACACACGACAGAAGGAAACCTCCTCCTCCATCGAGGCGCTGCTGAAGAAACGGATGAAAAAGATACTCGCAAACGACACCGATCCACTTGAGCATCGGTCGTTTCTTGCTGCCACAATCCCTGGTACTGGGAACTCGGGTCTGTGCGACGCGTTTGTGCATCAAATTGCCCCGGAAGCTCATCGTTACAGAGAAAACGATCCGTTGTGCTTATCCGTCTCTTTCGACGGTCCTTCCGGTTTCGACTCTGCGAACGACTGGACAGTTCTCAAGCAAGCCAATCCGGAGCACGCTCTGTCGACTCGCCTGCTGGCTGCCTACTTTGAAATTCCCCCGAGGTTTTTTCAGGACAACTTTGAACAAACTGGCAGCTTCCAGGTCGCTGCTACGCTCCAGTTCATCCAAGAGTTTGGAGTACTCGGCTCGTAACGACAGTCAGCAGCCCACGAGTCATGATCAACTGCCGTGGCTTGCCATCGCTGTTGACGGAATTCAACAGTTGCTTGGCTGTTCGAGCTGGCACAACGCTCAACGTCAACGTCGGCTGCTGGACAAGACTCTCGCGTCACTCAAGGCTGCCGTTAAGCGCACCGCAGCGCGACTCTTTGTGCTTTACGCTGGCACTTTGTCCGATGACCTCACCACTGGCCTGATTGAGTCGCTCCACTCTCAAACCTCTGCTTCAAGCAAATACAACGTGGATGAGGAGGAGGTGCCTGAACCCAAGCGCGAGGATGCAAACCTCGAGAGCCAGTTGCATCCTTCCGGTGGCATACCATGCCACATTGAGAAGGTTCTTGGTGTGATGGCAAGTGGCGCGGCGGCTACACTCTGTCTGAATGCCCGCAAGTTTATCGAACTCGTGCACTTCTGTGCGTTCGACGCGTTCTCGATCAATCCTTCAAGTCTGGATGCCCGAACTCGCTCTTGGATTAACACAGGATGTGCCTTCGTCGGTCAGTTGGCTGGTTGTCACACTTCAAGATGCTGGACTTGACTGATTGTTGTGTTGACTCCTTCGGTCTTGTTGATGACAAACAACAGCGTGCGAGAAAGACAGCAGAGGGTCGTTGCAGTTCAATTTGCACGACAAGATAAAACTTGGTGAGAATTTGGGGAATTGCTTCTGTGACATGAGAAACGACAAGTTGACGCGCTCGTTGAGTGTTTGCAGATCTTCTTTCGGGTGACGCTCCACTAAGACGTGACACGCTCGCACAAACGGTGCGCTCGGCCTACGGCCATGTCGCCGACCTTCAGCGCAAGATGGAGCATCATTTCACGCAGCGTTATCTTCCTGCAGTTGAGTGGGAGCATACTGTGGGCATCCTTTTCAACTTGCGATTGACTGTACTTGTCGCCAAAGCACTGCTGGATCATGCTGACGCTTCGAAGCAGCTTGACGCTTCAAAACAGCTTGACGCATCAGACCAGACTGGTGCACCACAGCTGCCGGCTCACATTGATGTACCGCTGAGTCGGGTGCTACCTGGCGTCAAGTTTGGTGCGGGATGTGAGGGACTCCAACTTCGATTGCCGCTGAGCAATTGGAGGGAAGACCTGACGTGCATGATGAAGCTCGACAATGCTGAATGTACATTCGCAACTCACATTGAACCGGCGATTGACTGGTACATGCATGCTCAAGTCGTCGAGAAAGTAAGTTGCCAAACCCGACCGCCCTGTTGTGGTTTGGATCTTTATTCACGGTTGTTGGCATAATGTGATTGCAGACCAGCGGCAAAGTGCGTCCGGCAGTCATTGGACTGCAAGTAAAGCATCACAAGTCTCTTCGTCTCACCACCCAAGACGAGATTGAGAGACTGGAAACAAATGCTCGGAGGGAACTCGCCCGAAAGTATGTCATGGAAGAAGGCACTGTGATTCTTGTCGGAGTCATGTTGACGTCTCGAGTGACGATTGCAAATCCGCCGCCGCTTTCGTGGGTGATGCACCGCGGCGACCTGGAGCAATTCGCTCAAGGCTTCCAGATGACAGTTCCTTGAAACCGCTCCTTGCACTGCACGATTGCATGTCATTATCGCTCACCACACTTCTGCCGCCCTCGTAAAATGTGACAAAGCGTGAGTAGAGAGATGCTTGTTCAACAGCCAAACAACATGAATGTGGAATGCAGTTGACATTGTCAATTTGTACTGTGTGCACAAAAAGCACAAAAATTCATTTCGACTCACGCAAAGAATCAACCAAATCAAGCAAGCTCCACTTTAGTATTCAGAACAGCCACCATTCTCGTCAATCACGTCTTGGATGCAGCGTGGCCTCGAGGAAAGGCAATCAAGGCAGGCCTCATTCAAGACGGTAAACTTTCTCGTGCGATTGTACAGGTTGAGGACCAAGATCCACTACTGGCGGTCAAACTTTGTTAATTGAGGAAAATGATGAGCGGGATTGCGCCGCTGCTGATGATTGCATCGAGTTTTAGATTGGCTCTTCTCTCCGACTGCAAACTCATCTCCTTCCATTGGCTTTTGGACGATCTTAACCGAAGTTTCAATCATGCTTTCTTATACTGGCTTTGTTTGCTTTGAGATGTGATTGGTTGCTGGTCCGCCAGGACACTACACGCCAATGCACGTCCACTTTTCGACTAAAGTTGCTCAACCATGACCATGAACGCCGAGCACGGACCTAGAACGAGCCAATACACACTAAGGATTGGATCGCTTTGAGGTTGTTCGGCAGTCTTTGTTTTTCGCTGTTTTAATTTACCACACTTCGAATGATGCTGACGTATGCGAATGGTGAAGGAAGAGTGCTCCCCATATGAAGCCCCCCAAATCGCCTCCGTCACGAGACGCTGTCCCCTCCTCTCTCCAATAAAATCTGAGTTGTTGTGCGTTAAAACCCCCATCTGTTGTCCGTGGATGGCGGTAGACTCGGCGTAGGCTGCGCGGCGGAGGGGGTTGTGGAGTGTGGTTTTCACGCGCGCGCGACCCACCTCACCGTGGTCCCTAGACAGCTCAACCGGCATGTTTAGCACGCGTTGGGAGGTCCACATCATGCACCAACTTCATCGTTTGAGCTGCGGACCGGATCGTATGGTCCTTCTGGTAGCTGCCCAGAACACGCTCTAGGAGAAAGCAGAACAACGAACTTAGAAAAAAAAAAAAAGGACCTCGCGAATGCAGCGTTTCTTGTGAAACTTGCCAACATGCTGCTACGCGATATGCAGACCTGCTCCCACCGCGCGCGCACCGGACCGAGTATCTAAAATGTACATTCTATACGTGGGATCAGAGAAGGGAGGATTATGATCAAACACGGCCCGACAGTACGGTTGCAAAGACATGCGTTTATTCGGCAACACAACAAAGCAAAGGCTGTGGTCAGCAGTACCGCCCAAATCTGTGCACAGGAGGGGTGTGTGTGCGCAAAGTTGCGCTACGGACGTTGTTGGGAGGCACATCTTTTCAAAAACGTTCGATCGGACCGGTCCAGGTCGCGCAGGTCGGGCTCAAAAGGCTGGCTGTCGTCGTCGCTGTCCGTGTCGCTCAAATCGCCATCATCACTGTCAGGCTCGCGGTTGCCAAACACGTGTTGCCGAGATCGACTGGGGCGAGCATTGGCAGGTAAACCAGCGTTGTCTTGATAGAGGTGATCAAACCAATGTTTCGAGGCGGCGTCAAGACGAGCGCGCTTGCGTGAGCTCTCCTCGGACGAGTTGGTGCCCGCATCAAGCGATAGAGCTCTGCGCCGCCGTGTGCCAGCAGTCTCCGTCAAACCATCTGCTGGAGCACTTTGACTGGAGCTGTTGGCAACGGAGTTGACGGGCATTTGCGCAGAACGACGGCGCTGATCTTCCGACCTTTCAAACGCTTCCACATCGCCAGCGACGATGTACGCAGCGCTGGCGCGCAGTGAGGACTTTGGTGGCCTGACAGCGGGTCTGAAGCTCGGCTTGACGCCCGGCACTTTGCGAGCAGCGTACTCTGTGTGCTTTGCGTACGCTGCAGCTCGCTTCGCTCTGATAGTCGCTGCCCGGGTCTTTTGAGCCTGCCGCTTTGTTTGATTAAAAGTTTTATCAGTAAACAGGGTGCGCATTGCTCGCTGTCGAGAGACTGAACTCAGGGAGCGGGTAGCGAACGTTCGAACTGCCTTCACGACGGTTGCGAGCGCTTTGACTGGCAAAGATAATTTTTGCAAATCATCAAACACTGGCTGCAGTCGAAGCGAGATCTCGTGGACGACTTTCTGCGCCTGGGACGAGTGCCTCAAAGGTGGTGAGTCGCTGTCGTCGGAGTCGGAGTCGTCGTCTTGAAACAGGCTCGTAGCCTGCATAGCTGTGCGTATTGACGGTAGTGTGATCGAAGGTGCAACTGAGGGTGCAAGTGAGGGTGCAACTGAGGGTGCAACTGAGGGTGCAACCGAGGGTGCAAGTGAGGGTGCAACTGAGGGTGGTGCAACCGAGGGTGGTGCGACCGAGGGTGTAACCTCTTCCGCTGCCGTAGACGAAGTCGAAACAGTCGAAGAAGTCGGTTCAAACATTTCTGCTTCCCTGACATGCATGCCATCGCCACTGCCGTGCTCATAACTTGGTTCACTCGAGTTCTGGTCTTGCGGAACATCTGCACCAACTGAGACAGGCGTCTCAGGATCTGCAGTTGTGCGGACAGGACTTGGAGCCTCACGATCTTGAATGAGCGCGTCCAACGCGATACCAAACACTTCCAGTCCACCAAGCCGGCGGGCAGCAGCTCTAATGTGCGTGCACACGAGGGAGCAGTCGTGGAAGTCGGTGCAAAAACGGGACTTGACGACGACGAGGGTAACACTCTTCTTGTATCCCCGATAAATATCGTCGCGCAATTTGTGCCAGTAGTCCTGTGGTACCAACGCATAGTCTCCGATATCGGTGCTTTGACCAAGTCCGTGGGTCTTCATGTGACCGGTTGCAAAGTCCCTCAAGTCCTCGCTGCGTAGGGTTGCTGATTCCGGGATCACCATGCCAACACCAGCGTTGTTGTCGAGTATCACGACACGGTTGTCCAGCACTCTGGCCTTGGCTGTCGACTCGTAGTTCCAGATACGCTCGCGATACTTGGGGAGGCAGGCGAGATTTGGAACGTTGACGAGGAGCCATTGACGTTTCAAGCAAAACTTCTCATTGACATCCCGAATGAGCTTGGTCGCCAGCGTTGGCAAATCCGAGTTCGAGTTGGAGTTGAGATGCGTCATTTTGATTGACTTGAAGAGTCTGCGTGCGAGACAACAACGAAGGCAAGCAAGATCAGCAAAGTGGGGGACGCCAGTTTAAGTACAAAGCCTCTCCAAACCGATCGGTCACTCACCTCTCAATCAAATTGTTGGTAGAACCCTGGTCCAACGCTGTCGGGATGGTTCCGATATGCGGAAGCGTCCAGGTTTCGATTTGGCCCTTGGCAAACCATTCTTTCTCCAGGTACGCCAAGTCCTTCTCGCTCAGTCCGGCCTCTCTGACGCTCTTCACGCGGCTTTCAAGCTCCTCCAGGGACCTGGAACGCCGAACTTTCTTGAGGATCTTCTCAATGTCGGGATGAGAAATATTGCGCAGGACGGCCTGCTTGACATGAAACCAGCAAGTGGAAATCTGAACATTGACGGCCTCCCTGATGGCAGCTGCCTCGGCTTTGCACTTGTCAATCACAAAACGCAGAGGCTGGAAGCAAGAGCCGAGCGCCTCCTTGAGCACCGACAAGAATTTTGCGTACACTGCCGCGGTATCGTTGGAGGCTATCATGAACGCGAGGGGAACGGCCGAACCGCACTCGTCTGCTGCAACAAGCGCTGTCAAGCCCCAGCGTAGCTTGGTCACCTTGTAGGTGGTGTCGAGGAACAGGACTTGAGGGCGCAGCGAGCTCCACATCGCCCGTTGGCACGGCGTGAGCAGAACAAGAATGCCTGGCGAATCACGGCAATTAGGATCCTGGGGCTGATGAAAGAGTACGTCTGGATACTGTTTAAATGACTTGATGCCAGGGCAAACTCCACACCGACCCACAGGATGCGGGTGCGTCAGCGCACACGAGGTTGGGCTAATTAACAAATCTTCCATGCGCATTGCCTCGGAACCAGCCGTCTCAGGGTTGAAAGCCTTGACCATCATGCGTAAAGCGTCACGCGACGGATACCAACGACCAGACGTCAGTGGAACGTTCCAAGACGGGTGTGGGACGGGTGGCGGGTTCGAGGTGCTGCCTTGAAACTGTTGCATGATCGATGTGACGTCGCAGCGCTTGGATGCGAGATCAAATGCCCATGTTTGGATGCTCGGATGCGCTAACTGCTTGTGAGCAAAGACGCCCTCCGTGCACCGAGCATCGTGCTGGCCGGCGAGAGAAACTCTCCAACCAACAACCTGCAGAGTGTTGCCGTCTACTTGAACCAGGTCGGATTTCGAAATGGCAAAGGTACACGAGCCTTGCCCTAATCCTGGCTGCACGCGGAAGTCGTTGTCGAGTCGATGCGTATGCATGGGGTGTGTGAAGTCTAATGATTCGAGAAATCGGTCTTGAATCATCGACGAAGCTGGAGACGGCTCCTTGCTGCTCGTTGACCGGTGATTGAAGCACCAGAAGCGCTGTGTCCTTGAGCACAGCACGGGTCGGTTCTCGAACCAGAGGTCGAGTTGGTTACGCTCATCTTGCGTGAGGTAAACCGCCGACGTGCCTGGTTGCGAGTTGACATGACCCTCAGCAATAGACTCGGAAACCTCGTCTGCGTGGGTGAGCTGAGCTGCTTCCGGAGCCGAAGACACGGTTGACGCAGCAAGGTCGACTTCAGCAAGGTCGTCTTCAGCAAGGTCGTCTTCAGCATCATGTGGAGGAGCATGTGGAGCGTGGGCAGAGAGAACTGGCGAAGCCGAATCCACTTCATCTCTGACCTGAGACCTGCGTGACTGACCAGGACAGTAGTCGTGCTTCAAACGCAAGTCGATTGTACTTTGCTGGCGTTCCCAAAAGTCCTCCAGGCTCTGCGGATCGTTGAACATCAAGCGGGTGTGGGCAAGCTCGGTGAGCCTCGTTGTCGGAGCGTTTCTGGCTGGCTCCTCGGCTGGCTCCTCGGCTGCCTCCTCGGCTGGCTCGCTCGCTTGCTGATCTTTCAACGCAATCTTCTTGGCAGTAGCTTTTTTACGATATCTGGCGTTGCGATCAGTGCACGACTTGCATGTCTTTCGTCCCTCAAAGAACTGGTATGAACGGCAGGCATGCTCGCGCTTGTTACACCTGAAGGAAACAATCGCCATGAGCTCCGACGTCTGAACGGCTGTGTTGTCATGTTGCACTCGCATGACGTTATCTTCGTCGAACGTGACCAGCTGGACGATGGGGGTTGCGGACGAGGTCAAGAGTTCGCGCGGGATGCTGGCTGGGAGCGCCGCCGTAACATGGCGGACCAGGAGCCGGCCCGTTCGCGGGGGGAACGGAAGTTGAAGTGTTCGATCGGCTGGGCTGGGCATGGCGTCAACCACGAAGGTGACGGTGAGTAGTGGCGGCCAGGTTGTGGCGGGATTTTCTGGCGCTGGAACGCTCATTTGGTGAAGATGTGGAGCGCGATGCGTGCGTGCGCGTGCGCGTGCGTTTGTCCTGTGTTTGATGCAGAAAGATGTCTAGAATGTGAGGATGGGAGCTCGGCACGCAGAACAGCAAGGGGCGGACGTACGGAGCGATCGAAGAACGATCACAGGGAAAAGGACTGAGCAGACCGCAAAGATCAACTCGCTCCGTTTTCATCCCGCTCTTTTGGGGCTCGTCCAACGAGCGTCTAAAGTCCCCCCGCGCGCCGCGCCGCTTTTTTGTACATTAAATATGTTTTCTTCTTGTTTTGCAACCACGAAGGAGAGCAGGTCCCAGACGGACAAGCTCAAAACCCACTTTCCAATGAACAACGCTCGGCGACGCGACGGATCGTCGCGGAGCGACCGAAATTTTCCATTCTCTTTGAAGCGCTCCATTGTGCCTACCTTACGGAATACGAATTGCAAAGCAGAGTGACGAATATCCGGAAATGCGGAGCGGGCAGTGGCCCGCTCGCGCATATGAAACCAATGCCTTGAAGAACGCCAAAAATCATAAAAAAAAACGCAAAAAACAGAAAAAAGCCAGAAAACAGCCCTCCTTTAGAGCGATCCCCGCCCACTCTGGTGGCCCTAGGCATGCAGTATACATGGTACTGATCACATAGCGCGTTGTGGCGGCGCTGGATGGCGCACATAGTGGTCAAGGGGACATGGCAAAGTCTTTACTTTTAACAAAACCGGCTTCATATTGAGAGTCCTCTTCTATTACCGTATGCGAATATGAATCAGAGACAGCGCGAGCTGTATGACGAAGTCATGAATGGGCCCAACTATGTCGAGTACGAAGCCGAGTTTATTGGAATGAATGTGGCAGTGGGTGCACTGACGAAATGGAGGAACAGTCTGCACGACAGAGA
>NW_011887298.1:1542208-1544022 GCF_000151315.2 Capsaspora owczarzaki ATCC 30864 | reverse complement strand
CCAGTGCATGCGCGCGTGCGTGATTGCTGCAAAGTGCGTGTCACAGTAGGACTTGCCTATGGAATCAATGAGCGGAGAAGCAGTCAATAAACACCTGCACATGAACGTACCCTCGCCGGGCTCAAAGTGGTGAATATCTGTGATCGGAAACCCGGACAGTAACTTGAAGCGGCGCTGAATCCACACAGGCAAAGCGCTGTTGGAATACGAAGCGCCGTTGTCGCTGTAAAGCGCGGCCGATGTGATTCTGCTCGCTCGGAAAAAAACACAAGTAAATCACCGCACACACACTCGTCCATCACCTGCCTCACATAAGCACTTACGGCGGCATCCTCTTGTGTTGAATCATTGACCGAGTGAAGCCAGCGATGGCCTCAAGCGCATGGCCGACAAACACCCAATCCTGCCGATTAACATCGCTCCAGTGATCAAGCATATGCATGTGCCGCACCCCCTGATGCATCCAGAGGAGCACAGCACCATGATACGGAAAGCCATGCTTGCCAAAGAAGTCAACTTGCACTTCTCGAGCAGAACTCTGGAGCACCTTCATCTATCTTTAGCGCGGTTGGTGAGTCACGTGCAAATGAGGTATCATGGTCAACATCGCTCGCAAAAAAACGGACCTTGAAATCCACCACGATCATCAGGCGACCTTCCGAAAGATTCTCGAGGGCCTCGTTGAAATCGGCCTTGGCAGCGGCCGCGCGCCAATGGTGGGCATTCACAAGGACGAGGTCGTTGCAGGCCAGTTTGAGGAGGTCAGCGTTCGGGCCCGAGAGAGCGCCATTGAGCTGTAGAATCAGCTCATGCAGTGGGGCACACTCGGGGCAAGAGCTGTGACCGTCGACAAAACAATTGTGCTCCTCGTGACAGAGGCCGAAGGCGAAGAGCTCGCAATGTAGCGGGTGCGGGTGATGCTCCATCTTCCCAGCAGAGCTCGCTATAGTCCTTGCATGACCCTCAGCGAGCGTGGCAAAAGCACAGAGGCGCTCGTCCATTTCCAAGGAAATGGCGCCAGCCGAGCTCGCCTGGTGAATGAGGAGCGGAAGGATTTCGCGAAAAATCGTCACGCCACGGTTGCAGGTCGCGCAAAGGCCGGTCTTGACTTTACGCTCGCCGAACGTTACGCCCGATGACTGCAGCACGTCATAGAACTTGCTCCGGGAGACAATCGGCTTGGTACCTTCGCCAGGGTACTTGGCAAGGAAGCGCTTGTAGATCTGATTGAGAGTCATGTTGAGGTAGATGACTGGCTGACCGTCGACAGTGCACGCGGTCGGGGATGCTGTACCGGTCGCCATGGCAAACGCGAGGATTCGCTCATCATGTGCGCTGGCCCGACTGTTCCTGGGAATCACGACGTGCGCCGCCGGGACGCCAGGACCATTGTGTTTGCCGTGCTTTCGAGCGGCCGTCAGTGCGCGATATTCGAGGCCGGGGAAGTGTGGTTGAAGCTGCTTGAGCTGGAAGAATGGTGCAATGGTTGAGAGGATGCGTCGACGGTCGGCAGGGCGGGTTGCCCGCTGCCATCGTAGTCCAAGATCCGTCAGCAATGCATCCGCGCGTTTCGTCATGTCATTATCGTCGGTGACCTTCGTCTCCGAAAGGATCTCGTTCCAAAGCGTTTGATCGCTCGGCCATTGATTGACGACGGTGTTCTTGACAGTCGACAGGATGTTGCGCCCGGTCTCAAGAGCTTCAGCACGTCGCCGCTGCTTGACACGATGTGCGCCAAGTTCTTGGCTGGACAGAGCGTTAGCCATTGGCGAATACTTGAACGACGAAGGAAACTCGACGTTGATCTGCAGAGA
>NW_011887298.1:1538549-1540849 GCF_000151315.2 Capsaspora owczarzaki ATCC 30864 | reverse complement strand
GTCAGTGCATCGATTGCACCTCGGGACAAGAAGTTCCTGTCCAACCTGTGTCGTCGGATGATTCATAGCATGAGTCTCGTGACCGTCCGAGCATTTTACGCAATCAATTTTTACTCAAGCGTCTTCAGTGTCTTGTTCACTTTGAGCACCTCGACAATCGATGGAACTGCGGCATCGCTTATTTCATTGTACCACAGACTGTCCGTCCCGTCCCATCAGTGAGCCACTCTTGCTGTCTCTCTCCTGTAGTCACCCACGCGCGCTTTTGTGGCAGTGTCTTACAAGAGCTCAGTCAGCGTTGTGTTCACTTTGAGTGCCTCGGCAATCGCCTGAGCTCCGGCATCACCAATTTGATTGGAGCTCAGACTGTCCATCCTCCAGCAGTCAATACTCACAATGCCTTGTGCTGAGTCACCCACTCACATGCTTCAGTCAAAGGGAAGCGACTTACTCGAGGTAAGTCACCGTCGTGTTTGCCGTGAGAAGCTCCGCAATTGCCTGAGCGCCGGCATCGCCAATGTGATTCCAGCAGAGACTGCCCATCCGCTCTACTATTAGTGCCTTTTGTTGAATAGTCCCACACTCCCGTGAATCCGTCCGACTGAGATGCCTTACTTGAGAAAAGTCAGCGTGTTCGCTTTGAGTGTCTCAGCAATCGCGCGCGCTCCAACTTCGCCAATCCGATTTGTGTCCAGACTGTCCGTACAATCCATAGATAAGCATTCTGAATGCTCCGCTGGATCACAAGCACAAACACAAATGACTTACTGGATCCCGGTCACTGTCGTTTTCACTTTGAGTGCCTCAGCAATCGCCAGTGCTTCAGCGTCGCCAAGCTCTCTGTCGGTCAGACTGTTCCTCCATTTCGTCAGTGCACCCACTGCCACATTCATTCCAATAAACTCGGCTTCGTACTCGACATAGTTGGGCTCATTCGTGACTTCGTCATACAGCTCGCGCTGTCTCTCATTCATATTCGCATACGTCAGCATCATTCGAAGTGTGGTAAATCAAAACAGCGAAAAACAAAGACTGCCGAACAACCTCAAAGCGACCCAATCCTGGTGTGTTTTGGCTCGTTCTAGGTCCGTGCTCGGCGTTCATGGTCATGGTTGGTGAGCAACTTTAGTCGAAATGGACGTGTATTGGCGTTTGTGTCCCGGCGAACCAGCAACCAATCACATCTCAAAGCAAACAAAGCCAGTATAAGAAAGCATGATTGAAATTTCGGCTAAGATCGTCCAAAAGCCAATGGAAGGAGATGAGTTTCACAGTCGGAGCGAAGAGCCAATCTGAAACTCGATGCAATCATCAGCAGTGGCGAAGTCCCGCTCGTCATTTCCCTCAATTAACAAAGTTTGACCGCCAGTAGTGGGTCTTGGTCCTCAACCTGTACAATCGCACGAGAGGTTTACCGTCCTGAATGAGGTCTGCCTTGATCCAATTTCCTCGATGCCACGCTGCATCCAAGACGTGATTGACGAGAATGGTGGCTGTTCTGAATACTAAAGTGGAGCTGGCTTGATTCGGTTGATTCTTTGCGTGACTCGCGTTGAATTTTTGAGCTTTTTGTGCACACAGTACAAATTTGACAATGTCAACAGCATTCCACATTCATGTTGTTTGACTGTTGAACAATCATCTCTCTACTCACGCTTTTTCACGTTTTTACGAGGGACATGTTGGGACACAGAAGTGTGGTGAGCGAAAATGACATGCAATCTTGCAGTGCAAGGAACGTTTTCAAGGAACTGTCATCTGGCAGCCTTGAACGAATTGGTCCAGGTCGCCGCGGTGCATCACCCACGAAAGCGGTGGCGGATTTGCAATCGTCACTCGAGACGCTGCTGTTGTCGTCGTCGTCGTCGTCGTTGTCGTTGAGATCATCTTTGTCACTGACGCTCGCGGCATTGACCTCGCCAGTTTCCTTGTGGTCCAACGCGCAGCCAGAACGGGACTTGAGCTTTTCCAGATAAGAACGATGCGGCAGCTCTGACTCGAAATCTACCTGCGTGGCAAACCCGACAACATGTATCGCTCGCTCTGCATCG
Source organism: Capsaspora owczarzaki ATCC 30864 (assembly GCF_000151315.2). Taxonomy (NCBI): domain Eukaryota; class Filasterea; order Ministeriida; family Capsasporidae; genus Capsaspora; species Capsaspora owczarzaki. Next base: position 1,538,798 of record NW_011887298.1, on the reverse strand, counting down.
ACAAAGACCTAGACGACCTTCGCCGCACCGCAAATCGCTCCAGGAGGATGCTCGAAAGCCGCCATCCCTCTGAAATTGAGAATGCCTGCTACTGGCTGGCACTCTACCCCAAACACATCGAGGAGTGCAAAAAGCGCGTGCACATTGTGCGATGCACCTCATCTGACGCATCGCTGCGCAATCTTCGCCACATGCTCACGCCCGCCCCGGTCAAACCAACTGCCCTGGTCGAGTGGGAGCAAATCCTAG
>NW_011887298.1:1533292-1537792 GCF_000151315.2 Capsaspora owczarzaki ATCC 30864 | reverse complement strand
TCATCTCCCTCCCGATGCCTTTGCTTGCTCGCTCTGGCTGTTACGTGTTTCCACTCTGCTCTTGCCACTCGTTCACTCTGGTCATCCACTCACTGCTCTTCCTCGTCTTAGCTTGCTCCCTCTGCTTCATCACGCACTTAATATCTCACCGCTCCTGCTCCTTCCGCTCTCCACTCTTCTCCCGTCTTTCTACTATCTTCCCGTGCTTCCCACACTATCTCGCTCGCTCACCCCACAGGTTCGCTGCGGGCCGGAACCCTTTTACACAACCTAGCGTCCTCTTGCACCTTATGTCGTCCCATCCGCCTATGGCTATAGCCCTACCTGTCTATCCTTTGTGTATCGCATATAGATAGACCATCCATCCCCACCCACCGGTCTATGTCGTTGAGTCATAGTGATATACCCCTACCCTTTATTTATGGATAGATATCCTTGGGAGCCCGCATCGTCCACCCGCGGTTCCGTCCGCGACGCCCAGCCCTTGGGCTGATACATGGTCCCTCTTGGAAGGACCACGGGAGGCGGGAACACGAGTTTGAGAGCAACGGCGAAAGCAATGTCACGCTTGCTCTTTTCAGGAGCATCCTTCACAGCCCGCAACCACTCGCAGCACAACCCTGCCGCCTCGGTCTCTACCTCCATCGATAAAAAAGACTGGTTTTACTATAATTTCAAGCGGGGAAGCGGATTAGAGGCTTCTACATCGACTAGTGGCTCAAAAACACTCTTGTTCGGAATTAAAATCAGGGGCGTAATGGTGGCCCAGTCAAAAAATCTTGTTCTGTGCCAGCGAGCGCGTCGGGCCAGAATGCTTACAGTACCGACGTTGATGTTCGGTCAGTCCTCTTCTTCTGTGTTCCAGCGCCTTCCCACCAAAGCCTGAACACACACGCCCAACGTCAGCAAACCAACCGCCCAACGACAACCCAGAAATGACTGGTCCGTCCAAGAATTCTGGGACTGGTCCAGGCCAACCCGCCATCGCGTCAGCGCTAGCGGCGGCCGCCCAACATCAACAACGAGCCAGGACTGCGTCCCCAAGCAGCCATGTGGACATGACGTCCAATGACCCCGCGCCCGCCCTCCCCACCGCGACATCCGGTGGCAACGCCGCTCCCGGCACAGCTGGCAACACCAACGCCAGCACGACCACCACCCCCGGCCAAGCCGGCCAGGCCACGGCGACGGCCCCCACCGCGGCTTCTGCTGCGGTCTCCTCGCCTGCGGCTTCATCCTCATCCTCATCCTCATCCTCCTCCTCCTCCTCCCCCTCCCCCTCCTCCTCCTCCCCCTCCACTGCCTCCTCTTCCTCATCTGCCGCAACCACCACTGCGACCAGCGCCCGGACCAGCCTCGGCGCCAGCGCCAGCAGCAGCGGCAAAGGCCCCTCCACCAACTACAGGAACGCTGTTGTCGCCAACGCCGTAAACGATCCTGACACCGACACTGAAGCCGAAACTGCCCCGCTGTCCTTTGAAGAAGCCAGGAAGCTCTTTGAAGACGCAGGCAGCCCAACACTGACCATCCCCCAACTCCCCGTCAACAAATGGAACGAAGCAATCGTCTACATCGTCAGGAACTACCACCATGTCTTCCAAACCGGCCAAGCTGGTCACACGCACGCCAAGCTGTTCTCTGCGAGCTTCACATCTCAGGATGCGTACCGCAAAGCCCTGCAAGAGGGCGTCAAACTAGGCAGCTACACCTACCAGTGCACTCCTCAGCACCGCGGTCTTCCATTCAAACTCGAAGGCATCGAACCCGACACTGATTTCGAACAGCTGAAAGCAGCCATCGCCCACTTCATCCCGAACGGAGCCGCCGGCAGACCAGTCGGAGTCGTCTCGGACATCACAGTCATCACCCAACGCATCGGAAAAACAACACTCTTCACGAAGAACGCAGTTGGCACCATTATCTGCACCAGGGCAGACGCCCAAAAGATCGGCGCCGCCATGGACCGCCTCATCGAGGTGGACAACCACGCAATCACCATCACCTGCGAGTACCAAACCCCGTTCTGCCCCCGCTGCAAGCTCCGCCATGCCAGGGAGGATTGCCCAACTGCGCCGGCTTGCCGATACTGCCAAAAAACGACTCACTCTCCCTACAACTGCCCCGCTAAGCACAAAGGCGACAGGAAGCGCAAAACCCAAGCGAGCAGAACCCACCACCACTCCGACTCCGAGTCGGACACCGAAGAGGTGCTCCCCTCGTACAAGCACCATGCCACAACCAGCAAATCCATGGACGGTTTCATCCCAGTCAGGTCGAACACCCACCGATCCAAGGACCCCAACGCCCAACCTGGCGACGTCAGCATTGTGCGCAGGACCAGCGCGAGCGCTGAGCAAACACAAGCCTCACCCGCTCCGATCAGCAGCACTGCTAACGGACGCACAAGCCCCGATCACGACGCGAGGAACAAGCGCTTCTGTGGTGAAGACCACAGGGAAGACCCTATTCCAGTGTCTAACAGCTATGCACTTCTGGCGAACGCTGATGACTCACACTCCACCTTCGAACCGACCACCGAGCTCGAGGAGCCTCCGGGGGTCGCGATGGACACGAGCCAAGAATGACCGGCCTTCTCTTCGCAACTCTAAATGCGCGCTCCCTCTCTGTAGGGGGCAATGCGCCCCTCCCCTTCTTCTCCTCCTCCTCCGCCTCTCTCATCCATGCACTCTCCAATCCGGCCACCACCTACAACGGCCGCCCAACTCCTCCAACCGTCATCCTGCTTCAGGAAACCTGGCTCACGCCAGCGACCGAAGCAGCCGCCTCCAACCTCTTCCGCGACTACACATGCTTCTGGAGCTCCGAGCCGGAACCCAAGCACGGGGTCGGCATCCTCATCAGGAAGCCGGCACCGGGCGACACCGACCCCGCACTCTCGAGCCCAACACTACTCAGCACCATCCCAGGGCGAGCCCTCATCATCACAGCAAACCTCAACAGCAAGCCAACCATCATCTCATCAATCTATGCCCCGGCATCTGGCTCACAAGCTGACAAAGTGGCGTTCCTGGACCAACTCAGCGACCTCATCAAGTCAGCCACCCAGCCAAACGACGACGAGCCAAGGCTGCCCGCCATCATCGGCGGCGACTTCAACAACACACCAAACATCAGCCCCCTGTACGTCCAACCAGAGCCAAGCCAAGAGCCTAGGAGCGCCACACAGGCAAACCACGCTCTCAAGGACTTCATCAACAAGCACGCACTCGAGGATGCCTGGCTGCTCAACCACCATGCCGATGACCCTGTCGAATACACACGATGGCCGAGCAAGAACCAGACACACCGAGCCTCCCGCATCGACCTCATGCTCCTGTCATCCAACCTCCCGCTCACAATCAAGTCGACTGCGACCAGGATTTACCAACACTCGGATCATCGAGGCGTCTGTGTGAACCTGGTGGCGCCGTCCGCGGAAGACAGATGCACTCCACCCTTCAAGCTGAACGACACCATTCTCGAACACGCTGGCTTCTGCGGCATGGTACTCAACGAGATAGCAGAGCTGGCGCGCCGCCCCGACCCCGAGAACCACTGGACTGCTTTCAAGGCCGACGTAGCATGGCTAGCTCAGTGCCTGTGCGGCTCCATTGCGAAAGACCGGGCGAAGGCTCTGGCCCAAGCGAGCCGCAAGCTCAAAATCATCGAAGGCAATCTCCTCGCAGCAACATCCCCCGCAGAGGCAAAACTGCTTGCAGCCGAACGAGCGGAGCAGGAAGCCCGTGTCAAAGCTGAGCTCGAGCATCGCGCGCAAGGAGCACGAGTCCGCTCGGCCAAAAAGTGGCGCACCGAGGGCGAACACCCCACCTCCTTCTACTTCTCGCTCGAAAAGCAGTCCCAAAAGGCGACGCACATCCCAATGCTCCTCGTCGACGGCAAAGAAGTCACCGATGCGGCCGGCATCACGGACGCCCAGCGAGATTTCTATGCCAAGCTCTACGCGCACGTACCCATTGACCCAGCAGCTGCCCGGCACATCCTCAGCCATGCAAAGCCCAACGAGATGCTCGACGACGAGGACCACGAGTTGATGAGCAGACCGCTGGAGGCATGGGAGATCGTCCACGCCATCAACAAAACTGCATCTGGCAAGTCCCCAGGGCCCGACGGGCTGGGCACTGCGTTTTACAAGAAATTTAAGCACGAGCTGGCCCCAATCCTCGCCGCCATCGCCAACCGCTCGCTCGAAAATGGTCGCCTTCCGGAATACATGCAGGACGGCTTCGTCAAGCTGCTGTACAAGAAAGGCCCGCGCTCTGACCTTGGCAACTACCGACCAATCTCGCTGCTGAACTGCGACTTCAAACTCCTGACCAAAGCAGTGATCGCTCGGCTGCAGCTGGTGGTCAACGACATCATACCACTCAACCAAAACGGTTTTGTCACCTCTCGGACCATCGATGGCTGCGTCCATCTCACCCGAGATGTGATAGATCTGTGCACACCATCCAAAACCCCTGGAGTGATTGCCATGACTGA
>NW_011887298.1:1275694-1533084 GCF_000151315.2 Capsaspora owczarzaki ATCC 30864 | reverse complement strand
GTTCTACGCCTGCGCCATCGTAGACTACTATCACCCAAAAAATGTTTTTTACATCGCGTGTTTTTTCCACTCCTCACCCCGCCCTGCGACCGTTTTGACCACAAATCTCCCTTTTCCCTCTCTACTGCATGTATATATGTACCTTCTATGTGTTTAGAGTGAGAGGAGCGGAGGGGTGATGACTGGTACGACGGGGGAAGGAGAAAGGATGCAAAAAGGGACAAAACGCGATCGCCCAAAAAAGGGACTTTTTGGCGTTCTTTTTTCAACTTTCACAAACACAACACCATACGGACGCATGAGCCCCACCAAACCATTTCAATACTTGGTATAACCACCATGGGCATCCAAAACTGCTTTGATGCGGCGCGGCATGGATGAAATGAGCGAGGTGCAGACCTCGACGGTGAGGACCTTGTGGTAGACCTCTTGGAAGCGCTCCCAGAGCATATCTTGGTTTGTGATCTCTCGCTGCTTGTACACAGCGTTCTTGACCATGTTCCACGCATGCTCGATGGGGTTGAGGTCGGGGGAGTTCGCAGGCCACTCCAAGAGGGTGAGGTTCTGGTTTTTGAACCATTTCATCACGTCCTTCCGCTTGTGACAGGGCGCGTTGTCCTGCATGAAAATCAGGTTTGGGTCGTTTCCCCAAGCGGCCAGACTGTCTTTCAACTCCTCATTCAGAACGGAGAGGTAGACGTCGCCGTTCATGCGGTCGCCGAGCTCGGAGAAGAAGGAGATGCCGTAACGCGAAATCGCTCCCCACACATTGATGTGCCCTCCTCCAAACTTGACAGTGCCCTGGACCGACCTGTCGTCGAGCGGTGCACCCCACACACGCCACACACGGCCAGAGTTGTTGTTCCTGTACAGGTAGAGAGCGGTCTCGTCGGAAAAAACGACGTTCAACCAGTCCTCTACGGTCCAATTGGCGTGAGCGCGGGCGAAAGCAAATCGGGCGTCTTTATGACGCTGCAGCAGCCTCGCTTTTTTTGACCTTCGCCGCACAAAAAAGACCCTCCCGCCGCAGCACGTTCCTGATCGTATCTGTAGTGACATCACAGAGACTTCATTTGCGCATGGTGGCGGCGACTTCGGTAGCTGTGTGCGAATCTCCGGTCTTAATCTGCTGCACGATGTTTACGGCGGCAGTCGAAGAAACCTTGGTCGGACGTCCAGATCGCGGCGAATCCTGCGTCCCGCCCCTCGCCGAGTAGCGTACATGGATTGCACGCACTGTGTGCCAAAGGAGACCGAGTTGGTCGGCGATCTGGCGGTAGGAGAGGCCGGCTTTGTGCAGCTCCAACACGTTCGACCGAATGACCTCCCTACTCGGCTTGATGACAGTGGGCTTCGGCGGCGATGGTGGGGATACTATCCCGATCATTAAATTTCGACCCCCCCTCTTTTTTTCACTTTTTCGCCCTCCCTGGGACCTGTGTTGCTTTCCGTCTCGCCCGCGGAATGTTCATTCATGGTACGGTGTACCGAACGTCTGATGAACACCGGGAGCGGGGGTTGTGAGTCATATCAGAGCAGCAGCGAGCAAAATAAAAAATATAAGGAAACTCAAAAAATTCACTTTTCCCGCCCAAATTTTGGTTTGGGTTCAGTCTTTTTGTGCGCATGACTCGCACACGCAGTCAGTCCACGTCCCGCGTGGCTCCCAGACAGCCCCCGGTATGGCTGCGTCCAACTTCACCAAAAAGACCGCTGCCCGTGCTGGACAAGATGCCCAGGGAGGTCGTCCGCGGTCAAGTGCTCGCGTTGCGAAATGCTGGCCTCTCCTACAACAAGATCGCCACCCAGCTTCACCTCCCACGTTCTACAGTGATCAGCATCACCCAACGTTTCTCGGGAAGGGCGACGACGAGCGACAGCCCCCGCCCCGGTCGCCCCAGCAAGCTCAAGTCATTTCACCGCAACAACATTGTAGCACAGATCCTCCTCGATGAGTCCGACACCGCACCCGAAGTGGCCGCCACTATGCGCACATTGTCCAAAGTTCGTGTCTCTCCATGCACGATAAGAAGGGTGCTGCATGGTGCAGGACTTGTCAACGGAGCGAAGGTCAAAAAAGCCCTCTTGAAAGAGACACACAAAGAGCGACGCTTGGCCTTTGCACTCGCTCATCAGCATTGGACCGTCGATGACTGGCTGAGGGTCGTCTTCTCCGACGAGACTGCTCTCTATCTCTACAGGAACAACAACGGTGGTCGTGTATGGCGTCTGGTTGGCGAAACGTTGACCGATCGATGCGTGCAGGGCACGGTCAAGTTCGGCGGTGGCCATATCAATGTTTGGGGCGCCATCTCTCGTTTCGGAATTTCGCTTTTCTGCGAGGTCGGCGACGTCATGAACGGCGACACCTACCTCTCAGTTTTGGAGAGCGAGTTGCTAGCAAGCATTCGCGTGTGGAACAACAAAAACGAGATGATTTTCATGCATGACAATGCCCCTTGTCACAAAAGAAAAGATGTGGCGAAGTGGTTCGAAACCAATCAGATCACCGTCCTGGACTGGCCTGCGAACTCTCCCGACCTCAACCCCATCGAAAATGCGTGGAACATGGTCAAGAACAAGATCTACCAGGAGAGGGAGATCAAGAGCAAGGCCGCGTTGTGGGAACGCTTCCAAGCGGTCTACGAAGAAGTGCTCACGCCAGAGGTCTGCCGCGATCTCATTTCATCGATGCCGCGCCGCATTCAAGCTGTGATAGATGCCAATGGTGGTTATACCAAGTACTGAAGTGGAGCGAAGGCGCTGCGACACGTTGTTTGTGTGCCATGTAATGCTTTGTGAAAATTGGGCAAAAAATCCGCTCTTTTTCTGTTTTTTTGAGTTTCATTTTTGTCTGTTCTCGCTTCGAATCTTAACTCCCAGCCCGCTGCTTCACTTCTAAAATGTGTCTGGTACACCGTACCATGAATGAACATTCCGCGGGCGAGACGGAAAGCAACACAGGTCCCAGGGAGGGCGAAAAAGTGAAAAAAAGAGGGGGGGTCGAAATTTAATGATCGGGATAGTACATTGCCGCGTGTGACTCGCTTCACGGACGAAGACGGCGGGGACGAGGCACGAGTAGAACGAGCCATGGGGGCGTCGAACTGTGGAAATGAGAGAAAAAGGCGGGAAAAATTCAATCCAAAGCGCGCGCTTTTTTTCGATGTTTTCCCGCATCCACGCGGTCCCCACACGCACACTTCTCTTCCCGTCCCCGCTCCTCATCATTTTCCGATGTAGGGTACACCGACGCACACCCCACATGTGAAATAGGGCGAACTAACCGTCGTCACACGGAGATGGAGACTGAATTAACCAAAACAAATCGCGATGTAAAAAACGTTTTTGGGTGATAGTACAGCACAAAGTAAGCTCGCACTTTCCAACAAACACTCGCCCGCAAACCGCAACGTCGAAGTGCTGAATGGCGGCGGTGTGCAGATGGATGGATCCCAAAGCACTGTTCCAGATAGAGGGAGACACGCGGGTCCATCACACCTCGTTGTAGCGCGCTGCCACTGCACCTGTGTGTCCACTCCAAGCGCTCTCTTCCTGATCACTTCCACTGCTCGCGTTGACAGGTAGCCATCAAGAGAGCGGCGGAAAAGGGACGATATCAATTCGATCTTGTCAGCATTGGAAGATCTTAGTTTTTTCTTTGTGTGTTTTGTTCGTTTCTTCGTTGCTTTTCTATGTTCCCTTGCTTGTTCTATTCCGTCGCAGGACACGGCTGCTCCTCCTGCCCCTTGTTCTGCTCGGTGCTTGTTGCGTGCTGCAGCAAAACACATCATCGGGTCAGCGCGCGAGAGAGACAGCGAGCGAGCGGCCAGGAACGAGTGCAATGCATTGTGTGCTGATCGCTTAGGGCTGAGACTCAGCTGCACACCCGCTCTATCGCTGAGCAGTGCAACTGCAAGATGAACCGAAACTATCAAAGAAGAACAGCGGGTTGCTCTTTGGATTTGATATGCGCCTTGACGTACCTTCGTTCCCAATGGAGCACCGACAAAACCCAAAAAAAAAAAACGAAAAAAGAAAAAAATAAAAGGATGACAATCACCCTGATTTGTTCGACTTCCATTTCTATGAGGCCTATTTCATTGAATTTGTTTGGCACGGGACCATATTGTCACTAGTCTTACCGCATATAGAAATTGAAGTTTGAATCCTTCTTTGAAGACACAATTTCACCTGAACAAACAACCAACTTGGGTTTTGCAGTCAACTTTGCGCAATCAAACTTGTATCATTGCCCATCAAGACGAGGAGCACAAGGCAAACAGTCGCTCGATCGCGGCTGATGGAGAGTGCCAAGAATAGCCTTCTCGCACATTCGTTCGAGTCGCGACTCCTACTTTTGAGCAAGTCATCAAACAAGGAAGTGTAATAAACCAACATCAACTGTCACACCTGAGAAGGAGCCATCGGTAGATACATATGGAGTAAATTAAGTACTGAGCTAACAGAAATGGGTTGGGGTGTAATGAGAATCACAGCGCGACCAAGAAGCACCGTGCACCAAGAAACACATCTGCACTTTCACAGCATTGCACCGATTTCGCGAATCGTCGTCCCATCCTGAAGGGCTGTCAGAGCTTTGACAAGCTGGGCAAAGGTCGGTCGTTTCTCAGGCGACATGTCCCAGCAGCTGAGCATCAGGCTAAACAGCTCCGCTGTACAGTGCTCTGGCATGGGCAGTCGACCCCCAGCCTCCACATGAGCCAGAGTCTCCATGGCTTTCATCGTGCCGTACGGCGTTGCACCATAACTAAAGCATTCCCCTACCAACACGCACCAACGCACGTGAGATGCACGCACAAACTTTCCGATGGGAATCGGTTGTACTCACAGGCTGTTACCCCGAACGACCACACATTCGCCATGGACGAGCACTTTCGGTATGTCATTGTTTCTGGCGCCATCCACTAACGCGTTGCAAGATCAATGTGATGAGTATCGAAACCGCGAGCAGGAAGCAACCTTTCTACACCATCAACCCACCTTTACAGGAAGTTTGCCGAGCGTTTGCATACGATCGCAATCATCATCAGAGACGAGTTTGCGAGACAACCCGAAGTCGGTTATCTTGACCGCCATTCCTTGCCCCACAAGACAGTTGCGTGCTGTGAGGTCACGATGTACAAAGTTGAGCGTGCCAAGATACTCCATGCCCAGCGCAATCTGGCGAATGGTGTGAATTTGCTCGTTTTGTGTCCACCAGAGGGAGTAAAGCTTGGACTTTTGCAGCAGCTTGCGCAAGTCGCCATACTGCACAAACTCGAGCAAAACGAGATAGGGCTCTGACTCTACTAGCGCTGCAAGCAGGTGGACGACGTTCGGATGCGTGAACGACGCCATCAATTTCGCTTCGCTGACAAAGTCTTGGCGGGATTTCTCGTCGGGGTCGGACATGAGACACTTGACTGCAACTTGCACCGTTTCAGAGACTGTTGGCTCAAGCAGGGCTTGGGCTCGTGGGGGCAACACGCTGAACGAGACTTCGCCCAACGCGACATCGCTGAAGCTGCCACTTGCCAGGTGCTTCACAATGGTCAAGCATTCACATAGGCGACGAGAATCGCCAATGGGAACAGACGCGTCTGCGTGATCGTCGGCCATCTCGGAAGAACTCGTCGAGATGACTTGGCACAGCGGTTCTGGCTGTGTTCGAGCGGCCGAGGCGTCGGGTGGGACGTCCTCCTCGTCGTGAGATCGAGCCGAATGCGAGTACGGCAGTTCAACAGCCTTCTGGTAAGTGGGGTCCTTTGGTGGCATGACTGAACGCTGCAAGCGTCGGCGGCGCAACACGATGAATACAAGGGCAATGAACCCAATCATTGCGACAGAAGCAATCGCAGCAGCAATCACAATAACCGAAGACCAATATGGGGAGCCGTCGTTGAGTTCCGCAATGAAGGATGCAGCAGATGCAGCAAATGCAGGCGCGGTTGACGCAACTAAAGTTGCAGCGCTGGAAACAAAACCACGAGATGACAAAGACGTGCTTGCTGCAGCTGTAAGTGACGCTGAAGACGCAGTCGCGGTGCAAGCAAGAGATGTCGAGAGCGGCAGATTCGTGGAGACCGTAGAAGCGACGGATGCGGACGCATGTGAGGCTGAGGACGCGGCAACCGTGGGTGCAACGGTCGCCGACAGAGCAGACGTGGCGAGCCCAAGCGACGCAGCCGATTCAGAGGCAATGGCGGTGACAGGCGCAGCTCTGGTTAATGCTTTTGAGACAGCCGAGGCAGAGGCGGTGGCAGCAGCCGAGGCAGAGGCGGTGGCATAGGCGGCGGCTACTGATGCAATTGACGCAGATCGGGCTAATGCAGATCTGGCTGAGGCACCCGAAGCAGCTGATGCAGATCTGGTCGAAGCGGCCGAAGCGGCCGATGCAGAGGCGATTGACGCACCCGACGCAGTTCGCGTGGACGCGACTGAAGCAGCCGAGGCGATGGATGCCTTGGTCGCTGCTGACGCAACGAACGCAACTGATGCAGATCTGGTCGAAGCGGTCGAAGCAGCCGATGCAGAGGCGATTGACGCACCCGACGCAGATCTGGCTGAGGCAATCGAGGCTGCCGATGCAGAGCGCGTTGAGGCGACTGACGCAGACCGCTTGGACGCAATCGAGGCAGCCGAAGCAGAACGCGTGGCTGCGCCAGAGCCAGGACCGTACGGGGCGCCTCCTGGGAAGGCTTCCTGGCCAAGCGTTCCCACCAGGTCATACGACATTAGCTTGTAAGAGTTGTAGTGATGGGTGGCAAAACCTGCAAACTTGGCAGAGCTGCGGTACGTGGGATAGACGTTCTGGAACAGCTTCTCGATGTGGCCGTAGCCCTCCTGCCAGAACGACGACTTGTCGGGAGCATAAGGGGGCATGATGGTCTCTGCTCCAAAGAGAAGCGGCAGTTTGGAGTTTTTCAAATTCTGAACCAGGCCACCAATGCCGTCCTCGCCATTAATGAAGCTGGCTTGGTCGTCGTAGTAGTTCATGATGGCGACGTAGTCGTGGACCTTCTGGGACATGATGTCGCCCCAGAGATCGGTCGCATGGTAGCTATAGTCGTCACCAAAGTCGCCAGCAAGAGTGACCTTGGGATCTTGTGCGGTAATGCTGGCGCGGCAGGAGGCATAGACCTCCATAATGTTGTCCTCGAGGTTGTCGTTGTACTCGTCCTTGCCGGCGCCTGTGTTCTGGCGCCAAATGGCACCCAGCGTGTGCGGCTCAATGTCGAGGTGGATGCCGTCAAAGTCGTCTTCCTGCGTCGTCGTGCCAGTGTTAAAGCTCAGCACCGTGTTGCACAACGCCTTGGCGACGGCCTTGCCGCCATCCTGGGCCCAAGTGTTCTGGCCATCGAGGTACTCGACAGCAATGCCTCGGAGGTGCGCCTGAGAGATAAAATACCGCAGCGCAGCTTGGTCTGTGACGAGCGCTGCCGCGCCAGGAGACAGGAGAATGCGATTGTAGGCGTATTCGGTGTGGCCGAACGGCCGTTGGAAAAAGTCCAGGAACGGTGCCACGTTTTCCTTGACCTGAAGCGTCGACCAGGATTCCCACACCCACATTGCGCGAGTCGTAGCAGTTGGCATCTTTTTCTGGGAGGCGCTCGAGTACGCCGCCAGAGCACTGGTCGTCGCGGCCAACAAAATCGCAGCCACAAAGCAAGCCGCGGTCGCATTGTGTAGCAAGGTGCGGCGGGACCGCGGCATCACAACAAGTTGTTTTGACCTGTTGTAAAATCAAAAGTCCAATGGTCGATCAATACCATAAAAGTTCGTTACAGTAAGTTCCAGAAGCCACACGACAAAAACCGCAGCGATTGCTTGGCTCTCGCGCGAGCCGCGTCGAGGCAACTCCGCCGGCATCAGAAAGGGCGACATGTCATGCGCACCATGAACGAGCAAGAGCACCTACCGAATAGGTTGAATGGCGAGCAATCGAAGGAGGTGTTCTTCCCAGATTCTTCAGCGCGCGCAAAATGACTGAGTGCAGCGAATTTTGGTCGCTCGAGCGCGCCAGTAAATTGTAAAATCCGTTTGAAAACGAGAACAATCACACACAGGGAGCTGGACTCCGTGATAGTGTCTGTGGATGATCGGGACAGAGTGCACTGACACCTTGATGATTTTGATGATTATCTCGCACGCGGAACGTGTTGACGTCCGTGGAGACACCTGTCGACACCACCAAGCTCAATCCAATCAGCGTGTGGTGTTTTGCTTTGACAGGCGGCTTGGTGTTTTGCCTGCAGTGCATGACGCAGAGCTCGCCTTGGGAGAGCGCGGTCAAAAGTGACCCATCGCCCCCTCCCCCCGGCCTCTTCCGCCCCCTCCCTCCTGCCGTTAATGCTCTGAGAGGACAAGCCCATTAAAGGAGGAGATGGAGGGGGCTGGCTAAATCGAATTGCCCCCTGGCGCGGTTTGGAAGGGTGACACCCGACTTGTCCCAGTAAGCCGTCCAGCTCGCCACCACCCCCGCTTCCGCCCCCTCCTTGTCCATCCTTTCATGAAGAGACTTTTGCTCGCCTTCCAGTGGCTCTCTCCTTCTTGCCAAAACGCTGCCGAGACACGAGCCATCTGCCACGGCCTGAAGTCTCGCTCAAAGACCAGACTCGCGTCTCGCCCGCCCCTTTGGCAAGCATAACAGGACGTGTGATCTGGCAACACATGTGCCGATGGGGCCAGGGTGTTTGGACCAATCGCCTCGCTGCTTGCCCACCTACCTACAAACAGGCTGCCCTCTTGCTCAACAGATCAGCCAAACCGGCAGCGATACACAGCCACCCCGCTGTGACCAACCACGCAACAGCTTCAACTCGAATCCCCAAAAAAATCGCTCCCGGCACAACAATCGTCCCCTCGACTGATTGACTCGAATTCGAATCAACAGAGCAAAGGAGGCGGTTGACAACACACAAAAAAAAAAAACCAACAACACAACAAATTAGTCAATTTGGACACGTCTTGGCCTTGTCCTACCGCGACAACACCTTTTATATTAAGGAGGTGCCGCTTGGCGATCGCGCACAAAGAGGAACAGCACCGCCAGAAGCAAGGATGGCGAAACAAAGAAGCCGCACCTCTCGATTCTGCTTTAAAAGCCGCCCGCAGCCAGCTCCGACAAGATCACTTCTCTTTTTTTTTTCTGCTGTCTGCAAAACTCTCGATTCTTTCTCAAACCTCAGCACCCAACCAGCGATGCGTTCTCGTCAATCCCGTCTTGGGACTGGTCTGCTCGCCGTTGCGCTCGTGCTGGTTGTCATTTCTACTGCTCAACCCGCGAATGGCCTGCCCGTTGTCTCCGACCTCCTGTCTTTGCTTGGCCTTGGCGGCGGCAAACAACCTTCTCAAGGCTCTCAACCTGCTGGCGGACTGCCCATCGTCTCCGACCTCTTGTCTTTGCTTGGACTTGGCGGCAAGCGACCCTCGCAATCCACTGTGATTGGTTGCAAGCCTCAGAACTGCTCGGCCATTCGTGAACCTTTCGAGACGCTCTGTGATGGGTAAGTGTGTTGTGTTTTTGGCTCTGGTCTGCTTGGGTGCGAGCAAGTCTATTGTGTTGTTTTTTGGGAAGCCGTCCAAAACCACCTTCCTTAGTTTTTGTTTGCTCGCTTACTCAGTTGCACCTTTGTTTTTGTTTTTGTCTGCGGTCTTGACTGTTTTTGCCATGTCGCTCCCCTGCAACATCCAGACTTGATAACGACTGCGACGGCAACATTGACCTGCTCCTGCCGGTTCCCGAAAATGTGTGCAACACGGGTCTGAAGGGTGTTTGCGCCACGGGCTATGCTCAGTGCCACCCGGATCGCTCGGGCGTGAAGCTGTGCCTCGGCCCATCCCCGCGCCCAGAGACGTACAACGGACTGGACGACGATTGCGACGGTATTGTGGACAACGTCAAGCCGATCGTTGCTGCTGGCATCAGCGCCCGCATTGCGCTCTTTGCTTTCGATGGCGTCGACCCCAGCAGCCCGTCTGGCTACCGAATGGTGCTCGACCAGCGCGGTCTGCCGTACGACCTGATTTCTGGCACTGCCGCCATCGATCTTGCTCTTGTGTCGTTGCGCGCCAAGTACTCCCTCGTCATTCTGCCTCCTGGATGGACTTCCGCCTGGCTGACCAACACTCGCCGCGCCTATCTCGAGCTGTTTGCGAACGCTGGCGGCATTGTGTTTGCCTTTTTGCCCGACAACGGCGCCACGGCCAATGCGTTCTGCGGTCTTTCCTCTGCAGCCGTCTCGACGTCCGTCACCTACATGCGCACGTCGTCGACGTCTTCCTCTGCTGGTGCGGCAATCCTTGCGCACCTCGACACCTTTGAGGAGACCAACCTTCTTATCAATGCCTTCACTGGAGCTGGCGATTCACAAGTCCTGCACGCGTCTGTCGTCCTCAATCCAATCCTCGGCGTGAATGTGCTCATGAACGTCTTTACGGGCGCTTCTGGCAACTCGCTCCTCGGCGCAGGCCTCACCCGTCGTACCGTCGGAAGCGGCGCCATCTACGCGTTCGGCCACGACATGATCTTCTTCCTCGGGCTACAAGTGCTACATTAACTGCTTTGAACCCTCGCTCGACGTTCTCGGTCTCATGCTCCTTGACGGCCTGCACGAAGGCTGCCAGGGCCACTCGGTCTTCAAGCACACCATTCCTGGTGGCCTGGACTCGGCGCTGCTGTTCACGACCGACACCCACGACATGTCCGACACGGTGACCAAGTTCCTCGCCAACGTAACTGCTCCGTACAACGATGGCGCGCCTGCTCCGCGCATTTCCTTCTTCTCGGTGACCAGCACAGAGGACAACAATCAAACCCCGCTGACCCTGATGTGCAATGCAGGCCAGTGCCCCATCGGCGGCCACACGGTCAACCATGTGCTCAACTTTAACGCCCTTCCTGCCGGCTCCAATCGCGAGTCCCTCGCTGGCGGCTACACTGGACTGACCGGCAACAACAATGCAACGATGGCTGGTGAGCTCCGTGTGAATGCTGAAATTATCAAGCGCGCGACTGGCTCTGACGTGCGTCTGCTGCGCGCGCCCTGGCTCATGCTCAACACTGGCATGGTCCCGCAGATGGTGAACATGAGCATGGTTGCTTCGTCGTCCCTGGCTATTGGCGATCTGAAGTCGAATCTGCCCGTCGACTTGGAGCTCTACCCGTACCTGGCTTGGTGGAGCCAAAAC
Organism: Capsaspora owczarzaki ATCC 30864; assembly: GCF_000151315.2. Classification (NCBI taxonomy): domain Eukaryota; class Filasterea; order Ministeriida; family Capsasporidae; genus Capsaspora; species Capsaspora owczarzaki. Next base: position 1,521,891 of record NW_011887298.1, on the reverse strand, counting down.
CACCGTCTTCTCGAGTTCCCTCTCTCTTCGGAAGACGGCTGTGTGGTCGACAACGTGCGTTACGACGTCCAGGCTGCAAACACCCTGTGGTTCCGCACACGTTGGTCGTACAACATGCTCCAGAACAAGCGCAACAATGCCTACACTGTGCTGCTCGACCACGATGGCTGGGGCGATGGCCCGCGCAACGAAGACATCCTGGCCAGCAAGCGTGCCATTGGTCGTTTCATCTTTTCCTTTGCGGCGCAGCACAACATTCGCCGCAACATTGGCCTTGAGGCTGTCAGTGACTGGTGGCGTGCTCGCCAAGCCATCGATGTGACGTCCACCTTCATCGCGACTGTTGGCACCCCGCGCTACGAAGGCCGTATTCTCAGTGCGGCGGCGGTGATTACGCTCGACCTGGCGCTCGAGTTTGGCGACACTATTTCGAGCTTTACTTGTGCCAAGTGCGGAGCATTCACCATCCTGGGCAACCGCGTCATCATTGCCAGTCTCGCGGCTTTCATCCAGGCTGACTTTATTGCCACTTGCCATGTCGGCTCGGCCCCTTCCGCCTCCGTCTCCGCCCCTGCCTCTGCCTCTGCCACTGCCTCTGCCTCTGCTACAACCGCACCTTGCACGACCACGACCATTCCCCCGCTGGTGGTCAACAGCTTTACCAACGAGTGTGTCTCGCCGAACGATCTTGGCTTTGTGGCCGGCGACGATGGCACTGCAGAATCCATTTCTGTGGCTGGCGGTGTCCTGACCTTGACCGCGGCTACATCCCGCCCGTCCAACACGTACTTTTACACGCTGCTGACCAACACGAGCGCGGGCGTGGCGGACTGCTTTGATGCATCCCAGTACTCTGCCATCAGCTTCCGTGTGAAGGCGCCCCGCGGCACGAGCATTGCCCTCGGAGTGCAAGTCCGCGACGATGCTTGCGTTGCCCGCCAAGCAGATCTCGATGCCTACATCTCCATTGATCCCTTCGTCAATGCTGACGCGCTGCCCGGCGGCACGATTGTCAACATTCCCCTGTCGGCCTTCTCCTGCGTGATTGACGTGCGCAAGCTCCATGCCATTTCGTTCCTGTTGCCCCCGTCGTGCGTGACTGTGGAGCTGGACAGCATCATGTTCGTGTCCTGGCCTGCACCTTGCTCGCAATCCGCTCTCGTGGCGTCTCCGTCTGCAACTGCCACCGCTGCCCGCGCGACGTCCGCTTCCAGCACTGCCGTTGCCACCCCTGCTCACCCGCCTCGCCCGAAGCCGTACCCGCTCATTCTGTTCCAGCTTGGTCTGTCGGCCTCCTTCTTCAAAAACTCTGCTGGTTATGACTGCTCGGACGACGACACGATGCAAACGGCGGCCGTCTACATCAACCTGTTCCTCTTCCCGAAGAACGCGCACAGCCATTACTACTCTGCAGTGGCCCCGGCTGGCCAGTGTGGCAACCTCAGCAAGTACAAGTTTGTCGAGATTGAGCTCAAGGCCAGTCCGTTCGCCCTGATCTCCATCGAGGCGCACTCTGTCTCCGCCTGCCTCTCGGCCAACGTGAACTTGGCCACCGGCTTCACAAAGAGCGTTGCCGTGTCCCTGAACGCGTATGCCTCCTTCAAGCTGTTTGGAACCACCAAGGTGGTCATTCCGCTGAGCGCCTTTGGCCCTTCGACCAACTGGGACCAAGTTTTCCGCCTTTCTCTCACCGGCATGAGTCAGTTCCTGACGACCATCACGGACTGGCGCCTGGTTGCCTAAGCGGCATGGTGCCTGAGTTTTTTTGGTTGGAGCGGGATCTTTGGTGTTTTGCTGCTGCTGCTGCTGCTGTTGTTTGTTTTTTTGGGTTGTCTGATATTATTTTTTTGCTTTTTGCCTTGCGCTGTCTGTGGCTCGGGCGTTGCACATTTACTCGATGTTGTCTCTTGTTGTTCTGGGTGTTTTTTTTTTTTTTTTTTAACACATGCCAATATGCTTGTGTCGTTTTCGTTGTTGTTGTTTCATTACAAATACAGCCTACCCCCATTCTGATCGTCACCGTTTCTGTATTTCGCTTGGATGGTTTTCTGCGTTTTTGGTTGTTGCCTTGTTGGTGGCGGTCTGTGGAGTGTTTGATTCTTTGCTTTGATTGCTCATCGTGGTGTTGGATTGTTTGTCCGCAATCGATGGTCGCCGATTTTCGCACATCTTAGAAACGCAGCTGCAAAATGCGAATCACTCTTCCTTTTTTCTTGATCGGTTTTTTTGATCTGGTGAGCATTGTGGTGAGTGCAAAAACCCCGTCATCTTCAACGCGCCCGCACGAGCCACCCATTGATTCATTCATGCACATTGAGCACGTTGTCATTTTGGGTTGGCGATGTGCGCTCCAGTGCCCAGTACGAGAGAGAGAGTGAGAGAGCGGCAATGGATGGTTTTGCCGCGCGATTCGCTTCGATTTTTCCTTTTCTTTCTTTTCTCTTTTGATGCGTGTTGGCTTGGCTTGTCGACAGTGTGCGTCACTCTGTTGCGCTTCCGGTTGTGAAAGCGAGTGTCGTTTGCTGCTGCTCTTGCTTGCCGTGGTCGGCGCAGTGGTTGTTGCTTGAGAGGGACGAGGACGGTTGCCGCTCCCCATTCTCATTGCCGCTCGCTCTCACACAGTCCCTTCCTCTTCCCTCCCCCCGCCTTCGTCTGTTCCATCCCTTTGCTCGCTCTTGCGCTGTGGCTGCGTCGCCCCTGTGCTCTCTCTCTTTCTCTCTCTCTCTCTCGCTCTCGCTCTGTCTTGTCGTGTGTCAGTGGCTGCTTCTCAACACAACTGTCACGCTGTCACATCCCTTTTGTTTCTCGCTGCTTTTCACCATTCCCCCTTCCCTTCGCCTCCGCTTCTTGCTCTCACTCTTCTCACTCTCGCTTCTCCACACAAAAGGTCTCGCTGAACAAACTTGACATTGTCTTAAAAGCGACGCACATTCAAAAAAGGCCAGCAAATGAAAAAAGGGCTCAACAGAAAAAAAAACAAACAAATACAAAACAAAACAAAAACAAATAAAACCCCTTAACCGCAAAACAACCCATTTCAAGCCATGAGACGACTTTTGTGCTTTTTGTTGCTGTTGTTGTGATGCGAACGACACACAAAAACAAAGACAAGTTAGAGCGAAAGAGGGAGGGAGGGAGGGAGGGAGTGAGGGTTGGGGGATCAAAGTGCGAACATGGGCCATGGCGCAGTAAAGTCACGCTGCGGAAGAGAGAGAGCGAGACCAAATTCGCCCCGACGAAGAGAAAGCGATCGACGAGGATGCAAAAAAACACGACGACGCTGGTGGGCTCTGTGCGTGTGTGACACAGTGTGCTTGTTACTGCGAGTGAGTGTGTGTGCGTGGCAGGAGCAGAGCGAGCAGGGCGATGGCTGGAAAAAAACGAGCACGCCTTCTCATCGGGGCTGTCATTTTCGATCTGCCTCTGTTCTTGGACTGTGGGGGTCGTTCAAAGTCGAGGTACGACGGTGGAGTGCTCATGCTCATGGATGCCAAGTCCATGAATGAGGGGAGTTGAGCTGGATCAGCGCACCAGTTGTGAGTGTTGACCTCCTCAAAAACAAAACTCAAAACTGTGAGTCACCTGCCTTTGGACTGCTCGCTTGACTTGCAGCCGGTGCGGTGCGTGCACTTCTGCATCCTCGTGAGTTGCGCGCATTTAGGTGCTGTGTGTGTTCAAGGGGAAGAGCGGATGTCCTCTTCCGTTGACGTCTTCATCTTCAGTTGACGATTTCCGCTTTCTTCATCTTGTTCTTTCTCTCCTTGGTTGATTGTTTTATCATCATCATCATCATCATCATCATCATCATCATCATCATCATCATCATCATCATCATCATCATCATCATCATCATCACCACCACATCACCTTCTTCTTCTTCTTGTTCATCTTGTTCTCTGTTTGTTCAGTCTTCTCTTTTGGTCACTTTCACTTTTTCGGTTGTTATGTTTGGCTGAAGACTATTGCTTTTTCGTTGTTTTTGGTTGTATCTCTTTGTTTGATCTCCCGCTTCTTTCCCTCCTCTCACTCGCTCACTCATTCTCACTCACTCTCACCCCGCACTCATGCCTCCTTCACCCATGAACCACGACTCCAAAGCGAGAAAGGGGGCAGGGGGAGGGGGGTCACGTCCGATCGCCTGTCCTGTTTGTTTGTTTGATGTTGTTTTTTTATGCGGTTTTTTTATCGTGTGTGCCACCCTCTCTCGCTCTCTCCCCCTTGTCTGTCTCTATATCTCATCCATATCCCCCTACTCCTCTCCACTTCACTTGCGCTCTTTTGTTGCTATGTCTCTCTCTCTCTCTTTCTCTCTCTCCCTCGTGCGTGATCGTCAAGTCTGTCATCAAATCACACTCTTGAAACCACACTCGCTTTATCACCCACGCACGCCCCACTCTCTGCTCCCTCTCCTCCCTCTCCTCCCCCTCTCCTCCCCCTCTCCTCCCTTTTTGCTTGTTTGTGCCTCTGCTGTTTCCACTCACTCTGGCTGTGCTCCTGTTATTGCTGCTCACTCTTTGTCTCGCTCTTGTCTTTTCTAAAACAGTCACCACCGCAAAAACAACAGCAGACCACAAAAAACCAAACACAAATCAAAAACCCAACAAAACCGCGCCAACCCAACGTCAAACTCAAAAGCTCAAGTCTCCAAGAAAAGCGACTCAACTCAAACAAGCGTCCAAGAAACAAACCGCATCTCATAAACTCAAAACACACACACACACAAAACAAAAAACCATGGTCTACTCGGCAACAACGCGCACGCCGCAGCAACAGGAAAAGCTCAAGGACGCGGCCATGCGCATGCTCGCCGGCCTCGACATCAAGGACCGCAAGTTCCGATTCCGCACCCACAAGCAGTGCTTTGTCGGCCGCGAGGCAGTCGTCTACATGACCTCCAAGGGCCTCGCTGCCAACGAGGACGAGGCCGTCGACATGGGCCAGGCGCTCCTCGAGGACGGCGTCTTCCACCACGTCACGCGCGAGGCTGGCTTCAGAAACGACTTTCTCTACTACCGCTTTGCCGCCCACGAAGAAACAGCGCACGCGTCGCCAGCAGCGTCCCCAGCAGGAAACAATAGCGGCGGCGGCGGCAGCAATCTGTCCAACCCATCATCCACCACGGAGATTGCCTCGCTCGAAGACCGCCAGTTTGGCACCGTCCTCGCCTCGATGAAGTGGTCGCAGTACGCCCTCACCATTGGCGCCCTCTCCCCCATCTGCCTCAAGGTCTTCAAGACGGGCTCCAACGACCACCTCGTGCGGGAAACAAAGCGCGCCCTCGTCACCCTGACCAGCCTGCTCGTCGACGACGTGCACGTCAAAAACCGCCGCCTCGGCACCAAGTTTGCCAAGGCGTGCATCCGCACCGTGCTCGGACGCGAGGTGATTGCATGGCTCATTGCCCGCGCGATTGCCGAGGACGAGCTGCACGCCACACAGATTGCCACGCTCATGCTCCGCGAAAAGCTGCTGGCCCCGATCACGGCTGGCGAAAAGGAAGTGCCCGCGTCCGCCGCTGACGGCAACTTCCGCTCCGACATTAACGCCTACTACCGCTTCTTTGTGCACGAAAAGCCGACCGAGCTGGTCGACAGCATTGCCAGCAGTCTGGGCGGCCTGGGCGAGGCCATCTTGCTGCGTCTGCGCGACCAAGTCACGGCCACCAAGATGCCCAAGGAAGGCATTGTCAACTTGCGCATTGTGGCCGCCAACATGCACCGAGAAATCAACATTCACGACCGCCGGTGGCGACTCCGCACGCACCGCCGCTGCTTCCTCGGCTGCGAGGCTGTCGCCTGGTTGGTGACGGAAGGTGTCGTTGACGACGAAAAGCTCGCCATTCGTGTTGGCCAAGCCATGATGGACGCCGGCATCATTGAGCACGTGTCCAAGAGCGAGCCGTTTGACAACTCGCGCGTGCTCTATCGGTTTTCCGCCGACGTCGACCGAGCGGCCGCCGAACATCACCAACAGCAGCAGCAGCAGCAGCAGCATGACGACGGTGACGCCTTGGAGGACGCTGGTGAGACCCCGCAATGGGTGCGCGACCTCTCGCCTCTCAACCTCGAGCACGTCACGGTCGCCCCCGGCGTGCCTGCCAGCACCATCCCCGGCCTGGTGCGCCAGTCCCTTGGTGTCGGCGCAAAGTATCTCAAGGCCAACCTGCCAACCAAAAACCGCTCGTACCGCTTCAAGACGTACAAGAATGTGTTTTTCGGCAAGGAGCTCGTCGCCAAGCTCATCGACGACGGTGTCGCCGAGAGCGAAGCGCACGCAGTCAAGATTTCCGAGCTGCTCGTCATGGACGGGCACGTGTGCAGCGTTGCGCCTGAAATCAACTCCTTCCGCAACGACAAGATCCCCTTCCGGTTTGCACAGGATGCCTCGGACGAGATCTTGCAAGACGACCTCGACGCCCTGAACGGCTCGAACGTCATTGCGGGCATGGCCGGTATGACCGAGTCCAATTCCTTCAGCGACCTCGACCACGACTTTGACCAGTCTCCCTCCAGCACTGGCACCAGCACTCCCAAAAATCTGGAGCGATCCTCGGGCTCAGTGTCATCTACCAACTCGCCCCAGCTGACTGGCAAGGAGCAGTCCAACATTTTCCGCGAATTGATTTGCAACCCGACCCAGCTGCGTGCCTTCCAACGCTTCCTCAAGAAGGATTTCAGCGACGAGCACATCAAGTTCTGGCTCGCGGTCGAGTGTCTGCGCGTGGTCGAGGCCAACGCCGTGAGCGTCTTTGCACACCTCATCTACGACGAGCATGTCGCGCCCGGTGCTCCCCACGAAGTGAACATTGACTCCAAGGTGCGAAATGCCGTCACCCCTCGCATGACCGCGCCCACTCGCGAAGTCTTTGACGAGGCGCAAAAGGCCGTCTTTTTCCTGATGCGCAAAATGTCCTACCCCCGTTTCTTGGAGTCCGAGCACTATGGCGAGCTCATGCGCACCATGCGAACGGATCGCATCACCTTTGCCTGGATTTGAGCGGTTGATTCGCTCGCTTCTGGTCTGTTTTTTGTTTTTTTCTGGCTTGCGTGTTTTTTCTGTGTTTTGTGTTCTTCTCTGGAGCGTATGAGTGTTGCGCTCCACGTGCATGCTTGTTTCTGTTTCTGTTTGTGTCGTGCTGCCTGGTTGCAGTACCTTTGTTTTTTTGGGGAGCGTGTGCTTGTATGCAAATACATGTTTATCGAACTCGATCACTTCACAGTTGTGCAATATTTGCAAAGAAAAAAAAGTTGAATATCAAAATCAACAGCTTGATCTATTCACAACAAAAACATCAACACAAATCGCCTGCCAGATTATTAATGCGCGACAGAGAAACCTTGAACAGTGTCCCAGAAATCGCACTTTTGCTGCAGCAGCTGCGTGCCCGTGGACGGCGGGACGTCAAGAGCAAGATGGATGTCGTTGGCGCGCGTGAATGCCGGCCAGTCGGGATTGTACGTGGCATTGTTCCACTTGGCGTTGGGCGAGCCAACCTTGGGCATGTTGGTCCAATAGGTGCCAAACGTGGAGGCCATCTGGGAGTCCTTTGCGTTAAACTTGTGAATGTCGGCAGGGACTTGGTTGTCCCAGACAAAGTACAGCTCGGAAGCGTGGTAATCGCCCAGGAGCCATCCGTCAATGAAATTGTCCTTGTACACGTACTGATACAAGTGGACGGACACGTTGTAGTCGCTGAACGTGCGCGCAATGCGCCGGGCGTCGCAGGAGAAGAAGAAATCGGTCAGAATGCGCGTCGCGCGTTGGTCGTTGCTCGTGTAATCGCTCTTGGGGTACATGGCCTCGGCCTGGTCGGCGGTTGTCTCGTTGAAAAAGTGGAGCATGATTTCTTGGAATCCCGCATCGGTGAGCGGGAATGGCACGCCGTGCTCAATGATGGGAGCGAAGGGCACGAAAATGACGCCTTCGTTCGCATTGGTGCCAATGATGAGCGGCACCTTGGCGAAATCACCGCGCGTCATCATGCTCAACGGCAGGTCGGGCAGACCGTTGTCAGAGCCGTCCATGACTGGGCCCCACGGGAAGCTGGTCAAAGGAAAAAAAGTTTGCATCAGTCAGTCAGTGCTTTTGTCTTGTTTTTTTTTTTTTGTTTTTTGTTTTGGAAAAGCAAATCAATCTACAACCAAACAAAGACATGTCGCAAGGGGGTTACATTGGTGCAAGCGTGGGCAGGATTCCGAGGGCGCGAGGAGCTTGGTTGGCCCCCTCGAAGGAGGTTGGCGGGAAGTTGATGTGGTTGGGCCAATCCGGGCCAAACCTGTCATGTCAGCAGCGGGTCACGCCAAGTCAAAGTCAGCTCCAGTCAAAACACAATTTGATTCAACTTGCTGCCCAATCACCAATAATCTCAAAAAACAAAGAATAGCCTGCCACAGCCTCCCTCACCAGGACAAAAGACCAGTCATGATATCGGTGGCTGGGGTAGTGCGCAAGCACTTGAGATATTCGGCAGCAGTTTGCTGCGTCGCGTTGCAACCAAACGTGGCAGTGTAAATCTCGCCAAACGATTCCGCAAAGTCGAGCGTCTGGAAAAAGAATGTGTTGGAGCAAGTGCCCGACTCCATGATTGCAGAGGCAAACAGACCACGCGAGGCAGGCGACGCCAGGTGGAAGCAGACCGAAAAGGCGCCTGCGCTCTCGCCAAAGATGGTGATTTGGTCCTTGTTGCCGTTGAAATTGGCAATGTTTGCGCGCGTCCACTGCAAGGCCAAACGCTGATCCAGCAGACCAAAGTTGCCCGTCGAGTGTTGCGGGTCGGTCGCTTGCAGGATGCTGTTCGCGAGGAAGCCAAACACGTTCACGCGGTAGTTTGCTGCGACAATCTGCGGTTGGGGGGGGGGATGCAGTGAGTAATCCGTCCAACGAAATGCTCTTTTTTGTTTTTTGCAGCTGGGCATCCAGACTTACAATCACATTGTTATTGTAAGACATGTTGATTCCATTGTACAGGCCCAGCTCAAACTTGTCACCGAAGGCGTATCTGGCAACGACCAAAAAAAAACCAGCGTGCTCATCATCAGTCAATCTTAAAAGCGCACGCACAGCAGCTGCCAAAAAGGCTCAGAAACATGTTGATTTTGCATACCCGCCTCCGTAGATCCAAAACATCTGCGCAGCGTCAAGATCAACGACTAGGGGTGAGCGCCCGTTCGATGAATGCAAAACAAACAACAAACAGAGAACAAGGTGCAAAACTGACCACTGGCAGCTGAGTCGCAGAAGCCTGGGCCCCGGGTGGCATGTAAATGTCGAGGTACAGACAGTCTTCTTGGCCCATGATGTCAAAGATGTCGAGGCGGATTTGCGGGCACATGAGCGTGGTTGTATTCTGCACAGAAACCAAAAAACGCGGATTTGTGAGTGCAATTTCAAGACAGGATGATCATGACAAAAGTTTGTTTTTGTTGCTTCTTGTCGTACAGATGTGCAGTCGATCGGATCCGTCCAGTTGCGTTGCAATGCCAGTGGCGATGCAAAGCGAAGCTCGCCGAGCGGCGGCTCTGCGAATGGGATGCCTGTGAGCAAGCGAGTACGCAGAGTGAGCCAATTTTTTTTCTTGGTTTGCAGCACATTTTCAGCATATCAGAATATCTCAAAGTCAAGGTTTGATTGTGATGTGTGATCAACAACATTAAACATTAGGATGCGAAATTATCACCATCATCGAGAAGCCGTGCGTGAGATCAAGTGACAGCTCTTTCATGTTTTTGCCCCCATTCCAGCTGCTCGTCAATCCACCCTCACCAAGCCTCGTCTCAGTCAGTCAGTCAGTCAGTCAGTGACAAAGCACGGCAACATCCGGAATCATCACATTCGGAAGTGAAATTTGAACTCGAGTTCCGTGCGGTTTATCCGAAGAATTGGCTTTCGATGTTGGTCGAATGAATAATGCTGCAGCCAGCCACCAGCCATCTCAGACAAGCACACTCACTCGGCCACTACACACCCAATCTCGCTCTCTACCTCTATATCTCTATCTCTCTCTCTCTCTCTCTCTCGCTATCTCCACGTCTCCGTTGACCGCAACATCGCCAAGACGGGAAAATTGGCAGCATAGTTTTAATTTGGGCTGAAGTTCGCAAGCTTTTTTTAAATAAGCTACTTTGAACTCAAGCTCAGATCACTGCGCAACAACACGAGTGCGTGTGCAACCGAGTGGATGTGTGTGTGCTTAGGCGTGTGATGGTAGTGGTGGTGGAGGATCAGCAGGAGCGGAAAAATGGACCGCCGACGGAGAGAGAGAGAGGTGTGTACCGTGGAAACTGGTGACGCCGTTCGAGTGCACATTGCCTTTGACCGGGCCGCTCTTGGTCTGGATGACCACAGTGCCATCGGCATGCGCAATGGTCGCGATGGCGAGCAACACTGTCGCAGCCGCAAGTGCAGCGGAAGCAACACGGTTGCCCAGTCGCAGCATGGATGGAGATTTTGTAAAGCGAAAGACTGCGAAAGACTGCGCTCTGTCCAATTCCAAACACGGTCGACAAATGCCGACAGTGTGTGAAAATCCCGAAGGGCTATGAGACTGCAACGGTGTGAGGAACTGTCGCCTAGGAGGCCATCCACGAATGTCAACTCACACAAACGATGGACAACGGGAACGGGGAAAAAAAAGCAACAGTTTGGGAAGTGCAAGATTGCAATTTGGAACATCAGACACCAGCCAAAAATAACAGCCGCTGCAGTGCGGCGCATATGAACAATTGGGAAACGGATCAAGACAGATCAAATAGCATGGGGGGGGGGGAAACAAAAACAAATGGCACAGCGAGTTTCAACCAACAACCGAAACATCTGCGAGTCACGCCAAACACACGAAAAAAGCACGAAAAAATAATAATTACAAATCATCGTCGCTTGTCCATCTCGTCGAGCATGGTCAGGAAGCGTGCCTTGAGCTTCTTGTTTTGATTTGGGAGAATGGCGCAGTTGACAAGACTGGCGACTTGGGGAATGGAGTACTCAAAGTGCGTGCGAATCCACTCCTCCATTTCCTTCTCGTTCGCGAGGTAGTACGCGCGAATGTAGTTCTCGACGTAGAGCGTGTTGGGAATGGGGCGCACGGCAGTGATGCGCTCAATCAGCTGCAAGAAAGTCCGGAAATCCAGCTGCATGAGCGCGCGGCCTTCGGTCGAGCAGCGCTTGACGCGAGCAAAGCCTTCGACAAAGGCGTCCATGGTTTTGAGAAGCAACTCTTCCCACAGCAGGCGCTGGCTGGCCGCCGGCACGCGCGATCTGACGACATGATGAGCATGCATCAGAAAGTGAGCTCGACGGCACACAAGACAACCCAAAAGCAACCACTCAGAAAAAACGACCAACATACCGGCCCAGGTCGGACAGACGGCTGCTGAATGCGGAAAACCAAGAGACCAGTTGGTCAATGTAGTTGTTGTGTGCGTGTGGCATGTCCTTAAAGTCTCCCCACTTGACCGCCTCAATGTTGCGCAGGAGCTGTTCAAAAGAAAAAGAAAAACAGACGCGTTAGAGCTTGCGTACTTTCATGCCGCGAAGGCCAGGCATGAATCAGCTCAAAACTCACCTTTCCAAAATCAATCACACGGCCACCAATGTTCTGATAGACCAGAATGTGCAGATCAGGCACAACGTCGACGGTTTGGGCGTAGAACTGGGTCAAGAAGGACGAGTGTGCCTGTGGAATCGTGCTTTGCAGCTTGGGCTGGAGAAAAAGTACATCAACACATCCAAAATATGGTGAGCCAAAATGAAAAACCGCGGTTCAGCTGAATCTTGCTTCTTCACCCTTACCTTGAGCTTTTGCAGCACGGAATGAAGGTACATCAAAGACTCAATGCCAACTGTGCGCTCGGGAAGGCCGAACAGGGTAGCAGCATTGGCAAGCTCTTCAGTGACGTGCGGCTGGATGCTGGGAGGCGTAAATCCGCCCTCACGCAGCATGCCATCAAAGTCGCCAGGCTGCGGCGCAGGCACAGGGGTTCCCTGCGGTGTCTGAGCAGATGTCTGTTGTCCAGCACTCTGTGGGCCATTGGCGGGATGGTGCTGTCCAGGAGCGCCCGGCTGCGATGGTTGTCCCGGACCGCTTGGTTGGCCAGGCAACGCCGGATTTCCAGGGCCGTTCGCGGTGCGGTCTGCCATGCGTTGCAAACGTGTCAGCGTTGCCCTGAGCTTGGGAGACATACGCGTCTGTGCGATTTGGTTGAGCAGCTGACGTCCAAAAACAACAACAACGCAAAATAAAAAAAATAAAAATAAAAAGTCAGCGCAGCCATGCAAACGGCAAAGAACAAAAAAACCAAATCAAACTCACGCTGCCGCTGGTATCCACGCCAAACAAAAGGTAGACCGAGTACATGTAGTAGTCAAAGATTTGCGACATGCCCACCATGACATCAAACACGATCGGCTTGAGAACATCCATCATCTGGATGTAGCGGCCAATGACGCGCAGGTAGTTCAAGGTCGCCAGCGAGACAATCGGACCCGCCTCTTCAATGTCTTTCGCAGAGGATGCGGTGCGTGGGCGCGATTGGCTATTGCTGCTGGCGGCGGCCAAGGTGGACGAGATGGTACTGGCTGCGGTGGCCGACGGCGGAACCTTGCCGGAAGGAGGGGACAGCGGGGAGCCGTCGTTCTCGTCGATAAAGTCGCCCTTGAGGCGCTCATCCTCGTCGTCTTCGTCCTTGCTCTTGGCGGTCTTGAGCTTTGTCGCGGTCGAGCGCCGGCGAGCATCGGTCGGGTCGGGCTGTTGGCCGTCCTCGAGATCGACCATGCCAATGTCCTCTGCCTGGCGCGCAGCGTCACGAAGAACGGCCTCGAACGGGTTGGTCTTGCCGTTGGTGCTGTAGTTTTCGAAAAACTCCAAGCCAGCAAGCCCCGTCGAGTGCGTGGGTGCCGATTGCTTGCGAATGGCGTTGGCGCGCAGAAAGTAAAACTCCTTGAGATTGAGCGCCGAGAAGGAGGGATGCACCGGGCAACGGAACCACGACTCGTGCTCGAGCATGACGCGAAGATCGGCCATCTGCGAGCGGTGGAACTTGCCAAAGTACAGCGCGCTCTTCTGCTTGAGACTGTCCTTGAGGCTGGTCGAGCTGCCTTGACCTCCAAAGCCGTCGCCAATCTCAATGAGGCGATTGACAATGTCCAGCACTTGGATGAAGGACTCAAACTTGAACGAAGACAAGTCCTTTGCAAGCACAAAGAGAGACAGCTTGCGCTGAATGTCCTCCCACATGCTCCTGCGACCGTGCTCGAGCTTTTTCTTGAGATCGATGCCAAACGAGGGGCGATCGGCGCTCGCAGACGCTCCTCCGAGCGGTGGTGGGTTGGCAGCGTTCGAGCCGTCGAGCGTGGCGGTCGCAATGACAGGTGCACCTGTTGCGGCTGCTGCTGCTGCTGCCGAACTAGCCTCGGGAGCGACAGAGCCATTCGCGGGTGCCAGCTGGAACTGGTGGCGGGTGTGCCACTTTGCAATCGAGTGGTAATTGTACATGAGATTGCACATGGCCGTGCACAGATCGACCAGGCATGGCAAGTACGCTTTCTCGACCTCCAACAGCGAGCACAGCTCTTTGAACAACATCTTGTTGATGGGGCGGGAAGTAGCGTTCGAGCCAACGGATTGTTGCGCGTATCGCAGGGCGATGGCTTGCGAGTGGCTGTAAACATGGGGAAATTTCAAAAAAAAAAAAATTAAAAAAAAAATTAAAAAAATGGGCAAGCGTGAGCACAGCGTCACAGATGAGACCCAGATTGTGGCACACTTACTCGGCAACAGCCTCGGCAAAATGAATATGAACTTGATCAATGGCACGTTGCGACTTGCCGAGAAGCGAATACGCCGTGAGAACCTTCTCATAGGCCTGGACATCAAAGTCGTTGGCAACCTTCTTCAAAGCTTCGTCCAAACGATCCTGCAGATACGAGGTCGAAAAAATCGATGAGCAAACGAGGTTTGAGGCGAGGAAGAAAAAAAACCAGATCCACAGAAATCCCCAGAAAAACGCTCAGCAAGCAGACCAAATCCGCACCTCAATCTGCTCGTAGGTGTCCTTCAGTCGGTAGGACATGTCGGCAACACACGTAAACTGCTTGTGTGTCTGGGCAGTGTGCTGCATCTTTTGGCACAGCTCGATGGCGGTGGGGAAGTCGGAAGCCTCCAGGGCAACGTTGAGATCGCCAAAGGCGTTCTGCATGCCTTGGACAGCGGAAAGCGCCTTGAGCAACCCGGTGAGCGCGTGCAGCTTGCGGTGCTTGACGAGCACCTCCAGGCCGCTCTTGTTGACGCCATCGCTGGCGCGGGAGAGGTTGCGGCGGCCCGTGCGGCAAATGTAGGTTGTGAGCGCGAGCTCCTTCTGGAGCTCCGACACGCGGTGCAGCTCTTGCACGAACGACTTGTGGTTGTCCATGACGAGGGTGGAGAGGCGCGACGAGTAGATTTGCAAGCAGCGGAAGAGCTCGTCCTTTTGCGCCTGGATGACCTGCGTGTTGAGGTTTTCCGGCAGGTTTGTGGCAATGTGCTTGACAGCGTCAAAGTTTTTCTGCTCCAAGGTGAAGAAAGGGTGAGAATTGGTTAGCATTGGCATTGGCGCCGTTGCAAAGAGTGGCGTGTCTTCTTCACCACCCGACCCCATTCCGCTCCGCACTCCCCGATTGTTTCTCGATGGGTGTTTATTGCTGGCGAGTTCTCCCTTTGTCAAGTGCAGTCGGATGGAGACCACCGTTGTTGGAAAGGGGCGAACACAACGATTGAACAGTTTTTGGCTTCATCGCACTTTGACCAACGGGACGTCACCCGCTTAACCCCCCATTTCAAGATCATTCAAAGTCAAAATCCGAGCGGACAGCGACAAAGAACGAGCAAAAAAAGGCACTCTCAAAATCAACTCAATTCCAAGGTCAAAGAAAGGGGGGGGAAAAAAAAAAAAAAAAAAAAAAACCTGTTTGCTTTTGAACTGAATGGAGTTCAAAGCCAAAAGCCAAAAGCCAAAGCCAAGAGCCAAAAGCCACAGTGATTCGAGGATCGACCATCGTCGCAATCATCACACAGTTGCATTGCATTCAAAGCAACGAGCAGCTGGGCTTCAGGAGAGAGTGAGTGTGAGTGAGCGAGAGAGGGCGCACCTCGAAAAACACTGGCGGAAGCTTGGCGATGAGCGCTTCGTCGTCCACCGTCGGGGCGCGGGCCTTGCGCTCCATCGAGACCTGTGCTGCGACCATGGCAGACTGTTTGCCCACGATGCGAGGGGGTTGGAGAGCGGGTGGCGATGAGAGGCAGCACAGTGAGCTACAACAGCCATTCTTCCCAACCTCAACGCGCTTTTCAATTCCTGCTTGCCCCCCCCCCCGCTTCCCATCTGCATCCCGCATCGCACCTTGGTCGCCTGGGAGTGCTCAGAGTCTGCAGACTGCGACTGAGACAGCTGCGAGCGGGACTGCGAGTGCTCGCTGCTCATGCGAGGCGGACCACCGCCCGTGCCAAAGCCAACCCCGCCGCCACCAGGCGATCCGGGAATCTTGTCCACCGCGGTCGCCAGCCCGCGCTTCATCTTGTCGACAAACGACATTTATGGCGAGCAATGAGAAAAAGCGATGAATGAAAAGACGAGAGTCAAAAAAAAAAAAACAAGAAAAGGAAGAGTGAAATGATTTGGCAAAATGACGGCTCAGATTTGTTCAGATCGATCAGCGTGGTGCAGGATCAGAATATTCAAGTCAACACAATGGTCAAACCAGCAGCAAAAAAAAAAAACAAAAAAACTCACACACGAAGCGAAACAAATAAGAAAGCAAAGAGAAAGGAAACAAAAAAAAGAAGAGTTACAACAAGCAGTATTCCCGCGTGGTCTCCCACCGCAGTACTAACTACTCTCATGGTGGTTTAACTTCGCAGAGCGGAACGGGATGCGGTGCATTCCACCAGATATGGCCGTAACTGAAATACAGCACTTGGGCAATGGACTTGTGTTGAGATTGTGAGCAAGGGTTGGTGCACAAACAGGACCGACTACTTGGTCTTGTCCGCGGAAGCAGGCGCACGGAAGCGATAACGCGAAACCCCAATCAGAATGAGGACGCACGAGGCAAGGAAGGTGACTGCGCACAACTTGAGCGTCCCTTCGACGACCGACGAAACGGGCTCGCTGCGGCCGAGGTCGGGAAAGGCACCCGCCACCATGTCATGACCAATCCCGGTGAGCGCCATGATGCTGTACGCAATCGGATTCGTCCAGGTGCCGACCTGGAGCAGCACGAACGTCAACCACAGCAATCCGGGCGAGAGCTCCAGATACGGGAAGATGAATGCCACCGCAGCCGTCCACTCTGCCTGATGCGTGTACCTGTGATTGTGCCACATTGGAATAGATGGGTGAGCATGATTTGTCGGGTTTTTGTGCGTTTCCAAAGCGACCAGCATTGCGAATGTGTCTTGTTGTTGATGATTTAAATCTCTCTTAAGCAACAATCTCATGTCGGCTGGGTCCCCCCTGCACGCTCTGACTTGGACATGTGTGAATGAAACGCCGTCGGATGACGGGTGCAGCCATGAGTGAAGGGAGCGTGGCGCAATGACACGACCGGCGGCAATTTGACCTCCAAATTTCAAATTTCAAATTTCAAATTTCAAATTTCAACCTCAACGATGGACGTCCATCCGAATTGCTCTGCTGCTGCTGCTGCTGCTGCTGCTGCTGGTGGTGGTGGTGCGACTCACTGGTGATGGGTTCCACGGAACGCGGCGTAGCTCTTGATAAGCGACGGCTCGCCCTTGACTGGCGCCAGGAAGCACCAGACGCAGCCGACAACCATCTGGACGACGGCCAACGCGAACGTCCATCGCAGCAACTTGCTCTTGAGCTGATCGTTGTTTGCCATGATAGTGTTTTTGACTTTGAATGGGAGTTTTGATAAAAACAATAAACGACTGAGCAGCAAGCGACATTTTCACCCATCTGGACCAAGCTCAGATTACGCTCAGATCAGTTGGTCTTGTTCCACTCAGTTCCTCAACCCCCCTTTGTTTTCTCTATTTTTCATCTCGTCCCTCGTCTTCCCAGTTTTCAGCTCTCCATTGAGCTTTCCATTGATGTTTCCATTGAGTTTTCCATTGAGTTTTCCATTGATGTTTGCCCACTCTTTTTTTTTTTTTTTTCTTTCAAGCACATGCTGCTCAGTTCGCTGCGCGTCGCCCCGTCCGTCGTGTCTGCGGCGGTGGTCTCGCGCCCTGTCGCAGCCGCAGCCGCATCGACATCCGCAACCGCCCTCAGCAAGGCGCCCGCCAAACCAGCAGCAGCAGGAGCAGCAGCAGCAGCAGCAGCAGCAGCAAAGGGAGCCAAAGCCAGCAAGGCGACCGCCGGCAAGAAGTCTGCTGCCCAGGCTGCCGCAGCAGCAGCGACAGCAGCAACTGCGGCAGCTGTCGTGCAGACGCCCTTCAAGCCCAGCAAGCTCGGCTGGTTTGACCCGGCTCGCCAGACGCTGATCGACGCTGTGAAATCCTCACCCGCAGCTCCCTCTTCTACCACCAGTACGGCCGCCACTACTCCCACTGCTCCTAGCAAACAAACGGACAAGAAACTCTCTGCATCGGCCGTCGCCCGCAGGGAGGCCTCCACGACGATCTGGCCGGCTGCGTTGAACGCAATCCCGCGCGGCGCCCCACAGACGAGCCAGCGCGTGCTCTCCGCGCCAAACCGCGCAGACTACCGCAACCCAGTCACATACACGGACAGCGTCAACCACAACCCATACATTTCTGCCAAGCAGGTCAAGGAGCTTCATGCAAGGTAACATGGTCGCACTCTTCTAAGACCATGCTTTTTGTTGCTCTTGCTCTTGCTCACGAATACTCAACCTCTTCCTTGATTTGCCGCTTTCTATCTTTGGTTTCGCAGCTTGGTTGGTAAGTTTAGCGTGGCTCCGACAACGTCTCGCGAGCTGCCAGTGTACGCAAAATTCGCGTCTGCGCGCTCCCGCACGAGCACCTATGTTCGCCGCGTTTCCGGCGACGTGCGAGCATTCGCTCGATTCCTGTCTGCTGCTCTGCAAGTTCCTGCAAACTATGTTCAGTTGCATCCGACGGCCAACGAGACTGTGATTGTGAAAGGTCACTTTGTCGAGCAAGTGAAGCGCGTCCTCAGCGTGATTGCCCAGCCCCAGCCATCTGCTAAGCCCCAACCATCTGTATAATCACCTGTTATTTGGCTCTAGTTTTGTCTTTGGTGTTGTACTCGTCAATACATGGCTGTGTTTTGCGATGGAACGCCGATTCGTCGTTTGTCGTTTGTTGTTTTTGCTCTAGACCAGCCGCGCACTGCAAATCGAGTTCGAATTCATCATGAATAGGACTTTAACGATGCTCTGTTGCATTGTGAGCGGAGTAACATTTGTTTCATTCCCAAGAACTTCCAAAGCAGTCCTTTTGAAACAAGCACTTTTTGGGCTGCTTTTCACTCATTTTCCACCCCGCGTCTCGTTCCAACCCGTGAATCCCATTCTGTCGCCTTCATTGTAAGATTTGCATACCATTCGCCACGCTGAGAGGCCACACAGTGACACGCAGCAACAACAGTGGTCGAGTTGAAGGTTTTGTTTTTGGCGGCAAAATCCAACATTTGAATTTTTTGCTGAAACAACCGCTCTGAAACAAGTCCATTTTTCATCCTGTTTGCGAGCTCGCTGCCCTTCCGCTGCTCACCCAGCCTACGACAAATATCATTTGACAGACCGTTATCGAGCAATGCACGTCTTGTCAGAGGTTGGCGAGTGCAAGGTGACCCTGCAGATTTTCCTGCCGTCAACGGCCAACAGCTCGTGCATCACCACCACTTCCTCTGCCTCCACTCCCGCCGGCGGTCGCGTGTCTGTCTGTCTGGACTACAAGAACAGGGCCGTGTTGTCCGTAACGGCAGGAGGTGGTCGATCCCAGCAGGTAGAGCTGCCTTGGCCAAATGTGTTTCTGTATGACCGATTCCTCCATGAGGGCAAAGCCTCCATCAAAACGCCTCGCGCACTCGTCCTCGTGCAGATCAACACAAAATTACCAGATCTGATTGACGATTTGCAAGACCTGCTTCAGGAATTGCGTCGGCGAGGCGCCAAGTGCGAATCACCCGTTCCAACCATCGCTCCAGTTCTCCCGCGAGATCCGTCTTCAATTTCCGTCATTGGGCTCAGCAAGCATCGAACAAGCTCGTGTCTTGATTCAGACCGAACACTACTCGAGATTAAGCGACAGCGCGAAGCTGCCGCCGAAGGGTCCTTTGCCAAATCGCACGCCGTGGCGGTTTCATCCCAAACGAGCGTATTCTCACAAGCCCGGGCAAGACAGCAGCTAAAATCGACACCAAGAGGGCGCATTCCAGCCGGCATCTTCATGGTCAGCACCTCCCACGTTGGAGCCAACCATTTCGCCAAGCCGCCATCATCACCAGTTGCAGTTGCAAATCTCACCACGGCCCCAGCACTTCGCGCATCTCGCTATTCCAGCTACGCAGACCTTTCACCTGAACAGCAAAAAGTCGTTGATGTGGCGCTCTCTGGGCAGAGCCTGTTCTTCACGGGCGGCGCAGGCAGTGGCAAGACGCGTGTTCTCAACCACATTGTTCAGCGCCTGGTTGATCGCTACGGCAGCAACGATTGCGTTCTTGTCGCGGCTCCCACGGGCATGGCTGCGAGTTTGATTGGCGGTGTCACCATTCACTCGCTCATCGGGTTGTCCGCAGCGAGCAATCCGACGACGGCGAACTCGCAATCCTCCATCGATCGTCCCGCCCTCCAACCTCTTCAACAACAGTCTAGCAACCTTCCTGCAGGTGGAGCAGTACGCACTCCAGCAACCACCAAGGCAGCTCTCCAACCCATCGACCCCATCTTTCACCAGCAGCTCACCTCGTGCGTCGCGGCCACAGCCAACTCATTCCGCCGCGAGCGCTGGCGACACTGCATCACCCTTGTCATTGACGAAATCTCCATGGTGAGCGCCTACTTGTTTGATTTGCTCAATCAAGTCATCCAGCAAGTGCTGGGGTCGAACAAGCCCTTTGGCGGAATTCAGCTGATTCTTTGCGGGGACTTTCTCCAGCTCCCGCCCGTCATTCAGCGCAACGACCCTGCAGCGCAGTATCTCAACCACGTCACAAGCCAGCGTCGCAAGTTTGCCTTCGAGGCAGCCTGTTGGCAAAAGGCCGTCCCAGTCACGCTCGAGTTACGCCAGATTCATCGCCAAAACGACCTCGGGTTTATTGAGCTTTTGCGCAAGCTACGCCGCGGTGACTGCAGCCAGGAGGTTGCGGACACCCTTTTGGCCACTGGCGCCCAGCAAATCGAGCAGCACGGTGTCCTCGCGACACGGCTATGCACGCACACTGACATGGTTGTCTCGATCAATCAACAGCGTTTGGCGCAGCTTTCGGGAGAGCGCATGACCTTTTACGCGCGCGATACGCCGGACGGCGACTCGCGCGTCCCATCGATGCTCGACCTGAGCGTGCAGGCTCCGCGGACGCTCGAGCTGTGCGTTGGGGCGCAAGTCATCCTGCTACGGAACCTGGACGTGGCTCAAGGACTCGTTAACGGTGCGCGTGGCGTGGTCGTGGGCTTTGCCCGGCCAGCGCCAAATGGAGGCATGGCGGCCGCGAATGGCCGGCCCCAAGCTGCCAATGCCCCAGCGTACATGGAGCTTCGACAGCAGGAGCTGACCCACGAGCGCTATCCCCTGGTTCGCTTTGTTCGCACTGGCACGGAACGCGTCGTTTCGCCAGCGGCATTTGCGCTGCCCAGCGATGCTACTGGAGCTAGTCAACGCCTGCAGGTGCCGTTGGCGCTCGGCTGGGCCATCTCGATTCACCGTTCGCAAGGGTTGACGTTGGATTGCGCGGAAGTTTCCCTTTCGCGGGCGTTCGAATCTGGGCAGGCGTATGTCGCTCTCTCGCGTGTCTCCGCCCTGACCTCGTTGCGCGTTCTCGATTTCCAGACCGAGTCGATTCGCGCTGCCCCAGAGGCCATCGCCTTCCACGACAGTGTTTCCATCGTGTGTCTGGTGAAGTGAGAGGGTGAGGGAGTTTGATTGGCGGCCTCCTGTCCGATCTTGCTTTGACAATAACAATTCTGTAACCGTCGTACCATGCTGGTTGTACTATACAGAACTACAGAACCTGATCCGAGAACGCGGTGCCCATCGGTCGTTCATTCGTTCAAACTGCTGTCAAGCCGAAAGAGACGACGCACACCAGTCACTAGCTGCTAGTACGCAGGTGATGGAGTTGGCATTGTAGACACGGGGCGCAGCGCGAGTCTAGGGGCCCTGATGCCCGGTAATGAGGCGAACTCGACTGAAACAACAACTGATCGAACGTTGGCGCGCATGCACGCCACACAACGACAATAAAAATACACCGCGCGTTGGCTCTCATTGACCAGCAGGGAAGTGGGAGGGCGTCGGTGGACTGAAACTGGAGCAAGACCTTATCATGCAGACGTTTCGGCGCAAGAGTCGTGGTAGTACATGCAGCACGACGGATTGCTGCTTTGATGAGCGAAAGACGAGCACTCAGCATTGTGTTCAAGACAAGCGAAGGAAACGGTAACTGAACCTGTTCAACGAAGTATTTTTGGAAATCCTGTCATTGGCGTGTTTGTTTCGTTTGTCCAGCTTCATCATGACGACGAAGACTCGACATGTTGAGACACAGTTGATGTTCGTGGACGTGTTTGGTTTTTCGTTCGGTTGCGATTTTCGTTTTGACTACAAATGCAAGCTCCCATCAACTTCACCCCAATGTTACGTCACTCACTTGACTCGCTCTCGATCATAGTGTCGCTCTGATTCACAGTTTGACTTGTCGCACACAGCGGATCATGCGCCAGCCCCGTCAAGTCGGAAGCGGCCGCTGGCTGGTCTCGCATAGCCGCCATCGACCTCGCATCGCAACCCGCTCGTGCCTGCAGACCAGAACAGCCTCGACCGACGTCTGTCGAGTTTGACTTTGCTTCTGACGCATTCATCTCGATCATCTTTGCCATCAAGCAGCGCAACACGGACACACTCGCCTCCAAGCTCAAGGCGGTCTCGGACCCCGCCAGCGAGGACTATGGTACAATACAGCATTCTAGACCACAAAAGCTTGGTCAAACCTGATCTTTTGTGGACTTGTCTCCTTTTTTCGAGCGCGCGCTCTACTGTGTTTACTGCAAGACTCGACCTCCTGCTGCAGCGTTGCTCAAGTGTTTGTCGTCTCTGTAGAACAACGGGGTTTGAGCAGTTTCAATCTCGTATTAACCTTGTCTTGGTCACGTTGATATACACATTGCTTTATTGAATTTGGAGTTTCAAGTAACGGGGGAAGGGAAGGAGAAAGATCTCTGAGGTGACCAAGAGTACTTCGCAGCGGTGAGTCGCTCTGCAGAGTTCCAAAACCAATTGAGCGTCACCCTGTACATTCACCCAGCACAGTAATTTATGCTAGAGGTTGGACTGTCTACGGCTCAATTGGACTGGGCAAAGTCCGAGCCCGTTTTCGGGGGCTGTTCATCGCTGTTCCAGGTCAACTCCTCGTCAGACAGGCGAGCAGCAAGTTCAGGATCGATCTGTTCCAAGAAAGCACGGACTTCTTTGTGGTTGGAAAAGTATGCCTTGCGTTTGGAGCGCTCTGCAACAAACCGATGAGCCACGTAATCGGCTTCGGCTTGCGTTAGCTTCTCACTCCTAAATTGCACCGTGACAGCAGGCCCGTCCGACAGGTTTGGGTTGTACGAGACGAGTGCTGTGGAAATGCAATGAAAAGAAAGCAGCGTAGTCAGTTGAAACAGCTTCGACGCCTCGAGAACATTAGAACTGTTGCAAATACCATCAACGATAGGCGTCAGACCACAGAAGAAACGGTGCAGCTCGCTGCGCGAGACAAGCCACGATTTCGCCTCGAGACTTGAACCGGAAAGCGCTTGAGTCATGCGCTGCGTGGAGACGAGCCCGGCAATTAGAGACGCACTACCGTTGCGTTGGTCGGAGATGAGGCCTTTGGCCGCATTCACGGACAGCGACTCGAGTCCAGTTCGCAGTTTGAGTTGAGCTTTGCAGAGGACCTATTGGCACTCCAGTGAGAAACAGACGAATCGGACAAAACCTGCCTCCAACGATGGTCCAAAGCGTCACTTCTTACAATCTCAGGCTGAACTGCGGAAGCTGAAGTGAGGGCAAAGTTCGCTACAATGTCTGTCGCATGCGCATTGGGCTTGTCTAGCGAAAAGCCGCTTTTCAGCTTGTCGTTCTTCTGAGAGAACGCTTCCAGGACAACCTCGGACGACGACAAATCATTGCTCAGGATGGCACCCTCCAGCAGCTTAGACAGGGGAAGACGCAAGTCGGCATCATTTGGAGTGCCGTCCTTGCATGCAAAGCACAACGTGACCAGCATGCGCAGATTGAGCAAACAAGGAACGAGCTGCTCCAACTCGTGCCATGGAAGAGTCGCCAAGTCGTTGTTGATGGTTTGGGGCAAGAGCATTTTGCCAACCACTTTTAATTCTTCCAGCAGGCGAATCGCGAGCTGCAGGTAGGGATGTTTATCAGAATCTGGAGCAAGTTGGACTGTCAACCAAACCACAAAAGATGAGAAGTTCGATCCAGTCGACAAATACACATCAGCTTTCTTGGAAGTTCGCTCACCAGATTCTAAAACTTGCGGGTTCAGTGTAAGCTGAGGGGAGTGGGGGTTTGAAGTTTGCACCCAGAAACAAAGCCCCAAATCGACAAAGTCTTCAATCAAACGGTCACGTACATGAGCGTCAGTTGACTGGAAAACCACGGCTTCGACAACACGAGTCAAGGTTGAAAAATCCATCAGAACATGTTGATGGGGTTTAACATGGTTTGAAAACACCTCTCCAATCTGCCGAGGATTCCCGACTGCGCGCTGCAGAAGTTGCGTGATATGTCGGTCTCGATGCCAAGTTGAACCATCGTGGTTGAGGGAGGTTGCCTTCTGCGCTGAGGCAGCACCAGAAAGAAGTGGCATATCGATGAGGCTATAGGGATAGGTGCTCCCATTTGCAGTGTCCGACCGGTCGAAACGGGCTGCATTGGTCAGCAGAAATGGACGCGTGCCGCTGAGGAACATGATGAGTTTGCCCGCCGGAGTTGACAGTTCCCGAAGTGGCGCGATGGCCAGTTTCAGGAATCGACAATCCTGGCGCTCTCGTGGCAGTTTGTCGAACTCATTGTCGAATCTCGCATTGACCGGCATACGTAAAAGCTTGCTTGCTTCATCAAGGGTGATGATTACCGGAACGAGAGTGCCAGTGGGTAGACTGTGACGCGAGACAAAGTCTTTGCGAATGTAGTCTACAACGTCGGTGACGCGAAAGGAACCAGTGAGGGAATCTCGGAAGCTGGGACGCTGGGTTGCCGGAACGTTCAAATACTCTTCGAGTATACGCCAGGACACTGCGTGCTCAGGATGCTTGTTGCATTCGCGCCGAGTGAATGAGCTTCGGCTGCCGAAAGTGACATTTAGACTGATGAACCTTCCGTCAGGATGCACTTGCTTTGCAAGGTCAGAGTGGATGAGGTCGCAAAAGGCAGTTTTGCCGGCACCTGGTAGCGTAGCAATCACCCCAATATTGAATCGATCGGTGGCATTGTGATTTCGTGTGACCGCGCTCAAAAGATTAAGAGCAGTTTTCTTCGCTTGCTCGCGCTCAAGCAGGACCACTCCTGACGCCTAGCAGAAGCACACAACATAAAGTGAGCACAACTTACGCATCAGTGGATGCGAGATTTCAACGCAACGTCGGACCTCAAGAGGAAGCGCATCGCGAACTTGTGTTCGGGCAGCATCAATCTGGTTTTTGACGGTCTCAGCGTCGGCGAAGTCAACTACAAGTTGCAAAACAATGTGAACACACACACACACACACACACACACACACACACACACACACACACACACACACACACACACACACACACACACACACACACACACACACACACACACACACACACACACACACACACACACACCGGTGAGGCTGATTCCAGCAACTTCCCTCAAGAGCTTCCAACGAATTGCCTAATTCCAACTGCCGGAGTGCAGCTGCGGCATCGGTTTCCCTCAAGAGCTTCCAACGAATTGCCTAATTCCAACTGCCGGAGTGCAGCTGCGGCATCGGTTTCCTGCTCGACAGTTGAAGCATATGTGCCCGCTTGTTGACCATCCAAAAGCTGCTTGAGCCTGGCGCGTTGGTTTGGCCTGTCGGCGCTTTCTGAAATTGGCGCCAAATCGACTGAGACACCAAGACATGCGGCCAACGCGCGCAGCTGTTCACTGTCCAAATGCAAAAAAAAGCAAAGTCAGTCAAACCAAGACGAAGACAACTCTAGTGTGACGAGTAGGGCAATCACATTCATTACCTGAGCGTTGCTGGAGCTGGATTCGATGCCTATCCAAAGAAAAAGAAAGAAAAAGTGAAACAACTGGTCAGTACCTCCTTTCCTTGCCGCCATCAAGTCAAAATCGATGCTTTAGTCTTTGTTGACTAAATTACACCAAGGGCGTTTCACGAGGAACTGAGGGACAGCAGGGGGAAGCGGGAGAAGCAGGAAGAAAGGAAAAAAAAAAAAAAAAAAGGCGCCAAGAATCGCCAAGAATTGCCAAGAACAGATCGATGCATGTCGTTCGACCCCAGTTTCGATGGAAAGAGTCGGTGAAAGTATCAAAGATGAATCGCGGTTCTGTGTCTTGCGGGTGGCAGAGTGCACGATAGAGTGGAGCTGGGAGAGACCCACGAGGAGGCCTTCGCAGCACTTACAGCCATGGGTGAGAAAGCAACGAAATAGACTGAAGTGAAACAGGTCAGCTTTTGTTTCTCTTTTGGGAAGTGATTTTCCTCCAATTCCGAACCTTGCTCATCATGATCCAAAATCCAGTGCGAGTATGATCGAGCTTTGAAATTTCTCCCCGGGGGTAGAAGGGGACGGGGGAAAAAGAGGCAGAGATCAGGCTCAACGATGACAAAGAGCAATCGCAGACACACTGAGCTTGTTACGAACTGGGCTCATCCCTAATCGGTCTTCCCCTCATTCTACACTATATTCTTAGTAAACGATACATATACCTCCGCATACATTTCGTACGCTTCAGTAGTGATTCTAGGTCAAGTTCCGGGTAAGGTCGTAACACTGGTCAATGTCATTCAATGTCATTCAATAATGTTCTCTCATCCCCCTTCGCTCATGGTCGCTGTACCTCTGTTATATTTCCCTTTGATCCAATACCACATCTTGATCACCTAGATCTAAATGTCCAAATCTGAGCACTGGCTCAGTTCTCTGAAACTCACAAACCTCTCGTTCATCCATTCAAAGCTCAACTTTTTGCAGCGTTTTGTCTTCTGTCTCGCTCACCCATATTTGAACCCTACACAAATGGAGAGCATGTACGTCCCGCCGCCGTCCGCGTCGTCGCAGCGCATCTCGGCTGCCGCTGAAGCGCAGTCCACGCTGACTGCGGCGACTGCTGGGCTGCCATTCCCGCTCGACCAGCCGCTCCCGCTCATCCTGGGCGCATCGTTCGCACGAGACGACGTCAGCTTCCACGGCCTGCGATGTAAGCGCACCGGGATATCTGGACATCTGGACATTGGGCTCGTGCTTGCATTGACCTTTGACGTGCATTGAGCAGACGACTTTAAGCCGGCGTCCATCGACGAGTCAAAGCCAGGGTCGATCGCAGTGCAGCGCGATAACATTAGAGTCACAGTCCCAACAACAGGCGTAAGTTGCATTGTGGCCAAGTCAGGTCAAAAAACGCACAGTTTGCTTGGCAAAGAAAGACCTTCTAACATTACGAACCAACCCTGACCACTCTGATTCAACTCTACACATTGTCAAATGGTGCGACAGACACATGGCGAAGCTGGTTTTGCTGGACCAAAGAAGCCAGCCATGCGGGAATGCGTGCTGATTTACGATCGCGAAACGCAGCAATTCTACCTTGAACGCCTCACGACAAATATCACGCTCAAGCAAGTGAGAGAAACCAAACGCAAGACGACGACGGCGACGACAACGACGACAAGTGGCATGCCAAGTGGGGCTGCGAGCGCAGGTGCTTTGACAAGTGAGTCGCAGTCGTCGTCTGCCACGAATTCGCCTTCGAAGCCTGCGACATCATCGTCAACCTCATCACCTGCAATCTCGAGTCCGGCTGACACTCTATCGAGTGCACCATCTGCTAGCACTGCAGGGAAAGCCGCCGCATCACGAGCTCCACTCGCCCGAACGGCTGCTGCTGCTTCCCCCGGCTCAACCTCCAGTTCCTTGCCAGCTACCGCCGTCTCTGCTAGTGCGCTCAATCCACCTGCTGTGGTCGATTCTTCCTCTCGGAAGCGCCGGGTTGCAGCCATTGACGACGACAGTGATTCCGAGATGCACGTCCGCGCCACTTCCAAGCCAATCGCAACAGGCACGGCTGACGTCTTACCCGTGATTAAACGTGCTCGCGCGCTTGAAAATCTATGTAAGGCGTTTTGAGTGGAAGCAAGCTCACAAGGATGGGGGGAGGGTGATATGAGTGGAGATTTCTAATTTTTTGAATGCATCGTTTGATTCTGTTGTATTAGCGGTCAAGCTTCAGCTGAGCGAGTCTGGCAGCGACAGCGACTAGCCACAGCCCTTTCTTTGACCTCTTTGATGTTGTTGCGTGCATCATGACAATCCTTGTACTTTTAGTTTGTAATTCAATGTTTGTTCCACTTTTATTTCAATTCGATACCTTTTGCTTTGTTCACTCGTCTCCCAATTCCAATTCTATACAATTTTTTGATCTCAGTCTTTTTTTTTCCCCCACCCCTTCGTTTTCTGAGATGCCGCGCGAAGTCATCACGCTGCAGCTTGGCCAATGCGGCAACCAGAGTAAGCCAATACCACCACCACCACACTCCGCTTCCTCTGCATCCCGCCAATTTTCAATGCCTGTCTTCCATGCTGAACTTTGCACTTCCCGCACCTCGAACACCTGCTGACGCAGTGAGAAGTGACTGAGATTGAACAAACAATGGCTTTTCGGTCTTGTTTTTCCCGCCAAAATCCCAACCTTTTTTTGTTGTTGCCTCGTCGCTTTGCCGCCGTCCGAACTGGCCTTCCAATGCAGCGCTTTGAGACCCTGGCAAATGAACGCGTCTCACTCGTGTGTGCTTTGCTGGATGGCAGTCGGAATGGAGTTCTGGAAGCAGCTCTGCGTCGAGCACGGCATCAACCCGTCGGGTCGCCTCGAGGACTTTGCCGTCGAAGGCACGGATCGCAAGGACGTCTTCTTCTATCAGGTAAGTCGGCCCATTCAGTCTCTTTGTTCGTCGGCAAGAGAGGGCTGGGGAAGTCGGGGGATGAGGTGGCGAGCTCTTGCTCCAATGCTCACTCACTCACTAATCCTCCAACTCGCAACCCTCATCACGGACATCAATATCAATGGGGACAGGCTGACGACGATCACTATATTCCGCGAGCCATTCTCATGGACTTGGAGCCACGCGTTATCAATAGCATCAAAACGAGCGCATATGCAAATCTGTACAACCAGGAGAATGTCTTCATGTCGGCGGACGGTGGCGGTGCAGGTAACAACTGGGCCAGCGGCTACCGTCAAGGCGACGTTGTACACGACGATGTCATTGACATTCTGGATCGCGAGGCCGATAACAGCGACAGCTTGGAAGTACGAAAAAAAAAACTTTTGCATTTGCACCCGAGCTCAGCATCGCCGTGTCTCACTCGACAACTCTTTTGCACAACAGGGCTTTGTGCTGACACACGCTATTGCTGGTGGAACCGGCTCAGGCATGGGATCGTACCTCTTGGAGCGGTTGAACGATCGCTACCCGAAAAAGCTTGTGCAAACGTACTCTGTCTTTCCGAATCAAGAGGAAATGTCAGACGTCGTTGTGCAGCCATACAACAGCATCTTGACGCTGAAGCGACTGACGTTGAATGCTGACTGTGTGGTGAGTAGGATGGTTCCAATTGCGTGATGTGGTTTTGTCTGGTTTTTGGTTGACTTTTTCCTTCTTTTCTTTTGGCAGAACGTGCTGGACAACACGGCGCTCAACCGCATTGCAGCAGATCGTTTGCACGTGGAGAAGCCGAGCTTTACTGAAGTCAATCAACTGGTGAGTAGGCTCAGTTGGGAATTGTGCCGCGTTTGTCTCCCCCACCCTCATTTTCAAACCACTGTGCCCCGGCGATTTCACACATCAGGTATCAACGGTCATGGCAGCAAGCACGACAACCCTGCGCTATCCTGGCTACATGAACAACGACATGGTGGGCTTGGTCGCCAACCTCGTCCCGACCCCTCGATTGCACTTCCTCACGTCTGGCTACACACCTCTTTCGACGGAACATTCGGTTTGTTTTTTGCTTGCGTTTAGTGTTGCTTTCCTTCTGGATGTCAGTGTGTCCTGCATCATTGGAGCGCGCTGACGCCATTTTGGTTTGTTTTGTTCTTCTGTTTTCGGATTTACAGTCAAGCGTGCGCAAAACTACCGTTCTCGACGTCATGCGTCGGTTGCTGCAGCCCAAAAACATCATGGTGTCGACTCCTACTCGCACTGGCGTCTACATTTCAATCTTGAACATTATCCAAGGCGAAGTCGATCCGACGCAAGTGCACAAGTCGTTGCAACGCATCCGAGAGCGCAAGCTGGCGCAGTTCATTCTCTGGGGTCCCGCAAGCATTCAAGTCGCCCTGTCAAACCAGTCTCCCTACATTCAAAGTACCAACCGCGTCAGCGGGTTGATGCTAGCGAATCACACGAGTATCCATACGGTGAGCTTTTCTTTTTGTTTCAAATAGGTATTGCTGCTGCTTGGTGGGCTCTGGATTAACGTTTATTCTTTGAACCGCATCATATTGATGCAGCTTTTTGAACGAACTTGCCGGCAATACGACAAGATGCGAAAGCGCGAGGCTTATATGGACCAGTTCCGCAAAGAACCCATGTTCAGCGACAGCTTGGATGAGTTTGATTCTTCGCGGTGAGTCGCGGCTGCAGTGGGACTGAGGCTTGGGCCTGGGCATATGCAGAAAGTGGAGGCAAGCGGCTGACTGCGGGTTTTGGCCCATGATTTTTTTTCTTCATTCTACAGTGAGATTGTTCAGCAAGTGATTGACGAGTACAAGGCTGCCGAGCGTGCGGATTATGCCACCTATGGAACGCGGCTTCCTGCCAGTACTGCAGGTGCCGGTGGGTCTGGTCAGTAAACCAAGCCAGGTTTTTCCACAGTTTCTCAGGAAGGCGGTGCCGCTGCACCCCTTGTCTGTATTGCAACCATGATCTCGTTTTGTTACTTTATTAAAGTTTGCCATTTGTGAAAGAGCACGGCGCTTGTTGGCAGTTGGGTGCAGCGAGCGTTTTCCTCCATTTGTTTGCATGAGCTTGATTTCCATGCCCTATCGCTGCATCCTCCCTTATTCCCCTTTTCCCCTTCTCATGACTGAACTGTCCATCTCCAAACTCATTCAGTCTCTCTTTTTTTTTCTATTCACTTTTTCTATTCACTTTCTCAGTCAGTCAGCTCTCTCCTTGCCCAATCATGTCGGCGTCTCTGCCCGTGTCGACTGCCGGCGGCGAGCGGATGGTTGCGATGATTGCAGCACGCAACAACAACAACAACTCCTCATCGTCCTCTGCTGGGCTGTCCTCGTTGGTGGGCGGTGTGTCGTGGCCGCAGGTCAAGCGCGGGCTTCTGATTGCCGCGGCCGTCTTCCTCGTGCTGCACCTCCTCCGCCTCTCCTCAGGCAAGCAGGTCCATTTTGAATTGCGTTCACCACTCTTCAGAGCGAGATGGGGCAGTTGAGGGGGGGAGCGGTTGTGGTCCTTCCCCTTCGGTTGAAAGCAGAGTGGGCGGGATGGCTCTTTTTGATTTTTATACTTTTTATTGCTGTTGCTGGGGAGGGGAATGGGAGAGAGTGGGAGTGGGAGTGGGAGTAGGGGGAGCAGTGGCTGGGTACAGGACAAGCAGCAGCACTCTACTCTGTGATGAACGCGCACGAGTGGAATGGAGCGCTTGAGTGGGGAGATCGAGAGAGAGAGATTGAGCACACGGCGAATCCAAATCCTTCACAGTTCACTCCCACCCTGACCACCGACCCCTGACCACCGACCCTCAACAAAACCCAACAGCCTCATTCAAACTCAGTCAAAGACTAGCCACCCCCCAAATCATCAAAGAAAGGAGGGGGGGGAGGAGGAGGAAGTCGCAATACTGACACTCACTGACACTCACCGTTGTCGCTCTTCCATCCAACTCAACCTCGAAACAGGATACGACTCGTGCAACTACCTGCTCAACGCAGAGGGAAGCGTCCAGATCAACCCAAAGTCAGGCGCAAAGTCGTGGCGCCCACAGGGCTGCATGGCGCGCGAGTTTGGCTCGGCCGCAACAGCTGCGCACGCCTGTCTCGCCGGGCGACGCATTGTCTTTGCTGGCGACTCGCGCGCGCGGCAACTCTGGCTTGGCATGATTGCCCTGCTCGACAAGAGCGCCGTCCCGCAAGTCACGCAGCAGGACTACCACACGGACATGTCCGTCACCGTTGCCACCCCGTCCCCGATGCTCGTCCCGGGCAAGAAGGTCAACTCGGACTTGACGTTTGCACACGAGCTCGGCCTCAACAGGCACGGTCACAACGTCACCCTTGACTTTCTGTGGCTTCCGTTTGTCGCAAACCAGTCCCTGGCGACCATCTCCAGCCGCCTGCTGCTTGCCGGCGAGCACAACCCAAACCTGTTGGACGATGCGCAGCAAGCAGACGATGGCACGACGACAGCACCGCAAGGCGCCTTCACGCGCCCGAGCTTGCTTGTGCACGGCGTCGGCCTTTGGGATGTGCGCGATTTGATCACCCCCGACCAGGTCGAGCAGCAGCTGACCGAAGTCTATCGCGATTCCCTGCAATTCCTGAATGATCTCGACGGCCATGCTGCGGGCGACCGCCCACGTCCCGGGGTCAGTGCCAAGTGGCTTGACGCCCATTCCTCGCTCTGGGAACAGAGCAGCGCGGATCTGGACATTTTCTGGGGCGTCACTCTCAATGTCAACGAAGCCAACCTCCGGCCCGATCGCCAGGCCATCACGAACGAGCGCATTGCCCAATTCAACCAGGCCGTTTTGCCCGTGGCCGAGGACTTTGCCCACAGCTTGCACGAGCGCGCGGAAGAGAGCGCTCGCGGTGGCAACCTCGACCAGCAGCCCCTGCCGCACCGCGCGGGTCGCCTCGCGCTCGAGCCTTTGATTGTCCCGGATCTTCCGCACACGGCCGACCTTGCCACGCAGGGCGGCTTCCTGGCGCCCAACATGCTCATTTCTCGCAGCATTGGCAGCATTGGCAAGGCGTTTGCCGAGGACTCTACCGACGGCGTCCACTTTCCCGACGCCGCCGTGCAAGCGCAACTGAACGTCATTCTCAACGCCTTCTGCAACCGTCGTCACGAAGCCTGGGACCGTCCCGACGACGTGACGTGCTGCGCACCCTACCCCGCCCTCACTGGTCTGCAGTACGTCTTCTTTGCCGTCGTGCTGTTTGCGCTCGTGTGCTGGCTCGGAGGCTCGTATGCCGCCCGTCACCACACCGGTGGCGCAGTTGCGTCGGGCGCAGAGTCTGCATTCGGGGCCACGGCTCGTGCGCGCCACATGCTGTCGTCGCCAAACCTGCTGAGCGTTGCCATGCCTGTGGCCCAGCTGGGCCTCGTCCTTGTCTTTGCATTCCTGTGTGACCGCACCCACATCTTCCCCAAGGAACGCAAGATTTACACCCACTTTGACCTGATTGCGTCGATTGGCGTCATGTTCGTTGCTGGGTGGTGCACACTCACCCATGTCAAGACGGCGCCGACCTTTTTGAGTCGCGACCAGACAGACGAGTGGAAGGGCTGGATGCAGATTGTCTTTTTGATCTACCACTTCCTTGGCGGCAGCTCCGTTCTGCCGCTCTACATGCTTGTGCGCGTCTTTGTTGCCAGCTACCTCTTCCTGACTGGCTTTGGCCACTTTACCTTCTTTTACACCAAGAAGCAGTTTGGCATCACGCGCATCATCCAGGTGCTCACGCGTCTGAACGTTCTCACCATCGGCCTGTGCATGGTCATGGACAAGCCCTACCAATTCTACTACTTTGTCCCGCTTTCCAGCTTCTGGTTCCTTGTCGTGTATGCCATCATGGCATTCCCGTCCATTCCTGCCGTGCAAAAGCGCTTCCCGGGTCTCGATGCGCCAGCTCGCATCCTCGCGCTCTTTACCATCTGCTCCATTGTCTGGCTGCCGTTCAGCGGCAACTACAAGAGCACCAGTGCCGACGACTTTCCCATCTTCCAGTTCCTGTTTGACTGGTGGCCGATCAAGGAGCTGTTCAGCGTGAGCGACAGTCTGTACGAGTGGCGCTTCCGCTCTGGTCTCGATTGCTTTGTACGGATCTTTCCGGCTGGTTCTTTTTTTGTTGTTGTTGTTGGTGGTGTTTGCCTGTTCTCTCGTTCTACTGCATCGCATTGTTTGAGTTCGCTCTCATCATTTTTATCTTTGCTTCTACATTGCAGATCGTCGCTCATGGCATGCTCATTGCCTACGCCTACCAAATCGCCAAGTCGCACGGCGTCATCCACGACAACCAACCAGCAGTTCGCCCTGGAACAACCCCGCCTCCTCCCGGCCCTCTGCTTTCGGGTCTGCTTTTCAACACGGCCACTTCGGCCATCCTGTCCATTGTGTCGATTGGCATTTTTTGCTGGTACATCATGTTCACACGCTCGTGCACGGACAAGGCCTACTGCAACTACATTCACACGTTCTCGTCGCCCTTCCTCGTGGCCGCTTTTGCCTTTTTGCGCAACCTGACCGGCAGGTCTCGGGCTGTGTACAGCCGCTTCTTTGCCTACATTGGCCAGCTCTCGCTGGAACTCTTCCTTCTCCAGTTCCACATCTGGCTCGCGGCCGACACGAAGGGCATTCTGGTGCTCATCCCCGGCACCAGTGGCTTCTGGCGCTTGCTCAACGCCGCCTTCACCACCGGCCTGTTTGTTGCCGTCAGTGAGGTTGCCTCCGACAGCTCGGCGCTGATTGTCAGCTTGCTTGCGCCAGGCGACAACACGCGCGCCGTCATTTCGCGCTTTTGCGGCCTTCTCGTGTTCTGCGGCGTCTGGTGGATGCTTCGCCAGGCTCTCGAGGCCAACACTGAGACGTACCAACATTATTAATCGTTATTATTTACTCTTGCCTTGTAGTTTATTTTGGGTTTTTCAGCCAACCTTTTAAGTGTTGCGTTTTATTTCGAGATGATCTTTGCTTTGATGTGTGTATGTCTTTGTTTCACTAAAGTCTTTTCTGCTTTTTCGGCTACGTGCATGGAGATGGGATTTCAGAGCTTGCGAGTTCTTTGGTTCAATTCACGCTACTACGAGTAAGAGATCAGTGGTATGACAATAGTAGATGTGCTAACAACGACACCACAAACACAGCAACACGGCGACAAATAATTCTCACAGAAAACAACAACAACAACAACAACAACAACAACAAGCAATAGGAAACGAGACAAGGAGGAGGAAAGAGGGAGATGGCCAACCGAATTCGCCCAAGCGCAGAGAGAAACACGACAAAGGCCCTTGAAATAGACACTCTGAGGATCTCAGCGCGCCACCAAAACGAGACGGTTTGGTCGAAAACGAACAATCCTCCGTCCTCACTTAACCAAACAAGACCGCCCAAAACAAAACTGCAAACACGAAGAGTGCTGGAGTTTGATCATCATTGAGCAGTGGCCTGGCTTGGGTTTGGCAGGATGATAATGACGCTGTCGCCGCGGAGGAAGAGCTTGCTGATAAACCGATCCTTGTTGACTGGCTTTGACTTGGTCTTGCCCTTGCCGGCGCGCGTGCCCTCGGTCCAGAACTCCCTGACGTCCTCGAGGATCATGTTAAAGTGGCGGTCGAATGCCTTGACGCGAGCAAGCAGCTTCCTGTTGTTGCGGCAGTTGATAAACACCTGCGCGTTCGATCGCACGGCCTTGGTCAGGACGCTCAATGGGCCCTTCTCAAACTCCTCCTTCTCGTGCTGGGCGAGCTCGGCCTCGCTCATCTGCGACTTGTCCACCTCGCTGCAGGTCAAGCATCGGACGAGATAGAACGTGTGTGAGTGTGCGTAAGGTCAAAAAAGTCGATCCATGAACGACGATCAACGATCAACGGGGGTTTCAGGACTCGCTCTCGTACTCTGAGCCCCCGTAGTATAGAGAGAATGGGGCTAGCATTGAATGAGGGACACCACGCAGTCACAGCGATGAGTGAGGGAGAGCGAGCGAGAAGTGAGGGATCTCGGCGTTTTGGCGCTCAATGGCGGCTTGCTCAGCACACTCACACACTCACACACTCACACACTCACACTCCCATCAATATCGTCGCAATGCCGCAATGCTACAGCGCAGTCAAAAGCACATTCGCGCGAGGAGAGTCCAGACGTCCCGTAAGGCTCTCAATGGCGAGATCTCTACCCCCCCCCCCCTGTCCCTCCCCTTTCCTCCACTGCCCTCTACCACACACACATAACTACACTCAACCACACAATCTGGAGGCGGTAGTAATGTCTGGTTGTGCAGAGCAGCAGCGGAAAACAAACCTCATCCTTGCTTTTTTTTGCTGAAAATGAAACCAACGAAGAGACTGATACCACCTCCATTCGCCCAATTCCAGAACAACTGAGATTTGACAACAAAGTTGATAGGGGGATGGGAGTAGATCATTGATCCAACTGCAAATCGCAGACAGAGCGTCCCAGTCGAGCACTCATCTACGTCGAACAACGCTGCGAGCTCTCATCGATCCTCTCTCTCTCTCTCTCTTTCTCCGTTTTCATTTTGTATCTCCAGTTCAATCCACTCTCTGTTTCTGTTCAATCACACACACACACACACCCCGCGTTCACTCCTTCCCCCTCAGAATCCAAACCCTCCTCCTTTTTCCCCTGAAATTCTCGTCGTTCGCACTCGACCACCCCCCTCCACTTCACTTCCCGCCACCCAGCACCCATGTCAGGCACGGACGCTGATCTGTCGTCTGCCTCTGCCGCTGCCGCTGCTGCGGGGTCTGGGTCTGCGCCGCTGAACGACGGCTCGCTGATGACTGGAGTCGAGCTCAAGAAGGCCGACGCGCTCGACGTTGCCTCTGCCTTGAAGCGGTCAGTCTCTCTGCCTCTCTCTCCGCTTCCAACTTCCAAAGACAGCGCTCAATCGTGTCTTCTTCCGTCACTCGTCTCGTCTCGTCTCGTTCGCTATGCTTCTCGTTCGTCCGCTCAAAAACAAGTGTTTTTTGTTTTTTGATGACAACAAAAGTTCGACTTTTTTTTTTTTTTTTTTTTTTTTTTTTTTTCTACTTGCTTTCTTATTATTTTCTTCTCTCTTTGTCTCAAATATTTCTCAATGTCGAATGCGATTTTCAAGTTGAGATGTGACACTTTGGTTTGTTGAATGCTTTTGCTTTGTTCGAGCTAATTCTGAGTTGATTTTTGGATTTTAACAGGTACATTCAGTCAGACTTCAAGCAAGACCCAGCGCCATACGCAACAGACCTTGCTCGGCTGCAGCGTATTCGAGACGACGCAGTGGTCAGCGTCGCTCGCTCTGAGAATGGCAGGTAAAAAAAAAAAACAGAAAACACAGGCAACAGCTCGATTTTTTTAGAAACGCTCAGACTAAACCTCTTTTTTTTCAACAAATCGCAGAATCGCCATCCTGAACTACTATGCTCAGCTCGAACGCCTCGAACTGAGATTCCCGTTGAACGAGCACGGCGTGCGGATGCCATTCACTTGGACAGATCTGCTCACGGGCAAGTCGGTCAAGCAGTTTAGCGTCGCCTACGAGAAGGCTTGCACCCTGTTCAACCTCGTCGCCATCTCGTCCCAAGTCGCTGTTCGCTCCGACCATACCACGTCCGAAGGCCTCAAGCACCAGGCATCCCTCTTCCAGTTTGCTGCAGGCGTTTGCAAGTACATTGGTGAAAACTTTCTTCATGCCCCCACCGTCGACATTTCGCGCGATTTCATTGGCGCCTTCCGCAACTTGATGATGGTAACGATTTGCCCCCTGCGGTTTCTCCTTGAGCTGAGGTGATTTGTTGCTCTAAGCTTCGCTTGTTGTTCATTTTTTTTTCCATGGTCGGTTTTGTTTTGTTTTTGTGATTTTCGCCTCTCGCTTGACCTCGCGCGTTCCCCCCCCCCACAGGCACAAGCCCAGGAATGCTTCCTCATGAAATCTACCATGGACCACCTCAAGCCTTCTGTCGTCTGCAAGGTGGCTGCCCAAACGGCGGCCTTTTACGATGACATTGCGACTGCGTTTGCTGCCGCGCCGCTTGTCGACGTGATTGACAAGGCCTGGGTCAAGATCATCCAGACCAAGGCACGCATGTACCGCGCTGTGACGCAGCACCAGGGCGCGATGGCGGCGGTGACCACAGCTGGCACCACTGCCGAGGAACAGTACGGGGTTGAGCTTGCGCGACTCCGTCTTGCGCACCAGTTCATCCAAGAGGCTTCGCAGATTCTCAATGCAAAGCCAGACAAGTCTGCCGACTCCAAGGCCGACAAGAAGAAGTCTGCAGCAGGTTTGAGCAGCTCCTCCTCGTCGTCGGCGGCGGCGGGTGCTATGGGTGTGGCGGGAGCAGTCACCACGAACTTGCAGCAGGTACAAAACACGCTTGCGGAAGCCGTCGCCTTGCACCTTCACTCCATCACGCGAGCGCTGCAACAAGCCCAGAAGGACAATGACAATGTCTACCACGTCACGGAAACCCCCGTGTCTGCCCTGCCCGAGATCAAGGGGTCCATTTTGGCCAACGTGACCCCGTTTGAGCCACGGGCCTTTGTCATCAAAATGCTGGAAGACCGCCAGGAGCTCTTCCCCAATCTCTTCCCGACGCACGTCGAGGAGGCCAATCTCGCCTACCGCGAGGAAGCGAACGAGATTGTGCGCAAAATGTCGTCGCAGCTGGCCGAGCGTGATGCAGCCATGACCCGCATGTTGGACGCGATGCGATTGCCGCGCGCCATTGATGAGATTGGGCAGCCGTATGCGCTTCCAGAGCTGCTCATCACAAAATCCAAGCAAGCCATCACGGCAGGCGGCCTTTCGAGCATTCAGCACGGCTTTGAGGCTCTGCAGCAGGTTGCCTCCAAGGCCACCGACTCAATCTCCAATCTCAAAGCTGCCATTCAGCGCGACGAAGACGCCGAGCAAGAAGCGCTGCGAGAGCATGGCGCTGATCGTTGGACACGCACGACCGTTGATGCAAACGCCTTGGACGCGTTGCGATCGGATGTGCGCATCTTGGAAGGCAAGCTGACCGAAGCCCAAGCGTCCGATCAGGCGCTTGTGGGCTTGCTTGACTCGACTCGCGACAGCATCCGCATGCTGTGCGCCGGCCCCGATGGGATTTTGGCAGCGCTGCCGGCGGCAAACCTGCTCGACACTGCCGCGACCGAGGACCCCTCGATCGCCAAGCTCCGTTCACTCATGTCCAGAGTGACGACGCTGCAAATGACTCGCAAAAAGCTGCTCGACGACGCCCGGCGTCTCGCGTCGACCGACAACCCGCGCTCTGCATTACTTGCCGCTGGCGTCAACACGAAAGAGCGCAAGAAGATTGTTGCGAGCCAGCTGCAAAAGTACACGACGATGGTGGACCAGCAGTTTGCTTCCAATGAGACGGAGGATGTGCTGATGCGCGAGATTACCGCGGAAAATGCCAATTTCGTCACTTCTCAGCGAGGCAACGCGGAGCAGGAGGTGCGCGCCAAGCGCGACCAGACGGTGGCTTCCATCATGACTGCGTTTGACGTTTTCATGGACATTCAGCGGAAAATTGGCCAAGGCGTGGACTTTTACTGCCAGCTTGGAGAGGCACTCGATCGGCACGCCCTGGCGGGTGCAGACATGTTTGTTCGACGCAGCAAGTCGCGAGATTTGCAGCGAGCTCGCCTCTCCTCTGCCTTGCGCGAGCAGTCCGTCCCGTCCACTCCGACCGTTCCCAGCGTCCCGACAACCCCTTCGTCTGCCCTGACGCTCAATCTGACACCCCTGCCCACCGTGCCAGCCTCTCCATCATCGCTTCACACGCCTCTGGGCAACGCTCCAAGCCTGCCGCTCAGTCCGCTCGCATCAAACAATGACGACATGTTCACTGTGCAGCAACAGCAGTCGCAACTGACCCAGCAACAGCACCTGCAGCAGCAGCAATATGCCTTTAGCCAGGCGCAAGCGTGGCGCACTCGAATGCAGCAAGAGCAAGCAGAATTGGCCGCCCAGCGCGCCATATTCGAGATGGAGCTCCAACGCCAGCAGCAGGAAAAGCAGGCACAGCTCTTGTTGCAGCAGCAAAAGCTTGAACAAGCGCAGCGCGAGGCTCAAGAGCAAGCAGCGGTTGCAGCAGCTGCCGCTGCGGCGCGCGCATTCCAGCAACGCCAGCAACAGTTGTTGCAAGAGCAGCAGCAGCAGCAGCAGCAGCAGCAGCAGCAGCAACAACAGCAGCAACAACAGCAACAGCAACAACAGCAAATGCAAATGCAAATGCAAATGCAGCAACCAACGTTCGCCCCTGGACTCGCGGAGATTCCTGCCGACTTGCCTGCAGTTTCGAGTACCATGGGTGGTGTGGGTGACGAGTTGAGCGCCTTGCGATCCCGGCTGGCTGCTATGGCGGTTCACGCCGACCCCCTTTCGAGCAACACTCTGCATCACCATCAGCCACAGCAATACCAAGCGCAGCAGCAACAGCAGCCGCAGCAACAGCAACAACAGCAGTATCAGCAACAGCAGCAGCAGTTTGGATCGCCGTTGCAGCAACCAGCAGTTGCACTGCCCGCAGGACGGTTCCGCGACAGCTCTCTGTTTGCCGAGTCGGCGTTCTCTGTGAGCTTTGCCGTCCCCCAGTCGGGATTGCAGCCTGCTCCTCACATTGTCGGGTCGTGGACTCCGCTGCCAGACTCGTCTTTGGCTCCGTTCCAGCATCTTGGGGGCGACACGTCCCTGCGTACGTTTGGTCTCAGCGGCGACGCGACAAATGGTGTGGGACTACGGCAGCAAGAACAGGCTCAGGTGCCGCACCAGCACCAGCAGCAGCCGGTTTCCGAGTACGAGTTCTCGTCATCTGCGCTGTCCAACCAACTTTCGTCAGCCAATCATCAACAGGTGCTGACATTGCCGCAGCAACATCAACCGGAACAACACTCCTTCCCCGATCGGTTCAATAGCTTGCAACAGCAACAGCCACATCAGCAGCCACATCAGCACCAACAACAGTATCAACAACAGCAGCAGCCTTCTCCTGCAGCGTACGCAGGCTCCTTCCAGTCGCAGGAACAACAGCCAGCGGGTGGACGGTTTGATCCATTCTCGGCCCCTTCGACAGAAATGATGTCTGCTCCGTCAACGTCTCTCTTCAGCCTCTCGCCGCACGATTCTCTGACGAACAGCGCCAGTAACAGCAGCTCGCATGGACGCGGGATGAGTTATGGGTATCAGGCAGCAGCGTCGCAACAACAGCCACAGCAGCAACATCATCACCAGCAACATCAGCAACAGCAACAACAGCCTCCTTCGCGAGATTTTGCCTTGTTTGCAAGTCCCGCCCTCGGAAATGGCATCAATGGAGGTCACGACTCGCTGTTGTACGGCGGCGACAAGTATCAATCGCTGGATCATCAGTACCAGCAATCATCTTTGCAACAGCTTGTTCCCAGCAATGCGAGCTCGAGTCACAATTCAAGCTCCTTGTTTGATCGTTCTCCCGTATCGCCGCCAGTGATGCAAAGTCCCAAGCAGCAGCCCCACCAAACGCAGTCGCAGCTGGTCTCCTCGCAGTACCAACAGCAACAGCAGCAGCAGCAGCACCAACTGCAGCAAGAGCATCAGCAATACCAACAGTATGTTCCGCCGGCATCGGAAGCGACGGATGGGTTTGGCTACCAAACACCCGCGTCTGCCAATCGAGCATTTGATCTCAACTCGTTCCATCCGCAGCCAGCTCAGCAGCAGCAGCAGCAGCAGCAGCAGCAGCATCAACCTCAGCAGCAATCTTACTCGCCTCAAGTTCAGCTATCGCAGCCAACGTCGTACATTTCCGAACTCTCCGCCCTGCAACAGCAACAGCCGCAACAACACCAGAGCCAATACGCGGCTTTCGGTTATCAGCCCTCCAATGCCCAGCAGGTTCCACAACAGACACAAGTGTACTCGACGTTGCAACACTCAACGCAAGGAGCGTATGTGCCGCAACAAGGTTTGCATACGCAGAGCTATTCCTCCGAACCTCAGCAGCATTCGACTCTTGCTTCTCCCCAATCCTCCTGGTCGAGTCAATCTTTGCAGATGCAACAGCCGGTCTATGTTCCGCAGCAGCAGCAGCAGCAGCAGCAAGCCTGGTCGAGTCTGCCACAGAGCCAGTATTCTGCTTCAAGTTATCAGAACTCGCACGCTGGGGTGAATGCTGAGCTGTCGTATGGTTTGCCGCAGCAACAGCAGCAACAACAACAAGAGCCTTTGCAGCAACATCAATCAAATCCTCCGCAGCAGTCGTTTGAACAGCCAATCTACTCGCAGCAGCAGACCCAGCAGCAGCAGCAGTATCAGCCCTATCAGCAACAGGTCCAATCGTCCTACCAGAGCCACGCGCCTCAAGCGAGCCAGTCGTTGTTTTCGGCACAACAGCAACCGACGTCATACGACGCCCAGCAGTCGTATGGTGGTGCGCCGCAGCAGCAGCAGTCGTACATGTCCGAGTTGCCCTACCAGCCCCAGCAGCTGCTTGTTCCACCTCAAGCGTCTCTCAGCCAAGTCGACCAACTGCTGCTGCTCTAATATCGCGCCGAGTTGTCTCAAATCCGTGTGATTGTTTCGTGTAAATCCACTGTGTTTCCGAATTTTCCAATTCTTTACTTGTATTTCTTTTTTTCGTTCTCGTTCATTCTGTTATTTTATTTTCTTCTTTTCTGAGATTCAATTTTCTTCATTACTTCATTCTTTTTTTTTTTTTTTTCTCCACTGTTTCTACACTTTTTTCTATTTCCGTGTTTTCGAGCGTGAAACTCAATTAAAAACAACAAACAAAAAACAGCAAACAATACGATAAATAAAGCAACTTTCCTCACACTTTTCACCACAAAAAACCAAACCAAAATGTCGCGTCCGCTTGTGATGAGCGGCAGCAGCAGCAGCAGCAGCGCGAATGCAACATCATCATCATCACTGTCATCATCACTGTCATCATCATCATCATCAT
This sequence comes from Capsaspora owczarzaki ATCC 30864, assembly GCF_000151315.2. NCBI lineage: Eukaryota > Filasterea > Ministeriida > Capsasporidae > Capsaspora > Capsaspora owczarzaki. The sequence goes on along the minus strand of NW_011887298.1, from coordinate 1,479,579 downwards.
CATCCGGTGCGAGTGGGAATGCGAGTGGCGGTGGCTCCAATCCGGCCATCTGGCGAACCCAACTCCGATCCACAACATCATCACCCCCATCAACCGCAGCGACCACCACGACCACGACCAGTGCTCAGTCGCAGCGACCAGTGCCGCCTGCTGGGAAGCCCACCTCATTGTCATCATCCCCCTCAGCAGCAGCAGCAGCTTCGTCGTCCCGTGTCAGCGCTTCGCCGTTCGCCTGGTCGGCCTCGTCTCCGTCCCTGCTTCCCTCTGCATCCTCATCCTCGTCCTCAGCTCGGCCTCAGCAGCAGCAGACCTCCTCTGTCGCCTTCTCGGCAGCGCCTGCACGACCGTCCCCTCCTCCGTCGACCGCCGCGGTGCGCCCAAAGCCGTCTCCATCCGTGCTCACCTCGTTCCCCAAGCCCTCTCCCGCTGCGTCGTCCTCCTCCTCCTCTTCGCCGGTCTCTGGCCTACCACCCACGAACTCGAGCTCAAGTTCAAACCCTAGTTCAAGCGCAACCCCAAGCGCAAACCCAAGCGCAAGACCTCCCAGACCGGCGTCGGTGGTTCGCAGCGCCTCGTCGCCAAATGCGGCTGCGCGTCCGCCTGCACGGCCAATCCCTGCGACCACTGCTGGCCAGTCGTCGTCGTCGTCGTCGTCGCCGCTGTCCTCGTCGCCTTCATCTTCATCACTAGTGCCTGATCAAGCTCCGTCTGCGCTGTCATCGGCGATATCGTCCATGGGATCGCGCATGAATGGCGGATTTACGCGCGGCGGATCGCTCAAGGTGAACGGCGAGGCCAGCACCAGACGCCCACCGCCCGCGCGCCGTGCGCCAAGCGATCTGTCATCGTCTCGCTCGAGCGATGAAGCTGCGGCAGAGCCACTCACCACCCAGACGGTCGGGACAACGACGTTTGTGTCGCGCAGGTCGCGGCAATCTGTCACCCCGTCGGGCGTTTCCGTCGCCGTCACTGGGTACGACAAGCGCAGTGACGCGTACACCAACTCCAAGTTCATTGTAAGATGCCCTTTGATGAGTCATTGCTGTGATTGTATTTGGACAAAGAGCCAAGGGGGTGTGAGAATTGAAGCTCCGCTGCTTTTCAGCCCTGGTATCTGAGTCGAACCGTCGACTCTTGCACACTGGCGCCACTCACCTCACCTCACACACATCCTTCCACTCTGTTGCCTTTTTTTCTTTTGTTGCCTTCAGGTCTTTGTCGTCGAGGTCACCGCGGTCAGCGGCATCACCGAAACCATCTACCGCCGCTTCCCTCAGTTCCGAGAGATGCACCGCAAGCTCAGCAAGCTGTTTGCCGGGCGTGACGAGCTGGATACGTCTGCCATTCCCATCCCTGCCCTCCCGAACGTCAAGGAGAACATTTTCACGGATTACAACGCCGCCTGTCAGGAGCTGGACGACATGATGCAGGTACGCACGCGTCCGTTATTCGTCATTGTAGAGGATTTTCTTGGCCTTGCGCGCGTGTTTTTCTGACTCTGTGGGGATGGTGGTGGTTTGCAGGCCATCATGGCGTTGCCCGACGTGGTCATCCAATGCGAGCTGCTTCGCACATTCTTGACGGCCACTGCCAAGGACGTGGCGGCCAAGCAAGCTGCGGATGGGTTGTCTTCCCAAGACGAGTGAGTTGGAAGGCGGAGGAGCGTAGATTGTGAAAGTTTCGCTGGAAGCAATTGTTTTTGTTTATTTTTCGCTTGAGCTTCGTTCTGACGCTCTTTCTCTCTCCCTCCCCCCGCTCTCCCCTCTTCCTGATCAAACAGAACCGACACAACCGCTGTGATCTCTGCCGAGGTCATTGATTTCAGGAAGGTCTTTGATCCGGACAAATTTTATGTGAGTGTTATGTCACGGAAAATTGCTGACTCAGCAAGTTTTTTTTCCCCTTGGCGATTGTTGTTTCGTCGCCCCCCCCCCGTCGTTCGCCATCATGATATCATGATGATCTGCCCTGCTTTCCCTTCTGCGAAAAAAACATCATCGAGTGGTGATTCGCGGAGAGGGGTGCGGTAGTTGAGCAAAACGCCCAAGAGAGGTTTTCGCAAGCGAGCCACTCGAACTGCTTCCAAGTCAATCGCAATTGAGCCTAAAGCAATTTCCTCATTCGGATGGATTGGTGGGATCACAACATGAACCCCTGACGCCACTGAAATGGCAGTTCGAAATACGACACTCGCTTGCTCTCCTTTTTTTTTTTTTTTTTTCGTTTTTTTTTTCTTTTTTTTTTCTTCTCAACCTTGTTTCTTCCTAGTGAATTTACTCTCACCTTGCGTTTTACTGACCTTAATTGTCATTGTCAGGTGTACTTGATCGAGGCGAAGCGCAGGGACGGCACGTTGGTTTACGTGCTGCGACGCTACAGCGAATTTTTCGATCTCAACGAGCGGATTTGCGAGGCATTCCCGGGCGATAAAACCACCTTGACCAATGCGTTGCCGGAGAAGATTCTACTTGGGCGAAGTAAGTGGTTGAAGCGAGTGTTTGACAAGCTTGTCATTTTGAAGCGCGCCTGGTTCTGATCGCTCTGTCCGGACTTTAGGCCAAAAGAACGACGTCGCTGCGAAGCGTGTCAAGAAACTCGACAAGTACATCCAGGTAGGCGATTTTTTTGCACTGTTTGTTGAAAACGATTTGCCAAAGCTGACTTTTTTGTTTTGTGGCTGGCGTTTTCATAGGCTGTCATGAGCATCCCGCAGGTCCGGGACTCGGCCGTTGTTCGAACATTCCTCACTCCGTCCTACAAGGACGCCCTGTACATTCAGCAAATCGAAAAATTGATGGCCACCGGCGGTACCGTGCCGAACGGATTTAGTCTTTGAGTTCAACATTGAGCGTTTTTTTTTTTTTGTTTCTATCATGGAAATCCACCATGACAGTGCTTGTAGTTTGAAAATACACTGGCCATCGATAGTACTGTCTATTGAACATATTTGTATTGACAATCCCTTGGCTCAGTACAACAAAATGAGACACAAAGTTCACACACAAACTACTTTTCGGCACGAGACTCGCGGATGGACATGCCTGCAGAAGTGTAGATGCTGTCAATCAACCGCATATTCAGCACCGCATCGTGTGCATCGGTGAGGATGGCCGCGCGGTTGTTGTTCAGGGTGGCGTCCGCAAACGCCTCGAGCATCAGACCGTAGGTCGATCGTGCCTTGGTAAAGCTCTCGCTGGTCTTCTTGCCGCTGGCCGTCTTGAGGGTGACATTGTTGTACACCACGTGCGGGGCGAGCCAGTTGGTCGCCGTGATTTGCGCTTGCCCGTTCGCGCCACGAATGTCAATCGAGATGCGAGGGATGAGCGACCACATCGATGTCTCGATCAAGGCCGTGACGGAGCTTCCGCTGGTTGTTTGCAGCTCGGCGCGCATGGACTGGTCGACACGCCCGTCTTTGCGCAAAGGGGTGGCCGTGGCGGACACAATATCGAGCTCTTCTCCGATGAGGTAGCTGAGGGGAGCCAAGAAAGAAGAAAAAGGAAAAGCAAACCGAAAAAAACACCAGAACAACAACACGAGGCTTTAGAAAAGCTGCAGAGGCAGAGAAGCGAGCAAACGCAATTTCGGCTTTTTTTTTTTTTTTTTTTTTTTACCGGACGCAGTTGGCCGTGTAGCAGCCCGTGTCCATCATTGAGCCTCCGCCGAGGTCGTACTGCCAGCGAATGTCGTTGGAGGAAAAGACAGCAAAGGCAAACTTGACGTGCACGTGACGCAGCGGAGACTCCATCGCGTTTGTCAGGATGAGCTCGCGCACGCGTTGAATGAGCGGGTGGTAGCGGTAGTGGAACGCCTCCATCAGGACCTTGCCGGATTTCTCTGCAGCGACGGCCATGGTTTCTGCGTGCGTGAACAACGTGAGGAGTTGAGCGATAAGTGGCAACATTTTTGCTTCAACTTCAACAGCCAAACCTGCTTCCTGGGCATTGTTGGAGATTGGCTTTTCGCACAGGACGTGCTTTCCAGCCTGAAGCGCCTTGATCGTCCATTCGCAGTGGTGGCTATTTGGCAAGCCAATGTAGATTGCATCAATGTCCTAAAAGGCGGAAATCAGACCAACAAAACAAAACAAAAACAAAAAGTCGAGGCTTTTGCTCCATTCGTTCGCTCGTCCAGCATCCAAACTACATGTGATATTGCTTACCGCATCATGAATGAGCTGGTCGTATGTGTCAAACACGCGCGGAATGCCGTGCTTCTTTGCGAACGAGCGTGCACGAGCGACATCGCGCGCAGCAATCGCCGTCACCTCGACCGTCGGTACCTGTGCCAGATGGGGGGGGGGGGGTTTCATGGTTTTGAGGTGGTAAGTTTGAGGTGTTTGGCTGGTCTGCTATGGTTGTCTTGTATCGGAGCACAACGCAACGTATACTAAAAACTCAGAGTTTTTTGTGAGATTGACACTGCCTCACCCTAACCCCTTTCCATTTCCCATACACCACCACCCCGCATCTATTACTCGAGGTTGAGCAACGCCGCATTCTGCCAGGACGGTGTGGCTTGCACAAACCTCGGTCTTGGCAGGGTTGATGACGGCCATTGGCGCAATCCACGACGCGCCGAGCACTCCAAGGCGCAGACGACGGCCTCCTGCTGCGTTGCTGCTGCTGTTGCTGCTGCTGCTGCTGTTGCTGCTGCTATGCGATGGTGCAGTAGCGTCACTTGCACTGCTGGTTGCAGCAGACGTCGATGCCATTGTTCACTCAATTGCACTACTCAAAAAAAAAAACTCAGACAGCAAACGAAAAGAGAAAGAGTGAAAAAGCACTTTCCGTCAATGCATTATTTTATTATCATCGACCAACTGTTCATGTTCCGGGTGTTGGTGGTCGTCTGCTCCTTGCCAATCGCCCCAAATGCAACTCTAATGCATATTCACTGTTAACCCTCCCTTCCTTCCATCCTCTCCCTTCCCCTATTTCGTTGACCTTTTTCTCATTTTGTGACTCTGACGTCTCTATCTCTTTTTGTGTTTTCCATTACACGCGCTCACTCACTCTTTTGAACTCGCTCACTCATTCAACTCCAATTGAATTGTCACCATCACGAATACGCAACACTAAGCAAACAAGCAAACATGTCTGCGCATGTCAATCTGCTCGAGAACAGAGTCAGCCTGGGCGAGCTGGATCGCACTCGTAAGAAAGCCAGAAGCAAGCAGAGGAGTAGCAGGGGGGGCAGTAGTAGAAGGGAGAGCAGACGGAGGTTTAAAAGGGAAGGCCTCAGTAGTGCTCAGTGCTCAACCCCCGTCCCCGACCAACCCAAACTCCAAATGACGGATGCGCTTTGGCATTCGAGCCATTGAGCAAAAAAGCACCTTCGTTGGGGACAAGGGAGAGGTGACCAGATGGGGCTGCTGGGGTAGTGCTGTCGGCCATGTTCCCGCACTCACTCACTCGCTGCTGCACTCCATGCAAGTCCCACCGCACGCGCACTCACAGCGTCACTTTGTCATGCTGGCTGGATTTGCAGAGTCCCTCACTCCCTCTCCCTCATTCACCACGGGGGTTGGATTGGCTGAAGCACTCCGAACTTGAAAGAAAGAAAAAAAAAAAAAAAAAAAGACCGCGCAATTTCTCAGACATCGAGTGCATCAATATTGTTCACACTAACTCATTGAATTTTGACCGTTTTTGATTGCAATTTGCGACAGTGGCATCGGACTCGCTCGAGCGAAGGGCGTCAGACTCGGAGCTCATGAAGCGACAGTCATTCCTGTCGCTGGTCGACGATCTGCACAAGCAAGAGAAGGCTCAATCGGAGCTGAATGGCGAGCATACCGCCTCACGAGGTGTCGCAGAGCCTCAGGCAGGCCACCACTTTCCACCAGTTCCAGCTCATCAGCAAAAACTACTAGACCAACAGCAACCGCAACAATCACTACAACAGCCGTGGCAGCCAGCCTTGGACTACACTCCCACGGTTGTCCAGTATGCTCCCGCCGTCTTCAGGGCCCAGCCGCCAGCACCAATCCCGATACATGGGCAACCGCCTCAGTTTATCATGCAAGTGCTTCCCTCGACTCCGCTGACAACTGCTCCTCCGGCTTCAGCCACACGAGGCAGCACTCGATCCCAGCAACAGCAGCAGCAGCAGCAGCAGCAAGCATCAGCAGCAGCTGCTGCAACATCGCAATGGCACGCGCAAGACGATGACCACAATGTACGTTCGTGAGAGTCTTGCATTGGGTTTACAACATTTGCCAGATTTCCAACTGCTTCTTCTTCTTCTTCTTCTTTTTCTTGTCGTGTGCTCTTTTGGTCTTGTCGTCACCTCTAGGACACGTCGTCGGACGCGGAATCTCAGCATGGATTCTCCACCACTCGACCGGCGGACAAAAAGCAGCGCCGCCTGCAAAAAAACCGCGAGGCTGCCAAGGAGTGCCGAAGAAAGAAGAAGGAGTACATTTCGACGCTCGAAGACCGCGTCAAGGTTCTTGAGCAGCAGAACAGCGCGCTGACGGAGGAAGTCAAGCGACTGCAAGCGGCTCTTGCACAACGGTCCTGAGCGCAATGACGACACCGAGAGCTGTGTGTGTGTGTGTGTGTGTGTGTATGTTGTGAGCCATCTGTTTGTTTGGTTGAGCATGTTAAGGTGGGCTGTCTTGGGTGGCTGATGGCGGTCGATTGAAGCGGCTGTGAATTGTGTCGTTTTGTTTGAAGTGTGTATTTTTCTTCGTTTTTTTTACCTTCCCCGCATCCAAGTCTACTTTTTCATTGAGTTTCAGTTGCTTCGTTTTTCTTGTCCAGTCTTCTTCTTTCTTTGTCTCTCTTCATCAATGTCGACGGCGGACGGCTTCTGCCATACGCTCATCACTTGGGCGCCGATTGGCAAGATTGGCCTGCTGTCGTTTGTCTTTGCCATCATCCAGTTTGTCACGGTAAACCAACAAAAGCGAGGCAACAAAAGCGACGAGCTACATTGCAACAAGGGAGTAACTGGACTGGACTGGAGAGAGAGACGAGAGCCGAGAGACGAGAGAGAGGTAGAAGGGGGGCGGTTTCAAAGTTCACACACAGTGAAGGGGAAGCGAAGGGACTGTCCGGGGGTCCGCCAGCCTCAGCGCAATGAAAGCGAGCGCCAGACAGAGACAGAGTGAGAGCGAGAGAGAGTGAGAGAGAGTCACCAGGGGGAGCGGAAACAGCCACTCTTTGCATATGGGATTGACAATGCAATGCAAAACCAGCTTTTTTCCATTGAATTCAAAAGCAAAACCGCTCTCTCGCTTTGCAGTCGAGGAGGGGAGGGGAGGGGAGTCTGCTTCCCCCATTAAGGGCTGGCGTGTGATCGATGGAGTGGAATGCTTCTTCCCTCCCTTTGGACATCAGAGGACGAATGAAAGCCAGTCAGACAGCAGAGAGACACTGAAAACAAAGAAATGCAATGCAAAACTCAATGAAAAGTGTCGTGGCGCAAAAAAAAAAAAAAAAAAAAAAAAAAAAAAAAAAAAAAAAAAAAAGACGCTCAGACCGAGGCCATGTTTGGCAATACAATGTTCACAATGGTTGATCGCAAAAAGCTCGCCTTGAACAGAACCAGCCAACGAACGAGACCTGGGGAAACTGAAAAAAAATCTCAGACATTCATTTTACTCACCCCGTTTCAATTGCCCTTGCCTCCTCTTACTCCTACAGATCTTGGTAATAGTATTCTGGCTGCACCAGCAGTCCCGACTAGCACTCAAGGGAGACAGCGTGGCGGCTGCACGCCTCATTCTCCCGTTTTACATGGCGACCTTGTACGCATTCGCATTCGCAGACCTCTTCCAGGGCTCCATCAGCATAGGGCTGTCCATCGAAATCGACGGACCGAACGCCGTCCCAGCCAGCATCCTGTATGGCGCCGGATGGGGCTTTTACCACATTGTGCTCGACGGCATTGCCTTCTTTCTCATGCAGCAGGGTGGCGGCACACGCGCCGTCATCCGCGCATGCATTGCCGCGGTCATTTGGGGCGGTGTCATCACCACAACGGTTCACACCTTTGCGTACTATCTCGGAGAGACCCCGCTGTCGCTCGGCTTGCAGCTCGGCTGGGAGTTTGTCACGATCGTCTTTTACCTCGTGATGGCGCTGGCTCCGCTCTCGCACGTCTTCCGGCGCCCGGCGCTCTTTGTTTACTCTGTGTTTTGGATTTGCGAGCGCTCCATGTACGTCATTGCCATCCTGCTCGAGTACTTTGAGATTGACGCAGGCGACTGTCTGTCCATGTTTGTGCTGTGGGTCCTCTTTGGCTGCGTCAAGCCCTTGGTTGTGTATCGCACCCTTCTGCACGACTCCGAGTACTGGCAGGGTCTGTACCAGCCTGCCCCTGTCGAAGATGCAGACATCCGGCGCGCATCCGCTGCTCCTTCCAACGGACCCTCCATGACCCAGTTCCCGCGCGACTCGATCACGTCGTACGACCCAGACGCTGCCTCCGTCTCGATCGACGAGGACCGCGTCTCGCACTACTCTGGCTACCAGCCATACTCGTCGACGTGGCACGACGACACGCAGTCATTGGGCGGCGGTGGTGAACACAACAACAAACGCGCCAGCGGCACCCACAACAATAGCAGCGTGACTGGCTCGCAGCCCGATCGGAATCGCGCCAGTATTACACAGCCACTGCTGGGCACCTCGCTAAGCTCCCACTCTGCGCGCGAGCTTGCGGCGCGCGTGGACGAGCTCCACAAGGGCGTCAACATTATCAACTATGCCTTCTTGTCGATGGACGCCAACCACTTTATCGGCATGGGAGGCTTGTCCAAGGTCTTCCGGGGCGAGCTGCACGGCAGGCCGGTTGCCATCAAGATTGTGTTTTGCGTCGACCTGACGCCAGCCATCATTAGCAACTTTTGTCGCGAGAGCGCCCTGCTGAGCGCGCTCAACCACCCGAATATCGTCAAGGTTGAAGGCGTGTGCATTGTGCCGCCGTCCCTCTGTCTCGTCATGGAGCTCTGCGACTGCTCCTTGTTTGATCGTCTGCGCGATTCCGCCCGGCCTCTGGACTGGTTTACCCGGCTAAGAATCGCCACCGACTGCGCCAAAGGCATTGCGTTTTTGCACGAGCAGCGCATTTTGCACATGGACCTCAAGTCGAGCAACTTTTTGATTGGCGTGGACGGCCTTGCCAAAGTGTCTGATTTCGAGCTTTCACAGCGCGTTCCAGATCGGTCTCATTCCGGCAAATCCGGTCGCCGAGCAACATTCAAGTCAAATAGTCCATCACTACTGCAGCAGCAGCAACAGCAGCAGCAGCAGGAAACACACACCGACCCTGCGTCCGATGCTGCTGCCGCCGCCTCAAGCTCTGCATCTGCATCTGCTTCTTCTTCTTCTTCTTCGAACGCATTCTCTTTGTATGTGGACAATGTTCAAGTCCCGGAAACGGTCAATTGGTCTGCTCCAGAAGTGATATCAAGCGGCATGTTCACAGACAGGTCGGACGTGTACTCGCTGGGCATGGTCTTGTTTGAGATTGTCACTGGCCAAGTGCCCTATGACGACCCACTGTACCGACGCCCGACCGCAAACTCTGGGCCTTCATCGCTCACAAACTCTGGCATCTTTGGAAGCTTGCCCGGGTCGCGCGTGGAATCGCTGAACGATCGCACTCCGTTGCTCCAGGATGTTACAACGCACGCGTCAGCGTCGTCACAGCCAAAGTGGTTTGATCGGTTGCCACGGAACAACCAGTACCTCGCCTTGCTCATCTGCGAACAAAAGTTGCGGCCGTCCATTCCCAGCGACTGCCCGCCTCGATTCACCGCCCTGATGCAAGCGTGTTGGCAGCACGACGCCGAACGTCGGCCAACAGCGTTCGAAGTTGCCGCAGAGCTCCAAGCAATGCTTGAGGAATCAGCTGCGCAAGAACCCAATCTTGTTCCCGTCTAAAAACACGTTTGTTTTGCGATTGTTTATTTTGCTTGTTATTTTTCGGAAAAGTTTATTGATTAACAGATTAGAAATGATTACATCCCCAAAGCGGAAACCTGTATTAATTCATAACAAGCATGAAGAAGAAAGAAAGAAAATTGATGTACATTTTTTTTGTGTGTTGTTGTTGATGTGGCTTAAAAGAACGAAAGCAGGCTGCTGCGACTGGGCGTGGTGGAGGAAGGCCGCGATGCGGGCTGTGCGACAGCTGGGTCGTGCCGCGAAAGAATCGCGCGAGAAATAAGCATGGCATCGTGGAGCGCAACTTTGTGCTTGGTGGCAGAGGCAGCGGCAGCCTCGTCGCGTGACATGGCACCGGAGGATCGTCGACTGCGTAATGCGCCGTTTGCGGGTGCCCCGGCCATGACGGCCAGATCTGGCAGCGAGGCCGTGGAGGTGCTCCTTCGATGGGAGGTCGTTGCGCTAGCACGGCCCGCGCTGCTGGACGACGCAGCGATTGGCCCGGCTTCATGGGCGAACGAGAGCCGGCGTGTCGTGCTGTACGACAATCCACCAACCATGGTCACTTCAGCGGCGGCCGGCGCAGTGTCCACGTGCCAGTCTGCGACACTTCTTGGAACGCGCGATGCACTGTTGGACAGAGACGGTGGCTGTGGAGTGGAAGCACTGGACGAGGTCGACGAGCGAGACACGAAGGATGCCGGCACTTGCCGCAGAGGAGTGAAAGCCGACGTGTTGCTGTACGCTTGCTGGTGTTGGAGTTGCTGCTCGGCCGACACGTGAAGATGCCGTGGGGTTGGTCGAACAGGCTGAGGCGGAGGAGGAGGAGGGGCGGCTGCAGAAGTCTTGGACGAGTGCGACGAGGCTCGGGAGCGAGGCTGCGAGGCTGCGGGCTGGGGTTGACGAGGCTGCGAGACGGGGAGGAGGAGCTGCTGTCGGTGTCCAAGCAATTGCTCCTGGTTGGCAAGCTGCTGTTGGTGTTGAAGCTGCTGGAGTTGCAAGAGCCGCTGTTGTTGTTGCTGCACTTGCTGCTGCAGGACGAGCAGCGCGGCGTACTCGGATTCCACAATGCTGGGCGCCCTGGTTTCGTGCGTGAGAGGGCTGCTGTGGAAGTCCAGATCCGTCAAGGGATCCGAGCTGGCAGACCGCGGCAGTGCCGCAGCGGCGGAGCTCTTGGGCATGTGAAGCGGAGATCCCGGTAGCGAGGCGCTTGTTGGTGGCGGCAGTCCACTCACCGCCGAGGCAATAACGTCGCCAATGGTATCGCTCACGGATGTGCGGTGCGCTGGGCTGTACAACAGGGCCGACGCAGCAGCATGCGCCGCCGCGCTGGGATCGGTACTGCTTGGCTTGGGCGGCGTAGCGGGAGCTCGTGGCGGCACACCCAGCATCGGCGGACTCGCGTCCGGTGCAATGGCTCCGTGTGGCTGCTGCGCTGGCGGCGCGGCAACGTCGTGCTCGTCAAACTCGGAGCCGAGGAATGGCGACGATCCGAGCGACGAGCCCCGCGACGAAGTAAAGCGATGGGCAACACCCGTGTCCGCACTGCTCGTTGAATAGGGATACATGGTCGCCGCCGAGTTGCTCAGCGTGGCCAAATGAGCAGTGATGGTATTGCGCGACGGATTGAGCAACTCGGCAACCTCGTTTTCGGGATCTTCGGTGCCCGACATGGTACTTAGCACAGACTGGAGCGAGAAGGATGTTGCTCTACTCCTTGGTGGAGATGACGAAGGTGTGACGAACGGTGTCGTATCCGGGTGCCATTCGGTCGGGTCTTGTTTCTGGCGCGCAAAAAAAAAAACCAAACAAAGCAAAGCGAAAAACAAACAAGTTAGGTCTTCCTTCTCCGCAGTGCACACACACACACACACACACACACACACACACACACACACACACACACACACACACACACACACACACACACAACATACAACACCCCCCCCCTCCTCTTGAATTACCTTTGTTGTATCGTTCACCTCCTTGCCGAGGGAAATAAGATGGACCATCCGGGGCAGATCGTGGTTGACGAGGATTCGCAGCTGCTCTTCAATCATGTTTTGCAGCTGCCGCTTGACGTTGGCCTGGTCGTCGAATGTCGTGTTGACCTTGACGCTTTTGAGGGGATCGCTCTTGAACGAGAGCGAGACGCCCGTCTTGAGGCCGACGTCCAGCACGCAGACGCCGTTCAATCGAAACGCGCTGATGCGGACCTCCATGGGGACCACCAGCCGCTTGTTTGCAGCCAGAATGCCGTGTCTTGTGATTGCCGACCTCGGCTTGGTCGGGTGGATTGGGTTTGCTTGAGCCTTCGTGTGCAGTACAATGTGTGCGTCGCCGGCGTAGGCCAGCTCAAAGATGCCTCGGAAGTGATCCGCGCCAATCTCGCAGATTTCGAGAATAGAGAGCTCTGGGGGCTATTTCAAGCACAAGTGTCGTGAGTGCATGGGTGATGTTCGATGTCGTACCATTGTGGTGCAGCAAGCAGTGCAGTCGAGCAGCACTCCACTTGCAGCCCCTTCCTCCACTTCCAACCAACTTTTTCCGCACTTTCCAATGGGAGCAAGCGGACGCTTTCACGTTGGCTTACAGTGGTGCCGAGGTGCAGCTCGTGGACAATAATGTCGTCGGCAATGGCTGGATGACGATCGCCCTTGTTCAGTGCAGCAGTCATCTCGCGCCGTGCTTCGGCTAGCAGCGTCGGGTCAAACGGTCCCCAGTTGAACCGGAAGGCCATCGTTGGATAGAGGCAGGGCAGGAGAGTCAGGGTCCTAGGGAGAATGGGGGAGGGATTTGGGGATTTGGGGGGTTAGGGTTAGGATGAGAGCTCAGTCTGAGAATCAGCGACTGAATAGTGGATAGTGAAAAAGTGAATAGGGAAACAGAATGGTGACTGAATCATTTTTACATTGGATCATGGATCACTGCATTGACATCGCATCACCTACGAAACATCAAGTCAATCAGGCTGACGGGACTGGTCGTCGCTTTTCGACAATTTCAGTGCCAGGCTTGCAGGACGGCAAAGCGCGCCAAAGTGCATCGAATCGAACATCAGAGATATCTTGTGAATCCATCAAGGACAGCATGGCTATGTGAGTCGAAAGGAGCGTCAAGTTTTGGAAGAAGTGCAGCAGTTTTGCCAGTGATCAACTTGGGGGATGGCACTTCTTTGTGGCTCGTTGAGCTTCTGCTGAGCTGTGCAAGTCTGAATACTCCTCTGATGCGATTGAAACCAAAGTCCTTGAGGAGAGGGGAGGGGGAGCGCGGGGGTGTGGCGCTTTTGGAAGTTGCATCCGCCACGAGTGTGTTTTGCCATCCAATCTTGCCCCTCCGAGCAGCCTCTCACACAACGCACAAGCAGAAGAATACAATGGAGAGCAGTACGTCCAACATGGCGCTCGAACCAAAGCTCCAACACAAGCACACAAGGCTCGAGAAATACAACAAACAACAGGAAGCACGGAGAAAAGCGGAGGATTGCGCGAGCCTCGACCACTTTCCCTCGACTGTCCGCTTTGCTCCAGTCTGCCGATCTCCAGTGCCTGTCGAGGCCTCGTAGACCGCAAAGACGAGGCCTTTTAGTACGCTGCATGTCACCTGCAATTTTATGGGGTTTTACGGGACGCAGGATGAGGTTTTACAAGATTTACAGTTCAGCGGAAGTTTTGTTCCATTGGGATTGCGTGAGCCTCGACCACTTGTACTCTGCCGGCTCCTCCGCTCGTTGTTCCCGCAAACCCCGCTTCAAAAGCCAGCAGTGCCTCGATTAGGAAGAGGCTCACTCTCGCAATTTTTGAACTAGTTTCATCGAACATTTTGGTTGTGTTTCGGAGGCATTCAGAAAAACGAGTAAGGCAAAGGACGAACAATGTTGGATGTTTGATGTTGGATGTTGGATCGAAGGGTTCAGGTCGATTATCTGAGAATAAGGAAATGGGGCAAAAGGCAGTATCATCCTGACTTTGCGCTGCCGTTTTCACACCAGACTCTCGATTTCACATCAACAAGCAAGCAAGCAATCAAGAAACAAAAATGTCTGCAACACAGAAACAGCAACATCACGTCGTGATTGTCGGCATGCAGTTTGCCGGATCGGCAGTGCTCAAGGCGCTCATCAAAAACCCACAGGTGCGCATCACCATTGTCGATTCAAAGGACTACTTTGACCTCAATCTGGCAACCCCGCGCGTGCTGGTGCAGCCTGCCATTGCAGAGGCAACGCTGCTCCCGCACGCAACCTGGATTGCCAACCTTGCTCCACAATTCGCCGGTCGCGTCTCGTTTGTGCACGCGCGAATGACCAGAGTGGCATCGACGGCCATCACCGTGCAGCTCGTTGCCACCCAGGCGCTGCAGGACATTGCCTTTGACTTCCTTGTGTTGGCGACCGGATTGGGTGCCGACTACACCAACTCCTTGTTCAAGGCGACTCGCCTCGACGAGACGAGCGCCAAGCGTGTCGCCGCCTTGCAGTCACACAACGCGCGCCTGCTGCCCGCCAAGAAGATTCTCGTTGTGGGAGGAGGCGCGGTTGGCGTTGAAGTTGCCGCGGAAATTGCCACAGACTACCCAGACAAGACCGTCACGCTGGTGCACAGCGGATCCGAGCTGGTAAAGCTCGACCCGAAGAGCAGCAAAGCAGACACGCACGCACGCAAGTTCCTGACCTCGCACAATGTGCAACTGGTGCTTTCAGACCGCATCGACCGCGATGCTGCCAACCAGGCGGCTGCCCTTGCCAGCCACGAAACCCCGCAGACGCTGAAAACCGAGAAGGGAGCTGAGATTACCGCAGACCTCGTCATTGTTGCCCTTCCGCCCAAGGCAGCCGGCGTGTCTGGCGCGCTGTCTGAAAGCTTCCCCGGAGCCATCGACGAGCAAGGCTTGCTGAAGGTCGACCAGTACCTGCGCGTTGCCTCTGCTGGCAACAACAACATTTTTGCCGCAGGCGATGTGACGAACGCCGACGACAAGTTTGCCCATCGCGCCACTGCAGCTGGTGCAGTGGTGGCAGCCAACATTCTCGCCACAATCAAGAAGCCTGCGCAACCGTCGCTCAAAACATACAGCCGGCTCGCTTCGCCAGTCTTTGCCATCAGCATGGGTCGGACCTACGGCTTTGGCCGCCTGCCTCTGCTCGGATACTCGCATGGCTGGCTTGTCACGAGCGTCAAGAGCAAGCAAATGTTTGTGAATGCTGTGCCCTCGACGTTCAAGATTTGAGCGTGCGTTGGTGAAGAGACTATTGATTTGATTTGCGATTAAAAGCCGATATTGCCCTGCATCTATGCCCTCATACTGTACTAGTACCTCCAGCAGCAGCAGCAGCAGTGTCAGTGTCTCGTGCAATGGTGCAATGGAGAACATCCCTCCCCAGTGTTCAGTGAGAAAGAGGGCGCTCTGGTGATCAATCCGTTTGTGAATGTTGGCTCAGTTCTCAGTCTTCTTTGCTTTTCTTCTTTCTTAGTTCTTTTTTTTTCTTATTTCTTTATTTGTTTCTTCTGAGTTTTGTTGTTTGCCAAAATGTTCAAAGGGCTCAAGAACAAGGTTGCTCAGCAACAGCAACAGCAACAGCAGCAACAGCAGCAGCAACAGCCAGCCACCAGCACCCCTACGGATCCACTGACGAACGCTGCTCATCCCACCACCACTCATACTCCGAGCAATGGTGGTGATGGCCTCGATGGGTCGCAATCGGACGACTCGGCGCCGAATCGCAGATCTTCCATTCCCGCCACCAACGCAGCCGATCCACTCAATGCGACTACCACCACAACTTCTTCATCGACGGATGTTGCGACGGACGTGCTTGTCGACCTGTCAACGCCGCCCGCAACGCCAGCCAAAGCGAAGCACCAGCAGCATCAGCACCAGCAGCAGCAATCGGGCGACGTGGCTGTGATTGCGCCGCCAGCGACCCCGCACACGGCCCAGCGAAGCCCAGCGACAACAACAACAACAACACCAGCAGCAGCAGCAGCAGCAGCAGCAGACTCCAGCGTTGGGACGGCGGAGGGCGAGGACGGCAAGCAGACCACCGCCGCCCTCGCTGCTTCGGCCAACCCGGAGAGCATGTCGCGCGCAGAGCTCGTGCAGGCGTACCAGCTCAAGGCAGAGAAGCTCAAGGCGTACGAAGGCAAGCTCAAGACGCTGTGGGCGACATGCAAGGAGCTCAAGGCCGAGAAGGAAGCGCTCACCGCCAAGGTCACCGAGCGCTCCTCGGCCGACGAAGCCAGCAAGATTGCACTGGAAAAGCTCGAAAAGCAACTCGAAGCGCAGCAGGACGCTGCAGCACGCAGGGTGCGCGAGCTCAACGAGGAGAAGCGCCTCGACGCGCTGGCAAAGCAGTCCCTTGCGACAAACTTCCAGAGCGAACTCGCTGCCCGTGAGGCCGAGCTCAACTCTGCATTGGAGGCCGCCGCTTCAGCGACAATCGCAGCGTCTGCTCGTGAAGCAGAGCTCGCTCAGAAGGCGGCGCAAGTCGCTCGTCTCGACCAGCAGCTGGCCGACGCGACCAAGGTGCAGCAGGAGATTGGCGCCAAGCTCGAGTCCCGTGAATTGGATCTCGCGCAGTTGAAGAGCACAGAGCAAGCGCGCGAGCAGCAGGCGGTCTTGCTGCAGCAGCAACTTGCAGCCAAGGAGCAGCAAGTAGCGTCGCTCACGGGCATCCGAGAGACCAACGAGGGCGAACTCGCCCATCTCCATGCTCAGCTCGAGCAGATTCGTGAGCAAAACGCAGCAGCAACCGCAAAGCAGGGCGCGCGGATCCAAGAATTGGAAGCGATTGCAGCTAGCGCGAGCCAGACTGCTTCTCCGCAAGTCTCGGAAGAGCAGATCACGGCAGCGCTTCAAGCAACCCACCAGACGCAAATTGAGCAGCTCGAGCGAGACTGGCGAGCAAAGCACCAAGAGCTGCAAGCGATGCTGGACAAGTCAACCGAGGACTACGCAACTTTGACCCGTCAACTGGACGAGGAGCGCAAGGCGGCCGCGCAAGACAAGCACGAGGTTGAGAGTGCTCTGGCCACCATCGCTCAGCTTCGCGCAGATTTGGAACAGCAAGCCTCGCATGCTCAAACCCAGTTGGCGGAGGTGACCCATCAGCTCGAGGAGGAGCGCAAGGCGGCCGCGCAAGACAAGCACGATGGTGAGAGTGCTCTGACGACCATCGCTCAGCTTCGCGCAGATTTGGAACAGCAGGCCTCGCTTGCCCAGACCCAGCTGGCGGAGGTGCGCCAAGCAACGGAACAAACAATGGCTGAGCAGCATTCAGCTTCTCTGACGCAACTGCGCGCTGAGCTTGCGCAGGAGTTGGCTACTTCTCAGGCCAAGCTTCACGAGCATCTGGAATCATCAAAGGCCTCGGCAGACCAAGCAGAGACCCGCGCGTCACAACTGCAGGCCTCGCTGGAAGAAGCACAACAGGGCAAACAGCAAGCCTTGGACTCGTTGGCGAGCGTGCAAAGCCAACTTGCCCAGGAGACGCAAGCTGCCCAACAAGCGCAAGCCAAGCTTGTCGAGCTGACGAACGCACACAACTCTCTGCTTGCCGATATCGCTCAATCCTCCGATGCGAATGGAGCTGCGACCGCGCAATTGCAGCAGCAGCTAGCCGAGGCCCGAACTCAGCTCGAGTCGCTCGCACAGGAGTGCGCAGCAGCCAAGGCCGCAGCCTCAGATACTCAACGTGAACTGGAACTGGCAGGCAACGCTCG
This sequence comes from Capsaspora owczarzaki ATCC 30864, assembly GCF_000151315.2. NCBI lineage: Eukaryota > Filasterea > Ministeriida > Capsasporidae > Capsaspora > Capsaspora owczarzaki. The sequence continues at coordinate 1,461,959 of NW_011887298.1, read as the reverse complement.
CGCTGCCTCCGCCGACGAGCTGGCATCGGCTTTGTTGGCACGGGATCAGCTGGAAGCCAAAGCGGGCGGTTTGGCCACCGACCTGGCCACCCTCCAACAGCAGCTTGCATCCGAAGTCACAGAGCGTGAACGTTTGGCATCGGGCGCTGCATCCGATAGCGACAATCTGCGGTCTGAACTGTCGGAGAAGTCGGCGACGTTGGCTCAGCTATCAGCTCAGCTTGAGCAAGCAACAACAGAGTGCAATGCGCTGCGAGATGCCGAGAGCGCCGAGCGCGATGCAAAGCTGGCCGCTCAAGCCGACGTTCAGCGCGTTTCGCAACAACTGGACGAAACCCGGCAGCAACTCGATGTCCACCGCGCCGAGCACGACGCTCTCACCACACAACACCAAGCGTCGACGGCCGATCACGCTACCGAAAGGCAAACCCTCTCGCAAACAATCGCATCGCTGCAGCAGCAACTCGACACAGCGTCTGCCAACGCGGCTACCCATGAGACTGCGCTGACCCAGCTGCGCGAAGAAGATGCCGAACGAAAGACCAAGTTTGCCAATTTGAAACGGAATGCCGAGGAGTTGAAGCGACGGTATGACGCCCAAAAGGCGCAAATCGATCAACTGCAGGCGCAAGTCTCCGACGGCGAGGCAGCACGGCAGAAAGACGCCGACGACTCGCGCACTCGTCTCCAAGAAGCCGAGCAGCGTTTGGTCGGAGCGTCTGCCGATGCCGAGGCCCTACGCGCTGACCTGCTGGCATCGCAAGAGCGTGCGGATGCGCTCGTTCGTCAAATTGAGCAGTCCGGTGACGCGGTTGCGCAAGCCGCGGCCAGCGAGCGAGAGCAGATGGAGCAAAAGGTCGGCGAACTTCGCCAGCAAGTGGCCGAAGTGACACGTCAGTTGAACGAGAGCGTCACCCGCGAGCGCCAACTGTCTGAAACGACTGCCGCTGCTGCCACCCGTGCATCTGAGCAACACGATGCGACAGTCCAGCGCCTGAATGCCGACATTGAAGGGCTTCAGCGCGAGCACGCGGCTGCAGTCAGCCATCACGCTGAAGAACTGCAACAGCTTGCAGACCTCCACCGACAGGCCCTCGAGAACGCTCAAGTTGGTCGCGAGAAGGACGTGGTGGAACAAGTCCAGGCCCTCCGAGTAGAGCTTGCGCAGCAGCATGCCACAGAGCTCGAATCCGTGCTCGCCAGCCACACCGCGCTGGTCGCCGAGCTGAAGGCAAACTCGCAATCCAACACAGCCACCCACGAGCAAGCTTTGGACGAAATGCGTGCAGCACACATTCAAGAATTGAGCGCGCTGGCCGCCGAGCGCGCAGCCGAGCAGGCATCCGCTGAAGCGTCGTTGGCCACTCTGCAGCAAGGTGCCGTGGCGTCAAGCCAGAAAATTCAAGAACTCGAGCAGCAGCAGGCCGCAGACGCGACCCAAGTGGCTCAATTGACCGCAGAGCTGCAGCGCGCACGCGAAGAACTGTTGCAGAGCCAGTCGCAGATCGCCCAGGAGGCTGGTGGCGTGTCCCAGCTTCGAGTAGATAACGAGAGTCTGGCGCTGCGATTGGCTGAAGCAGAGCAAGGTGCTGCTCAGTTGAAGTCAGAGACGCTTGATTTGCACGACTCGCTGCGGACTGCGAACGAACAGCTCCTTGAGGCAAGGGCGTTGGTGGAAACGATGACGACAGAGCGCAACGAGCTCAACGAGCGACACCAGCACGCTATCGCCGACCAGCAGACCGCCATGACTGCCGAGCGAGACGAGGCCGTCAACCGCCTGCTTGCCGAGGTGCAGGGCGCGAAAGCAGAGCAGGAAGCAGCGACTACCCGCCTGCAAGAGTGTCAAGCACAGTTGGCTACTGCTGCTGCAGAGTCGGCAGCGCTCTCGCAGCAGGTTCTTGAACTCCAGGCCCAGGCGGAAACCTCGTCTGCGGATTTGGCCCGCGCCTCCAGCGAGCAATCGTCTGTGGTGCAACAGCTGACAGCAGAACGCGACGCTACCCTTCTCGAGCTCACTGCTGGTCGCACGCAGTTGGATGCAGCCCGACAAGAACTGGAATCGCTGCGCTCTGAGCGCGACAAACTTGCCTCGGAGCTCAAGGACAGCAATGACGCGCTCCAGGATGCAACCCGGCTGGCGTCCTCCAGCGCGAGCGAGAAGGAAAGTGAGCTCGCAGTCGTCACGGACAAGTTCAAGCGTGCCATCGCCAAGCTCAAGGCTAACAAGGAAGAGATGGAAACTAGCGCCAAGGAACTTGAGAGCCGCACCGCAGACCTCGCGTCTGCCCGTCTTTTGCTCGGCGAAGCGCAAGCTGACGTCCGCACCCAGCAAGAGCTCGCTCAAGCCAAGCACGCCGAGCTGGAGGACTTGAAGGCCACCTCGCTTTCGACCATTGAGCGATTGCAAGAGAGCCTTGCTGCCGCCACAGCATCGATGGACGAGCGCAGCACTGCAGCTGCGACCGAGCTCTCGGACAAGACCACTCGCCTCAACGCCACCCTCGCTCAAATTGAGCGTCTCCACGCTGAACGCTCGGCATCGTCGGATCAAATTGCCCAGCTCCAAGCGCAATCTGCCGCCGATCAGCAGTTGAGCCGATCGGCCAACCAAGAGCTCGAGAAGCGCAACGCCGAGTTGGTAAGGCGTCATTGCATTGTTGAGAGCTGCTGGAGTTGATTTTGTGTTGTTCGTTTGCTAGATTTTCACTCATCCTCTTTTTTTTTTTTTTTTTTGTTTGTTTGTTGTTTGTTTGTTTGTTTGTTTGTTTGTTTTTTGTTTGTTTGTTTTTGTTTGTTTTTGCTCTGTGTTGCTGCGCAAACTACAGACCGAAGCGCACGAACAACTCGCAACAAGTGCCGCCAAGGTGGCCGAGCTCAGCGAGCAACTGCAGGTGGCCAAGCGAACGCTGTCCACACTGGAGGATCGCGCCCGAGGCACGGAACAGTCGGCGACCGCCGTGGAGGCGCGTGCAGAGGAGCTCGAGACGCTCCTGTCCATGAAAGACAGCGAGTTGCGCGATTTGGAGGGTCGTAGTGTGGAGCGTGAGCTTCGCGCCAATGCTCTGCAAGAGGCACTCGCTGCTGCGACGGCTCGTCAGCGAGAACTCGAGACGGCGCGTGAAGCACTCGAGGAGTCCACTGCCGTTCAGTCGGGCACCCTCGCTGCCAAGGAAGCGCTCGTCCTGACACTGAACGATCGCATCAACGAAAACGAGGCTGCTCTCGAGGCCAAAGCCGCCGAGATTGTCACGCTGTCGTCCAAGTTGAGCATGCTGGAAGACAACGTCGTTGCCCTGCGTCGCGAGCGCGAGTTGGAAGTCGAGCGTCTCAAGCGCGAAGGCGACGAACAAAAGAATGCCGACGATGCGCGCCAAACTGCCCAAGTGACGGAGCTTCGCGAAACCATTGCCGCCTTGACAACCAGCAAGACGGAGCTCGAGGACAAGCTGCAAGACCAAACGGTTGACGCTCAGAGGCAAGCCAAGCTTCAAGCTCAGCACATTGCCGATCTCAAGCGAATGCTCCAGAAGGGTTTGGGGGTAAGCCAATCTTTGCAGGATTTGCAGGTCTTTCTGTTGCTCCAAAGATTTGACTTGTTTTTTTCCTGTTTTGTTGAATTCCGCTCTGCTTTGTGGTTTTTTGTGCGATAGAAATCCGGCTCCGTGCCTCCACCTTCCGGCCAAGCAGCTCAGTCTGACGACTCGCCAGTGCTGTCGAATGGCAGCTCTCCAGGTGTGTCGGTTGTCAACCTCACAGGATTGGCGACGAACGAGCCTTCAAGCCCCCAGCCTGCAGCGGCAGCACCCAGCTTGCCAAGCATGCCATCCATCCCTGGCTTCCAGCTCAGCCAAGAGGAGCTCGAGTACCTCAAATACGTTGTCATCAAGGCTCTGTCGACATCCTCGCCGAACGAGTCCACCTACCTCGTCAACGCGCTTGCAACGATTCTCAAGTTCACCCCGAAGCAGTTGGACACTGTCAATGAGTCGTTAAAGTCCAAGGTGAGTGTAGTAGGCAGAGAGAGGGGTCGGTTGCAAGTTGCATGGAGGGCAAGCTCGTTTCACTCACTGTTCGTGCTTTTGCTCTTTTCGTTTCTTTCTGGGCAGCAATCCTGGTTTGGAGGATGGATCAAGGTCAATCAGAACACGCTTGGAAATTAATCATTTTATTCATTTTATGTTTGAAAATATACATGTTGGAAACTAGAACAAAACAAAACTAGTAGTAGAGCGTCATCTCTTGTCGCCGCCCTAAAATTGCTGAGACGCTCGAACGGGCCGTTGGGAGGCGAACGCCAGAGCTGGGGCTTTGCGGCGACGAATCAATCCGGTGGTCAAGTGAGACAGGTCGCTGTCGGACTGGCTGTCGCTCTCCAATTCCGCAACTTGTGCAGTTCGCTTGGTCCCTCGAGAAAGTGAGGTGTCTGAGAATCGGGACGAGTCGCTCCAGTCCGACCTGTCTCCCCATCGCTGGTGATGATCGCTGGTCGGAGGATTGGTGCTCATGTCGTCTTCCGTCTCATCAGTTTCTGCGTGCTCCACGTGAGACACAAGCCCGGCTGCCTGCATGCCGCTGACAGTCCAGCCGACAGGATGATAGGACCGTTCATCCACAAGTCCGCCTGCGTTCACACAGTCCGAAACCCAGGCCGACGAAACCACACGAGGACGCCGCCTCAAGTTGCCCGTCAGTTTGGAGATGGCGGGCAAACGGGAGTGGTCTTCGTCGCTCAGAACGATGTGCGTGACTGAGGAATCAATGTAATCCACCACCACGGCTCCATGTCGCACCAGACGCAACGCGACCAGATCCAGCGCACAGAAGGGGATGGCGTCAGCGCGAACGCCCAGGATTGTCGTTGTCGGTGTTGCTGTCGTTGCAGCTGCAGCGTGCCCGCTCTGCTTTTTGCTGGAGCTGGCTGCCGACCGACTCCGCGTGGCCTTGTTGGACCCGTCGGCAGACTCGACAGATGATCCAAGGGACGACGCATTTGAGGAATGGTGGTGGCTTGACTGAAGATGGCTAAACCGGTCGAGATACATGGTCAAGCCGCGGAAAAGCCCTTGGATTTCGTCGGGAAAGCACTCGTCCTCGATCTCAGCAATGGTCTGGTTCAATTCCTGCGCATCAGTGCGCCCCGGAACGACGCCTTTGGGCGGATCGGGAGTCGCCATCGATGCAAAGACGGTTCTCAGAGTAGCCTCGTCCGTGTCCTCGAAATAACTGTCCCCAAACGCGTCGAAAAACTTGGCAACCTCCACACGCGTGAGCTCGGTGGCAAAGATGAGCATTGTCGGTCGCTTGGGCACGACCCGCTTTTCCTTGACACACTCGTCAATCCACGAGGGTCGCACGATATCGCAAACCCCTGCTGCTTTAATGTTCTTGACGCGCACCGCTTGCTCCTGGTGGGCGATTGCAACCACATGGGCGACTTGCGAACGCGGAGGGTTTTGGATGAGTTCGCCACCATGGCGTGCAATGAGCTTTTCGAGCTCGTTCTTGTCTCGATCCGCCGAGCCGTTGACCACGTAGAAGGTCAGCCCCTGGAACAGCTCGGAATCAATCTTGACGCCAGAAAGGTCGGCGCCACGGAAGGACGCCAGCACGGTGCGAGTTTTGGAGGTGCCCGCCGCCACGCCCGCCCCGCCCGCCTTTTGCTTGCGGCCGCCCTTCTCGCCATCTCCCGACAGAAAGTGGGTCGTCGCCAACCGACCTTGGCCAACACGGTAGGCATGATCCAGCTCGGTGGTTGTCATGCAATCAGACCACTCCTTGTCCGTGCGGAAGCACTCGAGTCGCGGGAATCGAAGCGTAAACCCGCACTTGTACCTGAACAAGCAAGTGCAGAAATTACAAAACAGAAAAAAGGCATTGTTGGAAATGAACGGGCCATCAAACATCATCCAACAAAAAACATTGCAACGCACAACTTTTGTTGTTGTTGTTTTTTTTTGTCTCACTTTTCGGTGGGAGTAATTTCAGCCGCACGGATTTGGACAATGCGCGAATGGCGAGGCTCAATCCAGACGTCGGGACGCTCCTTGAAGCCCGTGGCAAGAAGAATCTGGGAGGGCGGATTTTGGGTGTCGAACGGATGCCAGTGGGGCTCGAGTTGCTCGCCAAACTCTTTCAGTTGCGACATGCTGTAGCCGGTACCAACTTTGCAAAACGAGTGAAACACTGTTGGCGGCTCTTGTGGATTGGCAGGTGGGACGGCGACGGCGCACATAAAGTGGGAAACCATGCCTCCGCGCCGCTTTCCGATGCCGTAGTAACCGCCGACAATGAGCACATCGAGCTCGGCAAAGGAGTCGCCGTACTCGGGTTTGATCTTGTACCAACCGCCATCGCGCTTGTCGGGTGCGTAGGTGCTTTTCATGTTCTTCACCATGACACCCTCTTCACGATTGTCGATGGCCTCGTTCAAAAAGTCGATAATCTCCTGGGAAGTGGTGCCCGTCCGCTGGTCGGCAAACATGATTCGACCGGTGATGGGCGTAAAGACCTTCCGGAGTGTTCGCAGGCGCTCAATCAACGGCATGTTGCAGAGCGAGGTGCCGTTCAAGAAGACAATGTCAAAGACGACATAGCACGGTCGCTGCTCATCCGTGCCAGCAAAGGACTTGACGTCGGCGCTGCTCTTTGGCACAAAGCAATCAAGCTTGGTGTCATACAAGATCATTTCGCCGTCCAAAATAACGTCGGTGACTCCCGGCTTGAAGGCGTTGTGCACGTACTGCGTGATGGTGCCGCAATCAGGTGAGAATCCATACTTGTCCGAGTAATTGATGGATTTGCGCGACCAGTATTGGTACTTGTCGCCCTGCTTGTGCATCATGACGCGATCGCCATCGAACTTGATTTCCATAAAGAATGTGCCCAGCTTGTCAGCGATCTGCGTCGGGAGCGCAAAAAAATGATGTGACGGTGAGTGACAATGTTTATGCTTTGATCGACATGGCAAAAAGCAAAAAAAGAAAAAAAAAGTCGTCGCTCTACCTTGCTGATGTTCTCGCGCATCGCCAACATTGGGCGGAAGGGATGGAACAGAGACACATCGTTCGACACGAGTCGTTTTGTGGGATCACGCAGCTGCCAACACACGCGTCGCAGATTCGAGCAGACGTTGAACAAGTCGACAGCGTCTTGATGGAAGGTTTTGAGCACGGTTTGGGCTGACATGCCGCACTTGACGTCCTTTCCGATGATTCGAATCAGCCACTGTGAAGAGCATTGCCAATGCGTGTTGTTAGTTATCGACACCAATCGTTCGAGCGAGCGAGCAAACAAACAACACCACACCTTTTGCTCGCGCGCAGTCGAGCGGAACAGCATGGATCGCAGGGTGTCTTTCACGCCCTGATTTGCATAAATCCAACAACCGAGTGTGTGTGAGAGAGAATCTATTCACTGCTGTCAACGGAAACGAGCAGAAGACATACCGGACGATTGTTTGACATGTACTCGGTCGCCAGCTGGTCGAGCAGCGTGTTGACGTCGGTGACGGTCAGAGGATTGCTGGGGCGATCAGCAAGTCGCCGCTGAAGGACAAAGAACGCGACCATGGCGAAATCGCCGGCCGACTGGCGGTTGTGTTGTGGCTTTGTGTAATTTTTCAGCTTGTTGTAGTCCTCGGAGCCGCGCACAATGCCAAGAATGTCTGAGTAGTACTTGGCTAGCATGGCGTCTTTGATGCCATACATGCCTCTCTCGCGGTCAAACGACGGCAGCAGCAACCGGACGATCGGGAAGACGGTTGTGTTTGGGTTGCTTTTGCTGTGTGTGATTGTTTCAGCAACTCGGTTAGTTTGCTCTGCTGAGATTTCTTAGCACAACACTGCATTGCTTTTTTTCTTTTTTTACCCATTCTCGCGCCATCGTTGGAGGAAGCTTCCAAGCACATTCTGCTTGACGGAACGCTTTGTGTCTGACGAAATCTGATCACCATTTTGTAACAACAAAAAGTTTAGTATTTTGATCAGAACAGCTCAGAACGTAATTGTTTCGGGTGTTTTGCTCAAAAGTTGCACGCAATTGTCATCCTGCTGAGAAACGCCTGTTTTGGGGGTTACCTGCTCGAGCAGCGTTGCGACGGCAGCGAATGGGACGCTGTCGCCGCAGTTGCCCTCTGGCGGAATGTCCGAGTTGTCCATGCGGCGGTGGTCTGCGAGGTCGCCCGTGGCTGGGTTGAGCACGCCTCCGTCGCTGCGATCGCTCGCTGGATGATGCTTGTCGTCGTCGTCGTCGTCGTCTTTGTCATCGTCATTCTGAGCGTCATCGTCTGCAGCGTCGGCCTTCTTGGCATGGAAGTGCAGCCCGGAAGCAGAAGCCTTGTTGGACGCTCGATTGCCGAGCAGCAGACGCGGGTCAGCAGCACCAGCAGCAGCAGCACCAGCAGCAGCAGCATCGGAGCTTGGCGGCTCGATTTTGACGCCAACCAGCCGACGCTCTCCCAGACTGCCGCTCATCAGCAATCACACACTCACACTAAGAATGACTGAGACAAGAAATATGCAGCAAGTCAAGTAGAATAAAAATGCTGACACACGAGCTTTGGACTTTTACGAACTGGAAGCAGCACGCAAAACCAAACAAAACCGTCAAGATCGCAAGCAGCTCGCATTCACGACCAAAACCCAGGCGCGGAGCACCTTCTCGTTGGCAGCTCGCATGACATAAATGCGGCGCGCAGTCACAATGGAAAACTCGAGCGCAGTGTTGGCATTCCCGCCAGCAGGAACAGCCGCCGCAGATCCGTTCGTGTAAACACGCAGAATCTCGGATAGCGCAATCAACCCTTTGGGGATTCGCTCCTGTTGAGGTCGTGGAAAGGCAAAAGGGTTGGCACCGCAGAGATGGAAACAAAATAGGCAAAGCACAAAAGTCAGCACATCAACCCTTGCTGGGCCTTTTCGAACAACATAACAACATGCAAAGAAAGTCGCTTGCCTTCTCATCTTCAAAGTAGCTCAAGCACCGCCGGCTCGTGTCAAGGACAAACCACCGGCGTTTCCAATTCTTTCGCACGCCACCAACCTTGAAAAGAAACCCTTTCGCCATGGACTCTGTCACAGTCATGCCGGTCGGTACATCTAGTGGAATAAAGACACGGTAAGAACCAATCAATCACATTCGGGTTTTCTTCCTGTTCCACACTTACTCGTGTTGGCTGACACAAACGATGCAGCAAGATTGACAGTCGCTGAAACGGCCCGCATGCCCGGTCCAGAGTCAGGCTCTCCGGGAGGAGTGAATGACTTGTCCGCAGTCGGGGCTTCCGAAAGACCAACGCAAGCCAGCGGACCAGCGCCGCTATTGTAGGTCCTTCGGACAGAGGCTGACCATGTTGGATTCGTGAATCCCATGGCGGCTTGGAGTTTGGCAAACTCGGCGCTGGACATTTCCTTGCGTCCTTGTTGTGGCGTTGGCGCGACGACTGCGGTCATGACTGCCGCGCTCGCGTGGGGCAACATGCCAACCACCGTGCATGCTGACTGAGCGTGGCGCAGATCCGTGCCCCATCGTACAAACAGATTGGTCCACAATTGAAGAGCCGAGATGCCGGCATCGGGCTCGAGGAACATGGTTGCGGACACAGTTTTCGCAAATCGGCCATTGAAGAAGCGGGACTCGCCGCTTGCAACGAGCACGTTCAAATAGGCCCACACGGAGATGGTTTCGTCCTCAACGGACGATTTGGCCCGGTCTCGCTCCATCGCAAACAGGAACGAGCCGAATCGAGACGAGTAAGCAGCGTCTGCAAGGAAAATCAGCAGCGCCTCGTTAAACTCAAACGCGGTAGGGAACTGAACCAGAAGCTGCCACACGGCATCCAAGAAGAGCAAGAACACTGGTGAGTCTTCGTGTGTTCGAGGCTCGAGACCCATGAGCAGCGTTCGATGCGGAAATCGGTGTCCATGCACGATAAACTCCTTCTGGATGAGCTTTTGGAAGCCGTGCAACGTTCGGAATGCGGGTTCTTGCAGCAGCTGCACAAGGGCGCAAACCTGTGGAAGGGGGTTTTGGGGGAAAACGTGAGTTTGTGATGAATTCTTGTAGTGTCTCACCGAGCTTTCCGCGGACTTACCACCAAAGTCTTGTCCCAGCCACGTTCATAGGCGACAAGAACGTGTGGAGCCATTGGCTCGGATTGGAGCTGGGCGATCTTGGATGCGACACTCAAGCTGTGGCTGACAAACTCGAGCCAACGCGACTCTTCAAGCAGACTTTGGAACTTTGCCTCGCTCCTGTCAAAGCACAAGTGAATACCACAGGCCATAAAAAATTGATGAGGGGGGTTGTTGTGCATGTGTTGCACAAAACCAACATTCAAACAACACCCGACTCCAAACGTACACGACAGAATACAGCATAGCTTGGAGCTTAATGTAGCTTGATCGTAGCGCCTTCGGGTCGGATAGATAGGCTTCGGAAAGCTCGAACTGGCAGTGTGGGTAATAATACACTGGGAGAGGACGAGTCAGCATGCGCAAAGGGATGTCAGATCACAGGACAGCGACCGACAACAACCAAACGCCCAAAATCAAAACACGCTCATCAACTTACACTCTCCCTGGACCGCGGTCATGCCGCCCTGGGCAGCGCTATAGCTGCTCTGGACGGTCGCGCTGACAGTGGCGGTCGGCAAATCTGAAAACACGACCAATTTGGCATCGCCTGTGCATGGGGACGTCAAGCAAATCGCCTGCAGGTACTTTTCGTCCGGCTCAGACCGCTGGCTAGGGGTGCCACGTCGATGCTTGGGCGATGCAGCTCGGAGGAGGGTGCTGCCGGAAGTGGGATGGGTCCAGGCAACGATTGGGAAGCGTCCTTCCTTGTGAAAGGCAGCCACTTGACCGATTTGTGCATCGGTACAGGCGAGTGGAACACCGTGGAAGGCTGGATAGGAGACGCAGTTTGCAAACGCTGGCGAGTGGACAATGCGCCAGGCATTGTCACTTCGGTGGAGCGAGAGCGCAATTTCCGTCCCAATATCCACAAAGTTCGGGCCCGACGGGGCGAAAAAGACGGACACGAGTTGCTGAGCGTGCGAAAGCGTCACCGGGCTCGACTCGGTCTGTGAAAGCGCGCGCATCAACGCCTGGGCCAGCCCGGCACGGTAAGCATACGCGAAACACTTGCGCGGAACCACTGGCCGTGACACGCGCACCAGATTGGTGATGAGTTGGGTGAAATCGCCGACGGCAGTGCTCGTGGCGCTGACGCAGATGCGCAACACGCCAAAGTTTCGACAAGCAATCTGCACACCCTCCGACACCCAGAGATCGTGAGATTTGACGTGCGAGGCCGGCTTCCGGTTGACATCGCCAATGGAGGTCACAGGCATTGCTATGTAGAAGGGCTCCAGGCTGAGATTGGCAACGCTCGTGCTGCCATTGCTCGCGCTACTGCTGATGCTGAGGCCGGAAAAGCTAGAGTCGATCGAGCCAACGTCGCTGTCGAGCCCGTCGTTCACGCCAATGTCGTCCGGTCCATCGTCAAAGGCAAAAGACGACCGCGAGGTTGCATCTGGCTCAGGCTCACCGCGCAAGGTCTTGAGCCGCGAAAGCAAGGCTTGTTGGTCTGCATCATTGTCAGAGCGAGAGTCCTCTTCTGGCTGCTCGGCCTGCTGCATAGGGATGGAGGTTCTCGCTGCTGGAAAGGCTGCTGCGGACGAGGAAGCGGTAGGAGTAGGACGGGGAGACAGCCGGGGCGGCACAGTGGCGGCGGCGTTTGGCGACCGCGGAGGTGTTGAAGGCAGCACTCGCGGCGGCACGCCTTGAAGTCCTGGAGCGCGGGTTGAGACCACAGGCAAGGACGTCGGCGCGGCAGGTCGAAGCGGCCGAGGCGGAGGCGATGGGCGAGCAACAACGGCAGCAGCAGGGGGCGAGGCTCGAATCGCATTTGGAGATGCACTTCGAGTGACACCAGGCGGCGGTTGGTTGACGGGTGAGGTGGATTGCTGTCGAGCAACCGGGCCGGGCGACACGACTGATGCGCCGCCGTTGATCGCTTTCGGCATTCTCCCAACGGACGAGGATGGCAAATCGTCGTCGGCGGAATCTTCTTCGAACGGACTTGTAGCGCTGTAATACTCGTACTCGAACCGTCGATTGGGGTTGCTCTGCCAAACAGGTACATCAGTCGAGTGGTAAGTTTAGCATGCAGTACAGTACATGACGTGTGGGGTTGGGGGCTTTTGATCAGCCGGGCGCTTCCCAAATCGGCAACACTTTGAGCATGTCCAACACCCAACAAGGAAAAGGGGTCGGAAGGGGGTCCCCAAGCATGAACTCGATGTGTCAAATTCACTCACAGAGACAGTGCGACCGTGGAAGATGAGCCGGTGGTCGGTCAGCGTGAGGGTGCCTTTGGCAACGAGCGCGAGGGCGATGGGGACGACGCAGTAGACCTGTCGGAGGGTCATGACGAGCTGCTCGCCGGGCAACAGCGGCGGCTGCTCGGCACCAGGGATGCCAGCAGCACTGCCATTGTTGCTCGCCAGGGGAGTTGAAGCAGGGTCGAAGAAGGCCGGGAAGAGCGTCGTGAGCGCGGCGGCTGCGGCACTGGCTGGCAATCCCGTTGCATCGTGTCCGCCTGCGACCACCGCGGGCAGCCTGGAGGCGAGTGGGAGTGGTGGTGATGATAGAAGGGATGATGACGTTGATAATGATGATGAGGAAGGCTTGGAGTGAGGCGGGCGCAGATCAAGCAAATCCGCCAGAATTCCAAGCGGATTCGCAGCAGCAGAACCACCACCAGCAGCAGCAGCAGTCGTGGCGGGGCGCCGTGAGCCAGGATGGGGCTGCGGTCGTCCCGCGCTCATCTGAGGGGGTGGTGGAGGAGAGAAGCGGAGATTGAGATGAGGAGGTGCGGGTTTGGCTTGGGTGGAAATTTGGGTGGAACGTTGTCGACGTGTCTCAGACTGATAAGGGAAAAAATAACAAACGAGAACGAGCGACGATGACGAGGAACAGAAATAAAACGACTGACTGACTGACGATCAATGGAAGGTGAGTTGTTATTTTGCTTGCTTGTAAAATTGACTTGGATCGCCATCCCAACCTCAAACTCAAGTGCCACAGCTCATTGGACAGTTCAAACAAGACAAGAAAATGAAAATCAACGTTTACTAGAACAGAAATTGTTCAAAAACAATGGATGGGGGAGAAACATAAAGTAATGCATGTGTGTTTTTTATTCTGTGATTTTTGTACTACTGAGTTGCGCGCGCTTAAATCTTGTTGAAGGCAGCAACGTCGACGGACTGGACGTGGTCCTCGAACTCGGTGATCTTCTCCTCAAGAATGTCAGTGCCGACCTTGTCGTCCTCGACGACGCAGTTGATCTGGAGCTTCTTGATGCCGTAGCCGATGGGGATGAGCTTGGCCTGGCCCCAAACAAGGCCGTCCATCTCGATGGTGCGGACGAGGCGCTCAATCTCAACCATGTCGGTCTCGTCGTCCCAGGGCTTGATGTCGAGCAGAATGCTGGACTTGGCAATCAGGACGGGCTTGTTGCCCTTCTTGGCCTGGTACTCGGCAACGCGAGCCTCCTTGATCTTCTTGGTCTCCTCGTCTTCCTCCTCCTCGTCGCCGAACAGGTCAATGTCGTCCTCGTCGGCGGGGGCAGCAGCAGCAGCAGCAGCAGCCTTCGCGGGGGCAGCAGCGCTCACAACAACAAGAGCGGCAGCCTTGGCCTTGTCGCCGGGCAGAGTGCTGGCGTCGTACGAGGCAATGTGCTTGTACCAGCGAGCAGCGTGCTCGAACTTGGCGTCGGGGGCGGCGGCGACGGCGGCGAAGACGGCAGCATCGGCCTGCGAGGCGGCAAAGCTGAGAGCAAGAGAAGAGCAAGTCAGTGAGTGCTGATGCAAGAGGGTGATGGTGCTGCATCACTGCCATTTTGTGAACGATGAATGTGAACGATGAAGTGGTGATGATGAAGAAGTGGTGATGATGAAGAAGATGATGATGAATGGGAGAGCTCAGTGATGCAATGGAAACGCACGAGGGAATCGTTCAGAATCGCATTGGAAGAAAAGGAGAAAGAAAAAAAAGGAAAAAAAAAAAAAAAGGGCCGCTTTTCTTTCTGTCTCTTTCTGTCTGCGCTCTCCGCTCTCAATCAATCGCACCCGCTCCAGCACGGATGACGCGCAGAACAGCCCAGTCAGTCAGTCAGTCAGACAGTCAGACAGTCAGCCAGTTCGCGTGGGGCATTGAACCGATCCACTTCAACTGGAAATCCAAAACCAAAAATTAAAAAAAAAAAACAAAAAAAAAAAAGCACGGTTTTTCTTTTTGCTTCTTCTTCTTCTTTGGCTGCTGATGTTTTGCTGGGGGTTGCTCTGCTGGCGTGCAACTGGCAGCTGAACGAAAAAAAAGGCAGTCAAAACCACGCCGCTGGTCCAGTGACGAGCCAGAGCGACAGCGAAACAAGAAGAAGAAGGAGAAAAAAAAGAAAAGGAAATAATAAAAAAAAAAAGTCCCTCCACGTGGAAATAAAATATAAAAAAAAAAAGATCTCTGTTTTCTATGGGTTTTGCATTAGGCGATTTGCTTTGTTGATGCTGCCTGGAGAGGAACAGGGACAGGGACAGGGACAGGGAAGCGGGTTGTAATGCGAAGGGGGAGTGTGCTTACCCTTCGATGTAGCTCTTGTCGGCGAGGAAGGTGTTGAGGGCGGTGAGACCGGTGGCCTTGTCAAGATCAGTGAAAACCATTCTGCTAAAAAAAATTATGAAAAAATCTGCGTTAACGTCAAAATGGACTGAATTGAAAATCTCAATTGATGAAATTGAATGAAATTGAATGAAATTGACATTGAATCAAGAAAGGATGAACACTTGCAATGGATTGGAGATTCGCGACTTGGAAGAAGGTGGCAAGGTCGAGGGATTGAGCTGAATGGCCAGAGTAGAGTGGAAATTTCGCCGTCAAAAAAAAAGGAAGAGACGATCTTGACCGGGAACCTGAACCTGGAATCAATGCGACAGCACACAGAATCGATGAGAAAGCGCCGTTTACCGAGAATACAGTGACGAATGAGGGGAAAGACCGATTTAGAGATGAGCCCAGTTCGTCAGACACTGTACGTAAAAAGGATTTTTGCAGTCTACCCTTCCAAGCTTCCCGAAGAGGACCGTCAATAGGAACAATACACGCAGATATAAAAACACAATAGTTATTTTTAGGGCCTGATACAAAAAGACAACACACACACACACACACACAAACCAGCATCATGCAAGAAAAACAAATGCAACACAGCCTCATTGGTGCAACGCCCAACTGTCCAATGGCTTAACGCTTCAGCGCAGAGTAGAAGCGCATGCCGACAAAGACCAACGCAGAGAAGAATGCATAGAAGCAAAGGAGAATGCCCCAATCGCGCCACTTGGAGGTGGCATCGAGGTTGAAGATGGCGAAAATGTCCTCGCCCTTGGTGAGCGGGCAGTACAGCTTGTACTGCGAAGGGTCGTAGGGACTGGTGACGTTCACGTACGACTTTTCATCGCAGTGGAACTCGAGCCCAGAAAACTCGTTGACAGTGAACGCGCTGATGCAGTACGAAAAGTAGTCAATGTAGTAGAACCAACGCCAGTACCAGCCCATGCTTTCCTTGGGAATGAGGAAGCCAGCAAAGATCTGTCAAAGAGGACGAAAAAAGGGGGGGAGGGAAATCGGAAGACTTGGTGAGCAACGTTTCCAGCCAAAAACAACAGCAGCAACAGCAAAATCCACACCACCACCACCACCACCACCACCCCATGTCTTACAAAGAAAAAGGTCGTCAGGGTCGGAGCAAGAGCATTGGCCACAGCGGGATTGGGAGACACGACAGCAATGAACTGGGCAAAGGCCAGCGAGCAGAGATAGGCCGTGAAGAAGACCAGGTAGAAGAAAAAGAAGCGGCCGGCATCGGGATTGAGACCGGAAATCCAGTACATGGGCACGACATAGAAGGTCACGTAAATGACGTGGTAGGGAATTTCTGTCAGGACAATCGAAATGGCAATCGCAGTGACACGGTAGCTGCCTGCCATCTTTTCTCGGTAAAACACCGTCCGCATGTCCATAATGTCACCAATGGCACTGTGGGTGGCGTAGGCAACAAACACAATGCCAAAGAACATGATGGCGACGCGGTTGGTCGCGCCAGCCTGGTCCAGCTGCTGCTGCCACAGGAAGGAGCCGAGAATCAGACCAACGACGAGGTAAATCATAAAGCGAACCTTGACGAGCAAGGGGTTGCGCCAGAACATTTGGAAGGTACGGGGGAAAACCTCGCGCAGCTGCGTTCCCAGCGAGGTGGCGAATCGAGCGCGCTCAAAGTGCGGCGGCTTCACGTCCGGCGGCGTCACGCCCTTTGCCAGAGTATCAATGACTTGCTTGCATTCTGCCGAGGCGTCCCAGAGAGCAGCGCCATCCTTGTCAGGAGCGGTGCAGACAGTATCCATCATCCAGTCGGCCGGGTTCTGTAGAGTCCAGCAAGGTCAGAAATCAGCAACGTTGCAATCACAAACACCTTCTTGCGTCAATCACAAAATCCACAACAACTATTGCTGTTGCTGCGGCGGCGGCTGCTACTACTACTCCTACTACTACTACTCACGCGATCGTTCTTGAAAGTAAGACCAAAGTGCTCCTTGACATAACCAAGCAGCAGGGAAAGGTTTTGACCGACAGAGCCAAAGAACACTTGGCGGCCGCCGGGACGAAGAAGCAGGAGGTGGTCAAACATGAGGAAGAGCTCGGCCGAGGGTTGGTGGATGGTGCAAATGACGGAGCGACCGCTGCGGGCAATCTCAGCAATCTTGTTCATGACGAGCGCGGCACCGTACGCGTCCAGACCCGAGGTGGGCTCATCCAAGAACAAGAGCGGCGGATCGGTGACCAGCTCGACGGCAATGGTCAGACGCTTGCGTTGCTCGGCAGACAAACCACCTTCGGCCGGAGTGCCGACCATGTCCTCGGCAATGTCTTCCATGTCGAGCTCGGCAATGACATTGTCCACCATGCGCCACTTTTCCTCGGCCGACATCTCCTCGGGCAAGCGGCACATGGCCGAGAACGCAATCGCCTCGCGCACGGTCGAGCGCGCAAAGTGAATATCCTGCTGTTCGCAGTAGCCAGAAATACGCTTGAAAAACTCGTTGCGCGGGGCACCATTGACCAGGATTTCGCCAGTCACGGTACCGCCCGTCTTGCGATCGGCCAGAACGTCGAGCAGAGTTGTCTTGCCAGCGCCAGAAGGGCCCATGAGCGCAACCATTGTTCCGGGCTTGACATAACCGTTAATGTCCTTCAGCAGCTGCTTCTGGACCTTCTTCTTGTTGGAATCAACCACCTCGACCGAATAGCTGAGGTTTTTGAACTCGAGATACGCCTTGGCTGTCTCGCTGGAAACGGTTGTTTTCTTCACATTGTTGAGCATCTTGGCGGCAAGAATCTTGCGACGGTTGGCACGGTCTTCGGTCGTTTCGACGTGCGGGTTGTGCGTGGCGTCGAACGTGACGTACTTTTGCAGAACGAACGTGACCAGCAGGAAGAAGAGGTAGAAGACGTACATGATGACCATGTCCCAGGCAATCCAGTCGTTGCCCATCTGGACAGAGTAGGTGGCCAAGTACTGCAAAGACATAGCATAGGAGAAGGAAAGGAGAAGAGAGAAGATGTGAGCGATGAAAGGGGGAGGGCAAACAAGCTTTGACCACATGTTGAACAAGTTATTTGGGGAGACATGACAACGCGTACCTGATCACCCATCGTGAAGGGGCAAGTCTGGGTGCCATTGAAGCCGTAAGGGAACGGGGCAGTAAAGTTGGGGGCAAAAGGCGGGGGCACGAGCTGATCCGGGTCGCATGTCAGCGGATTGCCCTCAAACTCGTTGATGGCAAGGCCTTCGTAGCTGTAGTGCAAGGGGGAGATCCAGTACATCCACTTCCAGCCTTCAGGGAACCTGGGCAAATGCGAGAGCAAACAAAGCCGTCAAAGGATGAAACTGAAGCGAGCATGATCGTGGCAACATTTGCAGAAAGCTGCACCAATACTTACGAGCCATACGGCACAAGGTAGCCATTGAACAGCAAAAAGATGGCAATGACGGCAGGAATGACAGCGTTGGCAATCGAAAAGCTCCTGAGCATACGTGAAAACAAACCGAAAAAAAAAAAAAAAAAAGTCAGAGTCGCACCACAGGTTTGAGGCACTACTGCCAAAAACAAAGGGTACGTACGGAGCGATGGTGGTCATGGCGCGGCAGAACGAGTTGGACCACAGGGCGACAGCAAGATTCATAAAGACCCAGTAGAAAAAGTAGCCAGCACCGCTGCGAAGACCAACGGTAAAGTAGAGAATGATGGAAAATAGGAGAACTTCGAGAATGGTGAAGGGAATGTCGGCAAGATTGACGGCGGCAAAGTACGAGAATGGCTGGAAGTACTTGGCAGAGCGCTGCGAGTTGTAGACACTGCGCTCGTCCAGGTACAGCGGAATCATGGCAGCAGCACCAAAAGCAAAAAAGGCCACGCTGTTGATAATGACACCGAGCTTGTTGCGGGCGCCAACTTGGTCCGATCCCAGCTGGACGAACAAGGTACCGACAATGAAGCCGGTCATGATACTGCGCGAAATTCGCACCTGCAACCCGGCAGGGTCGCGCAAGTTGATCTGTCGGGAGATAGGAGAGAAAAGAAAATGATCAAGGTGAGCATGAGCGAAAGAGGCGGAGCAAACCGACCGATCAATACCCGAGCACAACAACAAAAACAATACCTTGATGGCGCGGTCCAAGTTCAGTTTAAACTGAGTCCACACGGAATTCGAGTACTTGGGAACGACATTCGGGTTGGCCGGAGGAGGCGCGTTGCGAGGAGCCACGCCCTTCCACAGCTTGCGGCCAAGCTCGGCGTAAATGTCAGACTTGCGGAACTGCTCGTGGAAGTGCTCGGTCGACAGCTCTGCCGAGACGGACGGCGCGACAAACTTTTCGGGGTGATCGGCGACTTGGGCTGTTTTGGGAGTCAACAGAGAAAGGTAAGAAAACGCAAGAACGTTCGATGAAGCGTCATTCTTTCTGAGGGCAACCCAAACAAAACAAAAGCAAAAAAAAAAAAAAAGAATGACGCACCGAGGAATTCGGCAGGGTTCAGGCCGGCGGGGCACGAGATGCCAATCGACTCGAAATACGGGAGGGCGTCGTCCTTGGGACCAAAGTAGACAATCTGGCCGTTGCTAATCAACAGGACCTTGTTGAACAGATCGTAGAGCTCCTTGGACGGCTGGAGCAGAGCGACCATGCACGGGAAGCCGACGTCCGCAATGCCGCGGACGTGATTCATGACGTTGAAGGCGGCGGCGGAATCCAGACCCGTCGTCGGCTCGTCTGTTGCGTGCATCGAACAAAAACAAAACGGCAGGGTAAGCACAATGGCTCGCAAGGAAGCCACGCACCAAAAAAAAAAAAAAAAGAAAAACAGGCGCGGATGGAAGAATACTGACCAAACAGCATCAAGTTGGGAGTCTTGAGAAGCTCGACACCAATCGTGACGCGCTTCTTTTCACCACCCGAGACACCGCGAATCAGGTTGTTGCCCAGCATCGTGTCCGCGGCGTGCGCCAGACCGAGGAGCTTGAGCACGACATCGACCTGTAGCGTGACAACCAAGACTTTAGGAAGGGGCCAAAAAGCAGCAGGGTCTGATAATTCCGTCTGCAAACTTACGTGGTCGTTCTTGTCTTCAGACGGCATGGATTCGGGGAGCTGCAGCTCGGCAGCGAAACGCAGGGTCTCCTTCACGGTCAGGGTGGCTGTGTTGGTCACAAGAGTGTGAGCGTTAAAGTCAGAGTCATCCAAACGCACAAAACCAACCGCACGAATACAGTCGTGTGCTCACGTACGAATGTGAATGTCCTGCTGAGGAACCAGACCAATAACGCGGTTAAAGTTGTCGGGCACCTTCTGGCCGTTGACTTGGATGATGCCGCGAACAGCGTTGCTCAGTCGGTTGGAGAGGGCTTTGAGCAGGGAGGTCTTGCCAGACGACGGGCCGCCGAGCACGATGCACATGTCACCAGGCTAGCAAGATGATCAAAGTCGAAAGATGAGCAATGTGGGTGAACAATTGCGGGAAAAGCTCGAGCAGCAATCGGGCAAAAGCGGGAGTTTGTTACCTCCAGGTAGCCTGAAACGCCATCGAGGACGGCGTACTCGGTCGTCTCGGGGCGCGGGTTGATGCCAACCATCTGCTTGAAGTCCGACCACACGTTGTGAACATGGCGCTCCTTGTTGACCGTGGCACGGAACGAAATGTCGCTATTGGTGATTGCGATTTTGAAAATAACAAAATCAAAAGGTTGAGCGAATTTTTTAAAAAAAATCACGAATCGCCAATGAGATCATCATCGAATGTCAGTGCATTTTATGAGCGTGCTTTATGAGTGTGGTCTCATCTCAGAGCAAGTGTAAAACGGGGGAGGGGGTGTGACGCAACCATCCAGATTCAGAGCAGCACACGTGGACGGTGAAGAACAACTCAATTCCGTTTCGATCGCCTCAGTGAGTTTGCTCCCCCTGCTTTACTCTTCACTCTTTCCCCCCTTTCCCTCCTCTTTGTATCACAATATTGCGATGATTTGATGCGTTGATTCTCGCACTCCAACAGCCAAGACAGAACAACGAAAAAAAGACCCAACGGAAGCACGGGGAATTTTTCGCTTTTTTTTGGTTTTTTGGGGGAAACGAAACGGTGCGGAAGTTTAGCAAACGGAGGAATAAGGTGCTAAAACAGCACAGTTGTTCGATTGCCCATCCACCCACCCACCAACCCACCCAATCAGTGAGAGAACGGAGAGAGAGAGAGAGAGAGAGAGAGAGAGAGAGAGAGAGAGAGAGAGAGAACGGAGAAGAGAAGAAGAAAGACTAAAGAGAACGAACCGGAACTCGAGGAAACCGCCGAGCGGACGGCCAGGGAACCACTTGTCGACAAACTCGACATAGTAGTGGCGCATGTCAAAGTCCTCGTGATGCGGATCGCGGACGACATCCAGCGAGGTCATGGACGCAGGCGGGTAGTATGCACGGCGAAAGTCGCGCGCATAGAGCACGCGCTGGGGGTCGGTGTGCGACGTGCGCGACGGGTCCATGCGCTCCTGCTGCACGGCGAGCAATCCTGCAGAGCTCTGCGCGCGCGACGCCAGGCGCGACGCCTCACGCGACTCTCCGTCCGTGCTGTCTGCCGAACCACGCGCGCCAAAGTGCGTCTCTGGCAGCTCGAACGTAATCTGAGGTTCACTCATGGCAAAGAAAACGGAACGAATCGAAAAAAAAAAAAGAAAAAAAAAAAAGAAAAAAAGGAAGACTGGCAAAAACGTGCAACGGAAACCGCGGCGCTTTTGAAACCGCGCCGCGCCAACACTCGATTGGAACGAAGGCGCGATGACGAGATCACGGCAGGATGGCGCACAGTGCAACATTGTGCTCAAACGACAATGCAGGTGCAAAAGCGGAAGACTGGATTGGCAAAGTGGACGAAGGAGCGCAACTGTGGCGATCGCCCGCTGCAAATCGCTGCAAAAGCAACCGTTTCGCCGAAAAGGGCCCCAGCCAGGAAGCTCGAACTGGAGCCACCCTCTCTTGCCCCTCGGTCGAGTGTGTGTCGCGATCGATGCATTGTAGAGTACGCACTCGGCTCGCCGTCTCTGGAACGCGGTACGCCAAAAAAAAGCGATCGCCACAGTTCGACGTGCTTGCTGCTTTTGGAAAACGCGCCGTATTGAGTTGTTAAAGCGGCGTTTTGCTGCTATTGTTGCTGGGCCCTCAGCTGCAGATGCAGATAGATGGAGGGAATGGGGGAGAAACCAGAAAAAAAAGTTGCCTAAGCGCGGCGAATTTACTACATGGTGCAACTTTTGAGGTGGGTGACGGGGTGACAGAAAAGGGGGAGGAAATCTGAAATCCAACGCTCGCTGGCTCTCCCCCCAAATCCAGATGCCCTCTTGGCGAGTCGAGTACATCTACGACATGAGATGGGACACGGCTCGAGTGATTGAAAAGGTCGAATGTACACGGGGAATGGCGCATGCAGTACATTCAAAGTCAGTTGCAAGTCGCAGACAAGAAATCGTGCGCAATCTGAGACTTTGCGATCCCAACGCACCGGCTGGACGAACGCGACTCGAGTCCTCGCAAATATCACCCCTACTTGTTTGATTTGCTCAATCAAGTCATCCAGCAAGTGCTGGGGTCAAACAAGCCCTTTGGCGGAATTCAGCTGATTCTTTGCGGCGACTTTCTCCAGCTCCTGCAGCGCACTACCTAAACCACGTCACAAACCAGCGTCGCAAGTTTGCCTTCGAGGCAGCCTGTTGGCAAAAGGCCGTCCCAGTCACGCTCGAGTTGCGCCAGATTCATCGTCAAAACGACTTGGGGTTTATTGAGCTTTTGCGCAAGCTACGCCGCGGTGACTGCTGCCAGGAGGTTGCGGACACCCTTTTGGCCACTGGATCCCAGCAAATCGAGCAGCACGGTGCCCTCGCGACACGGCTATGCACGCACACTGACATGGTTGTCTCGATCAATCAACAGCGTCTGGCGCAGCTTTCGGGAGAGCGCATGACTTTTTACGCGCGCGATACACCGGACGGCGACTCGCGCGTCACATCGATGCTCGACCTGAGCGTGCAGGCCCCGCGGACACTCGAGCTGTGCGTTGGGGCGCAAGTCATCCTGCTACGGAACCTGGACGTGGCTCAAGGACTCGTTAACGGTGCGCGTGGAGTGGTCGTGGGCTTTGCCCGGCCAGCGCCAAACGGAGGCATGGCGGCCGCGAATGGCCGGCCCCAAGCTGCCAATGCCCCAGCGTACACGGAGCTTCGACAGCAGGAGCTGGCCAACAACGAGCGCTATCCCCTGGTTCGCTTTGTTCGCACTGGCACGGAACGCGTCGTTTCGCCAGCGGCATTTGCGCTGCCCAGCGATGCTACTGGAGCTAGTCAACGCCTGCAGGTGCCGTTGGCGCTCGGCTGGGCCATCTCGATTCACCGTTCGCAAGGGCTGACGTTGGATTGCGCGGAAGTGTCCCTTTCGCGGGCGTTCGAATCTGGGCAGGCGTATGTCGCTCTCTCGCGTGTCTCCGCCCTGACCTCGTTGCGCGTTCTCGATTTCCAGACCGAGTCGATTCGCGCTGCCCCAGAGGCCATCGCCTTCCACGACAGTGTTTCCATCGTGTGTCTGGTGAAGTGAGAGGGTGAGGGAGTTTGATTGGCGGCCTCCTGTCCGATCTTGCTTTGACAATTACAATTCTGTAACCCTTGTACCATGCTGGTTGTACTATACAGTACTACAGTGCCTGATCCGAGAACGCGGTGCCCATCGGTCGTTCATTCGTTCAAACTGCTGTCAAATTTACTGGAATGTCTTGTTGATTCTGTTCATATTCCAGGATGCCGGCCTATTGGAGGTTGGCAATATCCGATTTTACTTTTCGGAATATTAACCCAAGCAACCATCATTCAATTCACTCTGTTTTTCTGGTTCTGCTTTCCAAATTATTCAGGTTGACAGCTTTGATTGTTGATTTTCGCTTGTTTGCTCTGCTGCTTTCCATCCATTTTGCTTCTGGTCTTCGTGCGACGCCATGTCTATCCACACACTCACACTCACACGTCTCATCGAACAAGCCAACAAGTCATCGCACGGGTGTCTTGTTGTTGGTTGGTGTCAGAGTCAAAGTCTTTGTTGTGGATTTGGCTGTTTGTGAGCACATCACTTCTCGTTTCGCTCGGTCCACGCTGTCGCCGAGGCTCAAGCACCACCTTCGCCGCTGGATCAGCTTGGGTTGATGTTGTCGATGGGCGTAGTGAGTGGGTGGGCGGTGAGAGCGCTGGGGGTTGTCTGGGATCGACCACTCGGCTGTAGAAGCGGTTCAGAACGAGAACCACCGCTTCACGAATGAGGCGCAAAGCAGCTCTGTCGTGTTGTGGAGTCTCGTTCCAAGGGCAGTGAACGAGGCGTAACAAGTCACACCAAGACGGCCGGAACTGAAGGGGAGGGGAGTGGGAGTGGGCTCAACATTGGCAACAGCAAAAAGCGTGCTCGTGCTGACTGTTGTTCTGATCATACTATTGCAGATGGCTTCAGCATGGACACCGCGGCAGCGTGAGCTGTTTGAAAAGGCCAAGTCCTCCAGTCGGGTCATGTATGTATCGTCCAAGACCGAGGCGTAGTCGTTGCTGTGCGCTGACTTGTTTGGCGACATCAAGACTCGCACGCTCAGATATCACACATGACGATGCTTTGGTCATTGCCGAGGGTCTCAAGGCGAATGGCAATTTGCAATATCTCGAGTAAGGCAGGAACAAGGAAGGGAGTCGTTCGAGATGAGTTTTGACCTGAATTGTATCCAATAGGTTGTCTGACAACCAGATTGGCGACGCAGGAGCACAAGCGATCGGATCTGCGCTTCGGAACAAGTCGACCTTGATTGCACTCAGGTACTTGTCTGGTGGTGTCACAGAGGCTATTGGGCGCGCTACACTAACTTGTTCGAGTTGATGCAGCTTGAACGAGAACAAGATTAGTGACATTGGAGCTTTTGCCGTCGCTGAAGGCTTGCAGGCGTCGACTGCGCTGACTGAGCTCGGGTATTGTCGTCGCATGTTGACCTCCTGTCGCATCTTCGTCTGTGCTCACGAATGGTTTGGTACTAATGTCTATCTGACTTAGGATGTTCATCAATCAAATCGGCGACGCTGGAGCTCAGGCGATCGGATCTGCGCTTCGAAACAAGGCCAACCTGTCTATTCTTCAGTACGTTATGGTGGTGTCACAGGGACTGCTGGGCGTGCAGCACTAACTTTACCGATCTGATATAGTTTGAGCAACAACAAGATTGGTGACATTGGCGCTTTTGCCATCGCTGAAGGCCTGCAGGCGTCGACTGCGCTGACTCAGCTCGGGTATTGTAGTCGCACGTTTGAGCTTTTGTCGCATCTTCGTCTGTGCTCACGAATGGTTTGGTACTAATGTCTATCTGACTTAGGATGTTCACCAATCAAATCGGCGACGGTGGAGCTCAGGCGATCGGATCTGCGCTTCGAAACAAGGCCAGCCTGTCTAGTCTTTAGTACGTTCTGGTGGTGTAACAGAGGCTGTTGGGGGCGCGACACTCACTTGGCCGAGTTGATGCAGCTTGGATGTGAACAGGATTAGTGACATTGGAGCTTGTGCCGTCGCCGAAGGCCTGCAGACATCGACAGCGCTGACTCAGCTCGGGTATTGTGGTCCCGTGTTGACCCCTGTCACATTTCAAGTTTGCTCAACAGTGGGTTCCTTCTGATGTTTATCTGGCATAGAATGCACACCAATCAAATCGGTGATGCAGGAGCGCAGGCGATCGGAGCTGCGCTTCGAAACAAGGCCAACCTGTCGAAACTGAAGTATGTTCTGTTGTGGTACAGGGGTGTGGGTGTGCGGGTCTTCCAACAACTTGATGCAGCAACATGAGCCATCGAACACTGAACGTCGTTGACAATTTATTGTTCGTGTTCGCTTGCAACAGTTTGTCGGACAACCAGATCTCTGCAAGCGCCGTTCAGCTTATATCCAAAAGCGTTCCCGCAAAATGCGAGTTCTCGTGAGTGTCCTTGTCTTGTGGGAGTTTGTTGCTGTGACTGTCTTTCTGACTTGATTCAATTCCAGGGCCGGAAATCAGCGCACTCGCCCTCAGAATGCAACCAGTCCTCCTGCCATTCCACCGAAACCTGCCCACTTAGACCATACTCCCAACTCGCCTCTCGCTGCGTCTGATGCGACGTCGCAGCAAGTCCTGTCGCAAGCAACGACGCAGTTTTCAGAGTCCAAGCGCATCGGTGGCGGTGGATTTGGCAGCGTCTACTCTGGTGTGTGGAGCGGTCAGCGAGTTGCGGTCAAACGCTTGGCAGCGGATTCAACTCAAGGCATCTCTCAGTTCGAGGCCGAGCTCGAAGCCCTCTCGCGTTTCCGTCACCCGAATATCGTCACCATCATGTGCTATGCCCAGGAAGGCAACGAGCGCTGCTTGGTGTACGAGCTGATGCCAAACGGTTCTGTTCGCGATCGTCTCGATCGCAAGGGTGGCACGCCTGCATTGAGTTGGCAGCAGCGCCGAACCATTGCGACCGATATTGCAAACGCCATGCACTTTGTGCAGACTGCCATTCCGCGTCAGCCGCTGTTCCACCTGGATCTCAAGACGGACAATGTACTTTTGGCCGCTGACTTTCATGCCAAGGTCGCCGACTTTGGTCTGACGCGCTCTGCCCCAGCTCAAGTGGATGCACACAGCTACATTCGCACGCAGACTGTTCAAGGAACATTACAGTACATCTGCCCACAGTATCGCGACGAAGGCAAGGTCTCCATCAAGACAGACGTGTACTCGTACGGCATGATTCTGCTTGAGCTCGTTACTGGACAGCCGCCCAGCATTGACTTGATGGGTACTGTTCGACGCGAGCTGAAAAGGAGCCGTAAAATCGATGCGGTGCTTGACAAGGCGATTGACTGGAGCCCTCAGGACAAAGAATCGGCTCAAGCCATGGCGGCGGATCTTGCGCCTGATTGTCTCGAAACTGCACGAATTGACCGACCCTCGTTCGGCGAAATTTTGAGGCGATTGTCTGGGGAAGAAGCTGCAGGAGCAAACGAGGAAGAGACTATCGAGGGCAGCGATCGCGAGTGCTTGGTCTGTTACAACGCCCCGACGAATGCCAAGCTGATGCCTTGTCACCACGCATGTGTCTGCGTTGCGTGTGCTCAATGGATGATCGAGCGTCGAGACAAGTGCATGATTTGCCGAGTCCTTCCGACCTCGTTTCAGCAGGGCACGTACACCAAGACGTTTGTTCAGTGAGCTGCGCTGTTGTTTGATGTTTGATGTTTATTGAAAGTATGTTGTGTTGCATGTCAAATCACGTCCGGTTTCTGTAAATCTTACGCCATTGCCGTTCTCTATAAAATTCATGTAGCTGACCCCATTTGAGTAGCTTCCCAAAGCGTAGTGACTGGCAGAGCCTCCTGAGCCGACTTCGATTTGGCTGGCATATTTTTCCGAAAAGCCACAAACGAAAAGGGCGCCTGAGTCCATCCGAAGACGGCTTCCGCGCCATGCTCTCCCCCCAACAAGCCAATGGCAACTAGTGTTTCAAAAGAAGCAATGTAAAAATGACCGACACAGTCGAGGGGGTGATCCGACGAAATTGCTGGAGTGAGGCTCCCAAAAAATGGCCTGTAATGCGGCCGAACTAAGGCACCTTCACTCTAGATCTCGCAGCAAGGAAAAATACAACCTGTTCTTTCGAAACTAATTTGTCTGTTTTCATGCAGGTGGATGGCGGACTTGCCACAACACATTCGGGAACAATCGCGAGATGCACCCGACAAAAAGCCAGTGAAAGCGCACACATTCGGACGACTGGCTGTCGCTCGCTTGAAGCTGAACGATCCAACCCTCGCGCATTTGTTTCAAAATAGGCGCATGTCGGATTGTCGCAAGCTCGGTGGTCGAATCGACGAAAGTCGGCTTCACAACACCATTGTATGGAACGACGCTTTGCTCAGCTTCCCGTCTTCGAAACATGACGCAGTGAAGACGTATCGTGGTTTGGCATATTTCCAGCCCCATCTCGAGTTTGTCATGGACTGTTTGTTGCTGACCGCGTTCTCAACTGGAGCTTCTTAATTCTTGCGAAAGAGGAAGCAGTCTTATTTTTTTT
This sequence comes from Capsaspora owczarzaki ATCC 30864, assembly GCF_000151315.2. Lineage (NCBI taxonomy): Eukaryota > Filasterea > Ministeriida > Capsasporidae > Capsaspora > Capsaspora owczarzaki. The sequence goes on along the minus strand of NW_011887298.1, from coordinate 1,434,201 downwards.
ACTTTTTGGTTCCCGCTCTCAATCGCTTTGCCCCCAAATCCGTTCTTCTTTCCCGCCCCCCCCCTCCTCTCGGCCCACCGGTGACTGCTATGGATAGTGCCACGCAGATGGATGTGCCTCGGCCGCTCCAGGACTTGGCGGCCACTGACGGCGCCCGTGAAGTCAAGCGCCATACTAAAAAAGTCATTGGCTTTACCGATCTCGGTACGCCCCGCCTGCTGCTGCTCCACTTCCCCCTTCGTCCGCTGCTCCACTTTGTCTCTCTCCCTCTCCCTCTCTCTTCACACACTCTCGCTCCTTCTTCTTGCTCTTGGTGCTGAATGTTGGCGGCGAACTGAACGCGAGAAGAGAAGCGAGCAAAAAAAAAACCTCAAAAAAAAAAACAAAAAACCTCAAAATTACAAAATTAAAACTTCAAAAAGCTTTTATTGATTATTATTGTTACTGATTTTTGGCTTATTTGGGATTGAAAATCCTGCTTTTTTTTTTTTTTTTTTTTTTTTTTTTTTTTTGGTTTCCTATCTCTTTTTTCAAAGAGCTCTGACAATGCTGACATTGGCGGCACTTTTGGCTGCGTTCGCTTCGAGTTGCACCACCGGGGGAGGGGGGTTTGCGGTGGGCCTCCAGCAACAGTGTGACGGCGGCCAACGCAGCGCAGCGAGAAAATGCTTCGAGTCGGCGAATCGACTCTGCTTTTCTCATCAAAAGTGCGACTGGTGTTGCCGTGAGCGTGTAGCACGCTCGTTCCTGCAGCGGCTGTCTGTGAATCAACGCAAACGGAGTCGGGGGATGGGGTTGGGTGGGGCGGGGTGGCTGGTGAACGCCCAGTCCGTCTTGCACAGCTGCTCTACGTACACTCACTGGCTCACTCCTCTCATTCGCTTACTCACTTCTCCCTGGGGCGATCGATCGCGTCTGGCACATCAACTCAACTAGTGACTGATTTCGTCGAGAAGCGGCTGGCGATCGAGCAAACCGCGCTCGCAGCGCTCCAGCAGCTCAACGCTGCAACCAAGCGAGCCACAGACCAGTATGTGGCGCAAGCAAAGCTGGAAAAGTCTGCTCCTTCGCTCCTCGGCATGTGGACGAAACTGCACGACTTCTCGGTGGGAGAGCACACAATCCGCTCGGCGAAGGCAGCAGAGCTCTCGTCCACCTGCCAGAAGATCAGGGCGTACTCTTCGCAGCAAAGGGCAGTGACCAAGAAGCTCTTTGGCGATCGCAAGGCCATGGATAGCGAGATGAGTAAGCTGCGGACTCGGAGGAGGGTTGGCTTGTGGTGGATGTTTTTCAGAACGCAAGATGTTTAGAGTTGTACGTCTGTCTCGCTCAACATCAACCCTCAAAACTCTCAACAGTGAAAGAGCAAGAAGCACTTGCTGTCAGTTTCAAGGCCTATTCGTCCGCCTGTGCAGCCCGGGAGAAGAATCAAAAGGTACAGATTCCCCATCTTTGTTGCTTTTTGTTTTTTGTTTGTTTTTTTGTTTTTGGGAACCGGAACTGGAGGGATTTGCTCATTGGACATGGGACGTTGGACATTGGACCTTTGTGCTCTGCTTTGTACCTACTGCAGACAAGCCCAGCCTTCATGCAGAACGCCCACAACGAGTACTATTTGCTGCGTGCTTCGACTGCTGTGAGCCAGGCCTGGCACTACAGCGCCTATATTCCCGACACCATGAACAGTTTTCATGGTGAGGCTTGAGTGGCTCTCCTTCCTCCGATGAGAAACTGTTTGGGTTGAAAACCCGCTCTCTGGTGGCGCTAACTTGGCTGGCTGCGAACAGACTTGCACAGCCGCTTGGGTATTCGCATTCAAAGTCAGTTCCAAGGTGTTTGCGAGATTCTGCAAGAAGGCTGCCGTGAGGTGTTGGATTTGTAAGTGCGATTGATTCCACGGCGGAGGGGTTTGCAACCCCCCATTTTGACATCCTCCATCACCGTGTCCCCTGTGCCACCCTTTGACAGGGTTGCCCCGCTGGCGCATGAAGTGAACGCCGTTGACGGATCAGCGGACGTGAGCTGCTTTGGCAAGAGTATTGAGCACCAAAGGCAATGGCGGCAGATTCCTCCAGAACCGCCAGTCACCGTTGTCTCGCCAGAGCTGTCTGCTGAGCTGTGTGTGAACGATGCTACCATGCCAGCTCTTAAGCTGCTTATTACCAATCTAACCACAGAACGGCTCGCCGTGGTCTCGCGAGCAGAGCTGCTGGCAGGCCAAGTCCAGGGAGCTGTGGCGAACTGGAAGACCTACATTGCCACCCCCAGCTTTGGCGATCCCGATGTGCTTTTCATCGAGCTGATCAGTCTGCAAAAATCGCTCCGTGAGGCCACGCTCCGCACCAAAGCGATCGATGTCCAGCTGAGTCTTCTTTCGAACGCAACAAGCGCGCTGAGCGACAAGCCCCTCTCCGGTCGGGTTCACAGCTGGGTCCCTGTGCGTACAGGCACCTGCGGTATGAAAAACGCTACTGCTGTTAAAAGTAGAATGCTTGCGTGTCAAAATTCGTAAAACCTGACTGACAATTGACTGCTTTTGTCCTTGGATCTTGCCGCGTCTGCAGGCTATTGTGGCGGCGGTTTTGTCAGCTTTAGCAAGGTGGGTCGCGATGAATCGACTTTCACCCCCCCCCTACCTCCCCCATATACCCTTTGTTGGAGCTTGGAATCCTCTCGGACTCACAATTCTCATCGTTTGCTTGGCAGGAGAAAAAATGCGCGATTTGCCACTTGTGCGTCCATGAAAAGTGCGCTTCGATGCTATCGGTGGTTTGCGCTGTCGCCAGCAAGGTGAGTTGTGCTTGCATGTGTGCGGACTCGCGGTGGTGACAGCTCTGATGCCCCTCACCTTTGATTTCGTTGACAACAGAATCATGGACTGACCGAGCCCCCAGTCACTCCAACATCCCCGAGTCCAACCCCTACTCCCCGAACTCGTTCTGCAGCGCCAACTCCTGAAAGTATGTTGTCCAACAAACGAGAGAATGCTTCCTGTAGCTTGTTTTTTTTTTCTGTTCTAACTTTGTCTCGTTGCAGCTTTTTCGCAATCCGTGCAGACGGCCATTGTCAACCACACGTTTGAGGCCCAAGAACCGGACCAGTTGTCAATCTACGCCGGCGAGACGATTCAAGTACTCGACACATCCGACCCCTTGAACTGGTGGATTGTAAGTAGCTTTGTTGTCGCTCAGCTGGGGCGGGGGGGGAGGTGTTGTTTCATTCTTTGCTCTTTCCTAGACATCCACGTCCTCATTTGGATTTGGTGGCTTTCTTTTTTTTCAATTCCCTTGCATTGACTTGAATTCTGTTGTCAACTGTCCACGCCACACCAGGGTCAATCCTCGCGAGGCCGCGGCGTCTTCCCGGCCAAGTACGTCACTTTGAACATGCAGCGAACAATGTCCGTTTCGCGTGCACCACGCCCGATGGCTCCAGAGCCTTCTTCGTCTGGACGCCCAGCCGAGGAGGAAGCGCCTCCACCCGTCGCACCTCGGACGACCAGCACTATGCGCAACGTCAATCGAATCTCTGTCGTGCCGCCCGGAGCAGTACCCCTTGTATTGCCAACGGGCATGACTCGCGGCCCCGAGCCAACCAAGCCGTCCACTGCACCGAAGCCGGCAGAGTCTGCCACGTTGCGCGCAAAGCGGCCGGATAATTTGCCGCCCGTGAGCCATCGCCTCTCCCAGTTGGGCGTGCCCTCTCCTTCCCCTGTGGCCGTGAGCCCGACAGCAAACAGCAAGGTCAGTACGCCACCCAGCAGTGCATCATTTCAGCCTCAAAGGGGTCGCTCGCCCCTCCCAACGCCAGTCGACGACGACGACGACGACGAAGACGACAAGGTGGGACTGTACGAGGAAGCTGACGTTGAGACGACTGCAAAGGTTTTGTACGACTATCAAAGCAATACGGAAGGCGATCTCAACGTCCGAGCAGGCGAACTGGTCGTGGTCATTGGCCATCTCGACAAAGGCTGGACCGAATGCCGTCAGGGTCGCAAGGTTGGCGTTGTCCCCACCAGCTATTTGCAAATCTGCTAAAAAAAGTGATGCGTGGAAAAAAACAAAAAAAAAAAAAGCAGGCTGCAGATGAAATTGTGTTGAACATTAGATGCGTATGTTGTTTGCTGATTGTGCGGGGCGTGAAATCGTCCATCAAACCGCCCATTCGAATGAATTGAAAGTTCCTTAAAGTGCATAGGGTATACATTTGTACCTTCAACCTTTGTGAAAAACCGACAAAGCAGCCTCAGCGAGTCGGTCGAGGATGTGCGATTTGAATGGCTTTATGTCGGCTATATCTAAACGATAATTTTTGAGGACATTCTGCTACGATAACGAAAAATGAACAAACCCAAACAGACCAATTGGAACAAATCATGAAGCCAGTTCAACGGAAGAAGTGTCTTGAGCATCAGGTACCACTGCATCGTCGGACTGCATCGATTCGTTCGGCTCGTGGGCGTCTGGTTGCTCGCAAGCGTCGGAAGGGTGAGCCCCGGATGGATCGGGCACCTCTGGAAGGGAATCTGAGGCTTGCCGCTCGAGCTCCTCCTCTACCTGATGCGAGAACGAGACGGCAGTGTCGTTGTCTTGATTAAGATACCAGTTCGGGAAGAGCTCGTTGCGCAGTGCATACAGTTCGCCGTGAATTTCGAGAATTTCGCGCTTGGTGCGCCGTGGGGCATTGGATTTGCGATTGTACTTTTGCGGGGTGTGGGTCGAGCCGACGGCAACCTCTTCAAAGAAAACAACACGCCGTCTTGGTGATCCCGGCTGGAAGGGTTGAGCGCGCGAGTCGGTTGGCCAGACGGGGCCGGACGACGATGGGGCACTAGAAGGTGAGGAGGGCACTGACGATGCAGCAGCGACAACCGGTGGCGGTGTTGATGAGCCGCCAGGGAAGGTCTGCGTCCAGTTTGGGGCGACCGTAGTAGTAGCAGTAGTAGTTGTAGCAGTCGTAGTTGTAGGAGGGTGGGCGGGCGTTGAAGAAGCAGCTGGTGCAATGCGAGCAAAAGTGAGGCCTCCAGACGAGTCTGCACCATCGTGCTGGAGCACCAGACTCTCGGCACTCGAATCCATCGAGGGTGGAACCGAAGTCGGCGCGGACGACGGTGCAAGTGGCGCTGTGGAAGAGCGCTCAAAGGTGCTGGAGAGCGCCCCTTGCGATGCGCTTGACGGGATGCTTGTAGCGTGCGCTGGTGCTGCTCCTGGTCCTGCTGCAGCTGCTGTGACGGACGTGGTGGAAGTCGCAGAGCCCGAAGCAGAGAGTGCAGCAGCGCGAGCAGCAGCTTCGGCCTGGCGTTTCCGCCGCAGCGTGTCGCCCTTGACAAGCGACGACTTGACTGGCCGCACAAACAAGTGCCTTGGGATGTGCGCTCCGTCCATGTCGAGGCGCTTCCTGTCCTCTGGCGTGAGCGGCGCGTACAAGTGCTGGTTGCGCTCCAAGTCGCCGTCCGACAGGGATCTGGGCATGCCCGACTCGCTGGCGCGCTTGAACAAGGACGACAGGAGCGTGTTGCGCTTGCTTCCACCCGCACGCAGCGATCCGCCCGGGCTGGTCATTGAGGAGGAAGAGGCAGAGGCAGCAAGCGCCGAGCTCGAGTGCGTCAGTGGGTCGTGGCCATCGACGGCGGCATCACCGTGCGCAGTGGTCGCCGTAGTAGTAGTCACAGTGGTAGTCGCAGTGGTAGCAGTAGCAGTATTAGTCACACTAGCACTGGCATGAGCACTGGTGGCTGCAGCGTGGGCGGCTGGGGTTGTGAGGCCATTGTTCCCATTGTTGCTACTACTGCTGTTAGCATGAGTATGAGCATCCATGGCGTCGCTCGCTGCCACTCCATTGCCATTGGTCTGAGCGACGACTGCAACTGGCATTGCTGATGATGATGATGATGCTGATGATGATGACATGGACGACAGCGACCGGCGCATCTTGGAGCCGACAGAGTTGAACCACGACCCGCGCTTCTCAAGCCGCGGCTGCTGCTGCTGTTGCTGATGCTCAGAGTCCGATGCCGCCGCCGCCGCCGCTTCAGACATTGTTGTTGCGAGGTTGGCTTTTGTTTGTTCTTTGTTTGAGGAAGCGTCGTCGAGTGTTGAATGACAGAACTGTTTGTTCGCTGGTTTTGAGTTGCGTTTTAGAAAAAAATCGAACTCCTTAAAAATAAAAAATAAAATAAGAATAAAAAAAAAAAAAAGAATGGGAAAAAAGAAAAAAGAAAAAGAAAAAAACCATTGGGACGACCATTGCATTGCATTACAAAAGCCAAAAGCCAAAAGTTGAAAACTGCGTCTGTTTTGTCATTCTGAGGCTGTGGGTGCGGCTTTTGAGGATTTCGTCTTTTTGTTCTTACTTTGTGGTTTGGAAAATTCGCAAGTGCGGTTTTGTTTGGCGGTTTGGCACGCGTCCTACCTGTGCTGTGCTGTGCTGTGACAGAGTTTGAAATGACTCACCCCGGGTTTGATGGTTGAATGCCAGAGTCACAAGTTGGCACTGCAGCACAAGCGCAAAGGGGAATGGTTTGGATTGATTCTGAGCAAATCGGATTGTTCCTTCTGATCTCTGTTCATGCGCTCCCGTGCTTTCAACAATAACTGTACAACCACAGCTCCAATGACATTGTAGTCCACCGAATAATCGTCGAGTGAAGTGCGTTGCCTCACTCTTCATTTCTTTGAAAGAATCAAATGGCAGACTACGAAGACGGCGGCTTTGAAGGCGACGACGGCCGCGACGATGCCGGCGAGATGGACAACGACTACGGCCGCGACGACGAGCTCGACAACGAGGTTGGGCTCTCTTTGATCACCATTGCGACGCGTGCAAAGAGAGTCGAGAACGAAGGGAGGGAGAGACACGGAGAAGTGTGGCTTTCGATGAGCCGCCGTCGTCCAGCACCGAGCACATTGGAGTGGGGTGGGGGGGGTCCCTGATCGCAGGCTAGCTATTTGCTGGGCATCATCTGATTGAAGCGCGCATGGACTGGACGTTCGGGTGAGAGCAGCGGAGCGAAGAGAGCGAGTGGAACAGAGCGTATTCAGACAAACTCCACATGTACCTGACGCTGCCTATGCCGATCGCTGGGCAGTTGCCAAACCCAGCCCAACCTGGACGACAACGTTGTGCACTCACGCTATAACTATTTGCTTGCGTCCGTGGACAGATGCTGGAAGACGCGGCCACGTTCGAGATTGTCGACCAAGATGGTCTTGACGCTGTGAGTTTCGTCACTGGATGGACGAAGAATACTGATCGACCACATACATGCTCACGCTCGATGAAATGCTTGGTTGCTTGGTGTGTGTCTCTTGCAGGGCGATGGCGTTGCGTCTGGCGAGACAAAGAAGCGTGTTACTAGCCCGTGAGTTTTCTGCTGAATCAATCTCGAGTGCCACTCGCTCTCCATGAGTCCACACACTTCGAATAGAGTGTGATGACAGTAGAGAATGGCTGTGTTCCGAGCATGACTCGTGCTCGGTCGGAGCATGGGACGATTCTTTGTTTTGCTCATTCTGCTCATTCTGCTTTATCTTCGCATCCTTCCTCGTTCGTGATCTCAGGTTTATGACAAAGTACGAACGTGCACGCGTTCTCGGTACCCGAGCACTACAAATTAGCATGAACGCTCCCATCATGGTTCAGCGCGATGTAAGCACTTCAGAAAATGCTAAACAGAGAGCTCGACAGCTCAACCGTACTCATCTTCTTCTTCCTCTTCCTCCACTGCTGTCCGTTTGCTCGTTGGCAGGGCGAGACGGATCCTCTACAGATTGCCATGAAAGAGCTTCGTGAGAAGAAAATCCCAATCATTATCCGACGATTCTTGCCTGACGGCTCGTACGAGGACTGGGGTGTTGATCAGCTTGAAATCCCGTAAACCCCGAGCAGCATGACTTTGTAGTTCTATTTCGCCGTGTGTTGAAGTGGCAATGGCTGCTTTTCCATGTGTGACAACAGCAACTTCAATCATTGAAACGATCATAAAAATCAGTCCCATTTTTTTTTTTCCTTTTTTTTTTTTTTTTTTTTAATCTTTTTTTTTTTTTTAATGGCTTCCACTAGCACGAGCAGCAGTTCATCCGAATTGACGCCTGAAGAGTCGACGGTACGGCTTTCCCCGCTTCCCGCTTCCCTGCTGTGCTGTTGCCGTCGTTGCGTTTGTTGTTCCAGTCGACTGGTGTTTGAACACCGATCGAAACAACCCGAGAAAGAAGAGGAAGGCAAAGAAAGAAGAACAGCGACCAAAACCAAAGATCCCAGGCTTTTTTATTATTTTATTATTTTTTTTATTATTTTCCTTTGAGTTTTCCATTGCTTTTTTTTTTTTTTTTTTTTTTTCCTTCTGGTGTTCCTTCGTTCGTTCGTTCTGCTGAGCCATCCACTGTGCGATGTGCTCGTCTTCCATTCAACTGCCAGGCATTCGTCACTTTGTATCTCGAGTTCATTCTTCATCTCTCTCTCTCTCTGTCTCTCTTTCGCTTTCCCGCCTTGTTCCAATCGTTCGCCTTTGGACTGACTCGATCAGCAGCGTGATCATCCCCCCCCCCAATGGAACTCCACTCTGCTGCAGTTGCATGCAACTAACATTCACGCATTGTAGCAATCCAATGTAAATGTGTTCGTTCCTCCGACGTAACGGTCACATTTGAACCCGAAAAAAGCAATCGTGTTTCAAATCTCAAACAAAAACCAACCAAAAAGCCTCCGAAAATCTCAGAAAGTGTCATTCAAACTCAAACCTAACCCCACCCGTTTTTTCTCACTTTGTGGGCTGAATTGTAACATTTTGCTGCAGGCCGTCGAGTCCTTTCGCCAGAAGCTCGAGCGCACTCCGGGCGTCCCTGCCAGCGCCCTGCCAACGCCTCAGATTGCGCTGCGCTTTCTGAATGCGCGCAAGCTCAAGGTCGATCGCGCCGTCGAGCTGTACACTCACTTCCTCAAGTTGAATGCTCGCCTGCATTTCACCACCCTCCGCGCGACCGACGTTGCTGGAGAGCTGTACAGCGGCATCCTGGCTGTTCCCGCCAATGCGGTCGATCGCGAGGGCGCACAGCTCGCATACATCCAGCTGCGCCTGTACCGCTATGGCCACGCTGATGCCACGCTCTTGATGGCGCTGTACACACTCTGGAACACGGTGGGCGATCGCCGTGCCGTCTCGCTGGTCGTCAACATGAACGGCGTCCAGTACAAGAACTACGACCGCCTCGGCTACCTGCAAGTGCTTCGCACTCTTCAAAACCACTTCCCTGCCCGAATGAGCAAGATTCTTGTTGTCAACCAGCCTGTACGTCCCCCTTTTTGCTTGGGGGGGGGGGTTTGTTTGTTTGTTTATTTGGTTTTTTTTGTTTGTTTTCGTTCTGTCTCACACTTGTTTGTTCCTCCCCGTGACACCAACGCAGTTCTGGCTGTCGTTCATGATGAAGTTCTATGCTCCATTCATGAAGCGAAAGCTGGCCAAGAAGCTGCGATTTGTCTCGACAGAAGAGCTGACCACGTTCATCGATCCAGCCTTCATTCTGCCAGAGCTTGGCGGCAAACTGCAGTACGATAGCGACACGTTTGCCCGTTCTCTCGCCGAGAAGGAACACAAGTCGGCCAACACGTCGCCCACATCTAGCCCCACGCGAACGACAGGTCCCACTCACCTGCAAGTCACTGACTCTGCTGCAGAACTTGCCGGCGCAGCTGAGGTTGCTGCCGATGCTGCCGCTGCCATTGCGGCCCAAAAGGCGCATGACAACCTCAAGGCGCAGCATGCCAAGGAAGCTGCCGACCGCAAGGCGGAAGCAGCTGCCAAGGCCCAGGCCGAAGCCGAATCTGCTGCCAAAGCTCAAGCTGAGGCTGAAGCTGCCGCCAAGGCCCAAGCTGCCGCCAAGGCCCAGGCTGAAGCTGAAGCCGCTGCCAAGGCTCAAGCTGAGGCAGAGGCCGCTGCCAAGGCTCAGGCTGAAGCTGAAGCTGCTGCCAAGGCTCAGGCTGAGGCTGAGGCTGCTGCCAAGGCTCAGGCTGAGGCTGAAGCTGCTGCCAAGGCTCAGGCCGAAGCAGAAGCCGCTGCCAAAGCTCAGGCTGAAGCTGAAGCTGCCGCCAAGGCCCAGGCTGAAGCTGAGGCCGCTGCCAAGGCCCAAGCTGAGGCTGAAGCTGCCGCCAAGGCCCAGGCTGAAGCTGAAGCTGCTGCCAAGGCTCAGGCTGAAGCAGAGGCCGCTGCCAAGGCTCAGGCTGAGGCTGAAGCTGCTGCCAAGGCTCAAGCTGAGGCAGAGGCCGCTGCCAAGGCTCAGGCTGAGGCTGAAGCTGCTGCCAAGGCTCAAGCTGAAGCTGAGGCCGCTGCCAAGGCCCAAGCTGAGGCTGAAGCTGCTGCCAAGGCTCAAGCTGAGGCAGAGGCCGCTGCCAAGGCTCAGGCTGAGGCTGAAGCTGCTGCCAAGGCTCAAGCTGAGGCTGAAGCCGCTGCCAAGGCTCAAGCGGAAGCTGAAGCCGCTGCCAAGGCTCAGGCTGAAGCAGAGGCTGCTGCCAAGGCTCAGGCTGAGGCTGAAGCCGCCGCCAAGGCCCAGGCTGAAGCAGAGGCCGCTGCCAAGGCTCAAGCTGAGGCTGAGGCTGCTGCCAAGGCTCAGGCTGAAGCTGAAGCTGCCGCCAAGGCTCAGGCTGAAGCAGAGGCTGCTGCCAAGGCTCAGGCTGAGGCTGAAGCCGCCGCCAAGGCCCAGGCTGAAGCAGAGGCCGCTGCCAAGGCTCAGACTGAAGCTGAGGCCGCTGCCAAGGCTCAAGCTGAGGCTGAGGCCGCCGCCAAGGCCCAGGCCGAAGCAGAGGCCGCCAAGGCTCAGGCCGAAGCAGAAGCCGCTGCCAAGGCCCAGGCTGAAGCAGAGGCCGCTGCCAAGGCCCAAGCTGAGGCTGAAGCCGCTGCCAAGGCTCAAGCGGAAGCTGAAGCCGCTGCCAAGGCTCAGGCTGAAGCAGAGGCCGCTGCCAAGGCTCAAGCTGAGGCTGAAGCCGCTGCCAAGGCTCAGGCCGAAGCTGAGGCTGCTGCCAAGGCTCAGGCCGAAGCAGAAGCCGCTGCCAAGGCCCAGGCTGAGGCTGAGGCCGCTGCCAAGGCTCAGACTGAAGCTGAGGCCGCTGCCAAGGCTCAGACTGAAGCTGAGGCCGCTGCCAAGGCTCAGGCTGAGGCTGAGGCCGCTGCCAAGGCTCAGGCCGAAGCTGCCGCCAAGACTGAAGCTGAACCGACTCCAGTCGGCTCCGAAACCAAGGCCGTCTCCTTTGACTCGATGGCCAGCGTCACCACGTTGGCACCCACCAAGCGCATCGGCCGTGGAACTCTTCCTCGCCGCGCTCGCCCGCCGTCGCGCATGTTCCTGCAAACTAGCCTGCGTGGCAAGCCTGCGGAGGCCGACGACTATGCCGACGATGATGACGACGAATCCGAGGCGTCTTCGTCCAAGCCCGAGGAACCTGAGGTGTCTGCCGAAGAAGCCTCGCCCGCTCCCAAGAAGAAGCTCCCAGCAGGCGCCATCCCCATGTTCGGCATGCCGCCAGGCGGCAGCCCTGTCCTCAAGAAGACTGAAGCCGCTTCGGACGAATCGGAATCCGCATCTGCAGACTCTTCCCCGGCTCCTGCTCCCAAGAAGAAGATTCCTGGAGGCGTCCCAATGGGCTTTGGGGGATTTGATCCCTCTGCCGTCAAGCTCAAAAAGGGCAACAAGTAAACTCGAGGTAGTATTCGCTCCACGTTGAATACGCCTTCTGCAAGTTTGCAAACTCTTGTTTCATTTCGTGTATGAATTCATACGTTTCCTGTGCTTCTTTCTTGATGCTTCGTTTTGTCGGAATGCATGTGTGCATTGACTTTTGCTGCCTGGTTGTTTTTTCTGTTTTGTTTTGTTTTTGTGGATTTTTTTTTCAAACATCTATCGACCAAATGTGATTGTTATCCCATCCCAACATCAAACATCAAACGATGTGTATTCCTCCAAATTGAAAATCAATCAAAACCAAAGACGCCTTATGCCCATTCGGCAATCAACGCCATGATTCCCCAACCAAACACCAGGCACAAGATCTTAATCCAGAGCGCCTTCTTGCGGGTCAACCAGGGTTGCGGCGAGTCGTGCTGAATGCTTTTTCGCGGGGGCGGGGGCGGAACGCCTGCATTGCTTTGAAGCTCGGACGGGATGAGTTCAATCAGGGAAATGTAGAGGAAGCTACCAGCGGCGACTGCGGTCAAAATGCCCTCGATCAGGTCGCGCACAGGCCCTTGAGCGGACTGGGCGGCGCCCATGCCAACGGCAATGCCGACTGGGGTGACGAGCGAGTATCCGATCAAAATGCACAACGAGCGCGTGCGGTTCATTTTGGCAAAGTAGACACTCACGCCCAACGAGAAGGCCTCGATGGCCTTGTGTGCAACGACGGCGACAATGAGCGAAAGCAGACCAGACTCGGTTGTTTCCGCGCCCATGCCCAGGCCCTCAAACAGCTGCAAACGAACAGCAATGCCCAACGTCAGTTTTTCAGAAATTGAAAGGCTGGGATTTGCAGTCAAGCAATCAAAATCCAACATACCGAGTGCACCGACAAAGCAATGGTGAACAGATAGGCACGAATTTCCTGTCAGTCGGGCAGCTCAGAGTGAGGTGACAGAACGACCAACATGGCGTCACCAACATAAACAAAAGCAACAAAAATCAAAAACAGAAAAGCGCAAATACAAACCAGAGGCGACATGTGCTTCTTGGCAAGCTTCGAGTCTTGCTTGTTTCGCAAAAGCGGTGTCTGGTCGGGAGATCTGGGGTCGGCAACACTGCCGTACGACGTTCGCTGTGCATCACCGGAACTGGCAGCGCCGAGAAGCGGCTGGCTGGGCACTTGCACAGCTGCGTGCGCGGCGCCGTTCGCTGGAACTGATGTGCTGTCAGAGCTGGCGAGCTGCGACGAGCTGAGACGTTGCGTCATGTTCGGAGTGCTGCAATCGGGGTTTGGATCGCACGTCACGCTGCAGCTGATGGTCGACTCTTCGAGCAAGTTGACTGCTTGGCTCGTGCTGCTGATGGAGTGTCGCCGCACCCGACCGACCTTCCTAATGACGGTTGAGACAATGCTGCCGTTCGCCGTCGCGCGGGTCAGGATGGGGTCGTACGGAAGCTGGTATTGGGAGGATTCGGCAGGTTGTTGGTGAGTTCAGAAAGCAAAACAATCAGGGGAAGAAGCGCAGCAGCAGAATACGAAACAAATAAAACCTACAACTTCCTCGTTCGAATGGTAAATGTTGTGGTGGTGATGGGTGTGATGGTGGTGGTTTGCTCGGCGACGGTGTCGGACAGTACCGGAGCCGCCTGCCGCGCCTTCCTCCTCGTCGTCGTCGTCGGAATCGTCGGAATCGCCGGACGAGCCTTCCTCGTGCCCGTTTTCGCCAGGTACATCTGGAGCAGAGTGGCTGTGTCCGACTTGGTTTCCGTGCTTGTCGTACCGCGACAAGGCCGTCTTGTCAATCACAATCAGAATCATGAGCGATCCGCCTGCAATCAGTCCCGCATAGGGATATGTGTTGGTCGTCACTCCCGTCGCGCTGTCGACAAAGTAGTCGTCGATCGAGTCTGTGCATGATGTGGATGTGGGTGAGTCAAAAAGCGTTTGTGACCAGCTTTGTCAATGCGTTGGTCTCTCTCGCTCTCTTTTTTTGGCAAAAGTGAAGATGGTCGTGACTGCAACCCAAGAATGGCAATCGCAATGGTGCTTTTTTTTTTCTTTTTTTTTTTTTGCGGGGTGGCACTCATTGCAGGTGGGAATCACAATCCACCCCTCCTCGTTTGTGTTTTTCTAGTACGACGGCTTTGAGTTGACGCATTTCGCTGCATCATCAAAAATGTCCTTTTGTTTTTTTCAAAGTGAGTGATAAGTGCATGTGACTCGATGGAGAGCCCTTGGAATGGATTGAAGTGAGTGAGTGGCTTTGGGGGCTTCGTGGGTGACCAAAAAGGGTTAAAAAACCACTCCGAGCCATGGATATTGAGTGGAACAGCTGATGAGCAGTCACACGAATCATGCGACTGCGCCACTGCACAGGCAGCATGCTTATTGAATGTGCCATTGTTATGACCTGCAATGGATGTGAGTGAGTGAGTGAGTGAGTGAGTGATTTTGTGTTGTTCACCTTCGGAGGTCGGTAGCATGTGCGACAGCGCAGCGCCGACAATAATGCCGCCAGCCAGAGTGTTCATTGCAGAGAGCACGAACGCCGCGCTCTTGATCGACGACCGCACCACAAACCTAACGAACAAAAAAAAGCACACACAGAGAGACACAGAGTCACAGAGTCAGAGAGTCAGTCATCATGACAAGAGAGGGGAGGGACGGTCATCATCCCATCAGTCACTCTCAGGTCACTTGTCATTGAATCCCCTTCGCTACTTCTCACTCTGCTCGCTCATCATCACTCACTGTTGGAGAACATCATTCATCCCAAAATGGACGCTCGCTCTGAAATCACAAGGCGCCCCGCTTCTCACTCTGTCTGCAAGCTACTCAGTTCGCTTGCATTCAAGCCACTTGAGCCACATCTCATCCCTCATCCGTCTTCCCTCTTCCCTCGTCCATCGAGCTAGATTCATACACAATGATCAATGCCATTGCTTTTGGTTGAACATCCCAAACCATCTCCAGCTCTCCTCAGCTTCCAATCCTCGTTCGTGATCATTTTGTGGTCGCTCCTTTTGATGCTTTACCATGGCACAGCGCAGGACACGAGCGACCCGAACAGCAGCGCAAACAGCGTCGCGAGCTTGTCAATGTCGATCGTATCCATCATTTTAGACAGATAGAACGAAAGAAGAGAGAAGAGAGAAAAGCTGAACTTCTGAGAATCTTAAAGTAAAAAAGACTGGGTTGACAATCAATCTCAACTAACTTGTCGTCTATCAATCATAAACCACTTTTTATGGTGATGCGCTTCTTGTATTGCTGCTACTCAATAGTAATACTGAATGAACACTTCAGTCTATTTTTGTTGTCTGAGCAGTTCTTGGTCAATGTATGTCTATTGCTTGTTTTCCATTGAGACGACCTTTTCCATCATTCTCACTCTCACTCTCACTCTCACTCTCACTCTCTCAATCTCAATCTCGCTTGCTCGTAGGTCTGCGACGTCCTCGCCCGCGGCGGCTGCGGCGATCGCGTCTGCAATGGAGGTCGCTTACGGCCAGCGCGTCTCGCTCCCGTCCCTGATCCAGGCAACCCCGTCGCGCCTGCCGCCGTCGGGAAGCAGTCCTGCCGGCAGTCAGCACAGTTTCAGTGCACTGGGCGGAGCGGCGAGCACACACACGCCGGCACAGCGCCAGCAGAGCTCGACGCCAATGGCCGTTTCAAGCGCTTCGCCGTTTCAGCCAGTTGCAGCTGCAGCCCAGCAGCGAGATGCGGTAAGAGGCTGGTACACTCTGCTAGTCTTGGGATGCGGTCAATCTTGATGATTGTCAGTGCTCGAGTACCCAAGAGCACTTTGGGCGCCAAAGCTCGGCTTTTGACTTGTACGCAGTGCTGTTTGTCAACTCACGCTCACGATCACGCTGCCTTCTATTGCAGAGATTGGTGGAACAGCTTGCGGAGCGTGCGGAAGTCACTCGATTGAAACTCGAGCTCATTACGGCGCAAGTGCGCGTGAACGAACTTGAGGCGGAGCGTGCAAAGAACTCGAACAAGACCGACCATCGCGTCGACACGCTGCAGCTTCGTATTCAGGTTTGTGTGCCGATCGTGAATGGTCTGGAAAAGGAGCTGCGATCGTTTTTTCTGCTTGCCATAGTGTGCGATTGGCTGACAATGTGCTTTGGATCCAGGAACTCGAACAACAACGGCGATATCAAGCAGGCGAATTCGAGGAATTGCAGGTGCGCCTCTTTCAGCTATATCTGCTTACTCTATGAGGGTCATACTTTTGCTCAATCTATCTGCTTTGTTTGATTGTGTTGTCAGCGGTTGCATGAGACAGTCGTGAACGAGCGAGACTCACTCCGCAGCTCCAAGGATGCCGAAAGCGACCAATCCCAGACCGTCATTCGCAATCTCGAAATGCAATTGATGCAAGCACAACAGGCAAGTATCCCAACAGATTCACAGCTCAGACCGAGCAGGGAATAGTTTTGCTTGACGAGCCATCGCGTCTCATCAACCCTTCGCCCTTGTTCTCCCATTTTCAGGCATCGCTACGCACAGACCCGCGGGTGCATCAACTCGAACAAGCTCAAGGTCAAATTCGTCTGCTTCAGCTCGATTGCGAGGTACAGTCGCTTAAAAAATCAGGTGCTGGTCGAAACCCCCCCCCCACCACCACCACTCTTTTCACTCACTCCGAATCACACCAGGCTTTGAAGTCCGAGCTCGAGGGCAATCGAACCAAAATGGAGCAATCTGAGTGGCTGCTTCAAGAGTTCCGGACCAAAGACGAGCGAATCCGAGAAGTGAGTCCCACGACGAGCGATTTGTTGTGGGGAAGAATTGACCACAGCCATCTCATCCTCCAAAACTCTTCATAATTGGAACTTGCTAGCTTGAAACCCAACTCGCACAGGTGCGCGCAGAGGCTAGTCATGCATCAGACACGCAGACAGTCACGGTCAATTTGAAGGAGCAGCTGGAACGCATGACTCGACTCACGTCCGAGTGTTCGCGTTTGACTCGAGAGAACCGCGAGCTTAGTGTTCGTCAGGAAAACGCGGAGGCTCTCAAAGAGCAAGTTATTGATTTGCAGACCCGTTTAACACGGCAGCTTGAGCATGACGAGCAATCCCAAGCCACAATAGCACGTCAAGAAGACGAGCTTGCCATTCTTCGATCGCAAGTCGACAAGCTTGACACCTTGCTTCAGGCCAACTCTTCGACCATGCCCTCGAGTGTGTTGCCGACTGCTCGGGGCGAGGTAAAAAGCAGCGCGAAAGCCTCGTCACGAAAGGACGATGGTTTGTTGGTTATATTTTGTTTGTCTCACATATGTCTTTGTTTTTCACGCTGGGGGTTGGCTTGTCACATGTCTTGTTCAGACTGCGCGCGCCATTGCGGCACTGGAAAGCTCGCTCTCGACGTTGACCGTGAAGCACGCCATTGCCGTTGAGCAGCTCGGCGGTGCAACAGTTGCCCTCAAATCCTGCGAAAACGCCTTTACTTTGCTTCAAGAGGACTATCGCCGCTTGGAGGCGCGTGCTGTCGAGGCTGAGAGCAAGCTCCGCGAAGGCGCTGCATCCGTCCTGTCTTTGCAACGGCGCCTGCAGTTCGTCAAACAGGAGCGAAACAACCTCAAAGACATGGTCGAGACATACAGCAAAGAAGGACCGATGCTGGACAAGCTGCTTGACAAACTCCTGAAGGGCGATCAGTTTGAGCGCGATACCGTTTCGACGATGCGGTATTCACAGCAACAGCGCATCGAGCAGCTTGAGGCGCAGTTTTCCGAGGCTGTAGCACACATGTTCCGCCTTGAGGAGGAGTATGCTGGCGAGGTATGTCGCAATGCGCATAGAGTGAATGCTGCGGACGTTTTTGTAGCGAGCACGTCTGACTAAAAACGCGGTTTTTGTGTGCATTAGATCAACCGACTGAATCTCGCTTGCGAATCCCAGAAGAACCGCATTCTGAGTGTCGACCGAGACAACCACCGACTGTCCTTTGATTTGGAATTGTTAGCCAAGGAAGCTGCCACTCTGCGCGAGCGTACTGGCCAGCTTGCTGTTCAGCCGTACCGCACCCTGACCCAGCCTGCCTCCGATGCCTCTGCCGCTACCTCTACCGACAGTATCATGATTGTTGATTAATCAACGAGTGTGTTGTTTCAATATTTCCGTGGTGGTGAATGCAGAGTTCAGCTATTTCGTGTGATTTCGTGTGATTTCGTGTGATTTCGTGTGATTTCTCTCTCCATAGCAGTCCATTCATTCATTCATTCTTTGTCTTTTTCCATTTCATTCAACACGAGTACTGCCACCATGGATCAGTACATTCGGATGGCGGGCAGCGAGCTCGCTCGGCGCAATGGACTCGGCTTTGGCCAGCTGCTCTCGCTCGCCGGATCGCACCTGTCGCCGTCCAACGCCCGCTTCCG
Source organism: Capsaspora owczarzaki ATCC 30864 (assembly GCF_000151315.2). Lineage (NCBI taxonomy): Eukaryota > Filasterea > Ministeriida > Capsasporidae > Capsaspora > Capsaspora owczarzaki. The sequence goes on along the minus strand of NW_011887298.1, from coordinate 1,416,137 downwards.
CGGCCAGCTGCTTGACCTCTCTCAGGTCTGTGTTTCCGTTCCAAGCCAAAACAGGGGGGGGGAAGGACGAGAGTGGTTGAGAGATGGCAGACCTCAAGTCCATTGCAATGCGTTTGGCTGCCAGTGCTCACTTCCCAGTCCCATGCTTTTGCCTCTTCTCCTTGATAATCTTGATATGATTTTACACTTGGATTGGCTCGGATCAGCGGCCTGGCGCGTTGCAGGCCTTCTGGGACCAGAACGGGCTCCGCTCTGCCGGCTCGGCCGTTGAGGACAAGTACCAGGACGCCGTGCTGTGGCACCTCCACGCTGCCGGCGCGCTGCTCAAGTACGAGCAAGCAGGAACAGGGTCAGGGTCTCAATCGGCGTTGCTGCAGGAGGCGTACGCGGCGCAGGCAAACCTCGTCAAGAGCGTCCTGCTTGCGCTCAATCGCGACGAGTCCAACTGGATGGTCGAGACAGTCAAGGCCATCACGGTCGATCTGCGTTCAACTGCAATTCGCGCGGACGACGATCTCATTGCCCAGCGGCGGAAACCCGTCAACCGCGACGAGGCCGGTCGCACGCTCATGGAAGCATTCAAAGCATGCAGCGATCGCAACCCGCTCGAGACCACAAAGCGTCTGGGATGCCTCCATGTCGCAAACCAGCTGCTCAAGCTGTACTTTAACGTGAGTGAAGTGTTGCATGTGGACGCTCGGGCAGAGCGACGCAATGAGATCGTTCATGGTCGAACTCTTTGTCGTTGGTGCTTTTGTCGCTCTCTGCGCTTGTTTGCTTCTTGCATGGTGGATGGAATTCATGTGTTAGGCTCACGTTGCTATTGTTGTTATTTCCTTGGGGCTGGCCTTGTCGGTCGTTGGCAAATGCGCGTGACAGCTCAACAACTTTCAGCAAAGCATCAATCTCATCAAAAACGTCAAGGCAGGAGGCAATGTGCTTTCGCTGGATCACTTCCCAGTATCGCACGTCGTCACATTCCGCTTCTTCCATGGCCGCGTTCTGCTGCTGGAAGGCAATTATCTCGAAGCTGAAAAGGAGCTTGGCCTTGCGCTCGACCGATGCCACCGAAATTGCATTTCGCATCGCCGTATGTGGCAGCGCTTGCTGTAGTTGCCTGACGACTGGATGTCGGGAGTTGGATGCGTACTGACGTTGTTTCGTGATGTTGTGTGGGGGGGGGGTTTTTTTGTTTGTTTGTTTGTTTGTTTGTTTGTTTTTTGCTTTCCGCTCTTCAGGTCTGATTTTGCTGTATCTTATTCCAGTGAGACTCTTGCTCGGTCGCATTCCTCAGGCTGCGCTCCTGTCCAAGTATCGCTTGGCGCAATTTGTCGACATTGTTACGGCTGTTCGGTGCGTTGGGTCTTACAACTCGCTCTTTTGCTTGATTTTAGTTTGCTGGAGCTCACAATGTTTGTTGATCACACCCCTTAACTTGTTTCAGGCAAGGCAACATTCGGTTGCTCAACTCTGCCTTGGCGACACACCAAGCCTTCTTTATTAAGCGAGGCATCTATCTTGTGTTGGAAAAATTGCAGCTCTTGTGTATGCGCACGCTGTTCAAGAAGGTGTAAGTTGCTGCATAGCCAATGGACGTCGACTTGCAACTCGCGTCGAGTTCCTCACTTGTTGCGCCTTCTTGGTCTCAGGCATGCTATTCTTAATGATGCTAAGCTGCCCGTCAGCGCGTTCGTCACGGCGCTAAATTGGATGGGCATTGATGCCGATATGGACGAGGCAGAGTGTCTGCTGGCGACATTGATTAGCGAAGTAAGGCATGGATGAGTGTTTTGTTGTGCGGCAAACGGACTTTCTCTCACTTTTGAGGTTTTTGCCTTTCGTCCTTTTTTTTTTATATTGCATGACATTTCTCTCGGCTTCCGTCTCGAGCAGAAACGCATCAAAGGCTACATTGCGCATCAGCGTAACATTCTCGTGCTTTCGAAAAATCAGCCATTCCCGCCTTTGACGTTGTAACTGACAACCGAACGAATGAACATCCGAGGGACTACCATTAAATTGTGTGTGTTCATTTGAGCAAATTAACGCAAAATAGAGCAAAATAGAGCAAAGAGAACAAGAAAAAATATCCAAAACATCCGCAAACACTGACCAAAAAAAAACTGCAAAAACACCAAACACAAAACAATTCACTACTGCGGCTGCTCGCGCGTCGGAGGTTGCACGCCAAGGTTCAGGTACAGAGTCTGGGCAAGCTCTTGGTTTTGTCGCGCCAGGCGGCGATAGTCGTTGTACAAGCCGACCAGATCGGCGATGGTGAGCGCATCGAACTTGGTCACGAGGAACTTTTTGTTGGGCGGGCCTTTGCAATCTGCCGAAAGGAACATGTCAATGTCCACAGAGGGTGCGTTTTGGAGACCATCAGCGGGGCCTGCTGATGCAAAGGATGATGACGCGCCCGCCTGCGAGCTCGGTCTGGACGACGACGCCGACGCCGCGGTCGTTGAAGCTGCTGCTGCAGCAGGTCGCTTTTGTTGCTGCATGGCGGTCATGGCGGGCGCGGAGGCGGACGGCTGCAGCTGGGATTGTAGCGGAAGAACGCTCGTGCTCGAGGAAAGAGTGTTGGTAGAAGGAGCGGGAGCTGCGGCTGCTGGTGCTGGTGTGGGTGCAGCGCGGGGCTTTGGGGGCAGCGACTTTGGCTCAAGATGCGCCGTCTTGGCCATTTCGGCATCAAAGACGGCCGGATCGATTGAAAGCTGCGCAGACGTCACCTGCTGAATAAACGCAACCGCGCTCACGAGGTTGGTAAAGTAGTACATGGGCTCCGAGGTGAGTTTGTCGGGATGGCGGAATCGCTGAATGTACTGGAGATCAGAGTGCAGTTTGACCGGGTTGGCCCTCAACACGACATAGATGAGAATGGGAAGGAACTCGTCGGCGCCAGCAGCAGCGCCCTCGGCGTTCTGCAGGACGTTGTAAATGGTCTTGCAGCAGTTGAGGATGCAAATGAGCTTGTCGCGCGGGGCCTTGTACGAGTTCATGCGTTGCAATTCAGCCATCATGGGCCCAAGGTTGGCATCTGTTATCCGGCCCGGCTTGATGTCCAAGTGCGCCGGCGTGAGAAAGCTCAGTCGGCGAATGCGAATGTCCAGGCACTCGTCCAAGTAGACGTCGGACGACGTCGGGTTGCTGAACGCCGCTGCGTACAGCTTGTGCATGAGGTACTTTTCAAGGCCCTCTGTTGCGGAAGAAGAAGGATCATCACCGGAAGCAACGAAGGAACCAAAAACAAAAAAGTAAAATAAGTTATCGACCAAACAAGCTCGAAACTCTTGCATACAACATCAATCGACACGGTAAAGCAACAACAACACAACCGCCCCCTCCCCCTTTTTCCCCTTAATTTCCCTTTATTACCAATGGCATTGTCGAGCGCTTCGGGACTGGCACCCTTCCAGAGCGGGTGAACGACGAGCTTGCGAGCGGTATTCTGCATGAACAGCTGGACCATCTCGGTCTGCTCGTCGGCATTGTACGGGCGCTCAAGGAAGCTCGTGATGAACACTTTGATCGACTTGACGAGCTCGTACGACGACGGCTGCTTCATCTTCTCCAAAAAGTCCGGGAAGTTGAAGGACGAGCCGGTGAATGGCGAGTAGGCGTCGCTGTTCCCTGCGTCTGCCGCGACCGCCGCGACCGGAGTGGCAGCTCCACTCACAGACACCCCTGCAGGTGCAGCGGCAGCTGCTGCGCTCGGGGCGGGCGATGCCAGCGCGGTCGGAGCGGCAATCGGGTTGCTCGTGAGCTTGGCGGATGTGGTTCCTGAGCCCGCCGTCGCAGCAGGGGCCGCAGCCGCAGCAGCAGGGGCAGAAGCATTGCTTGAAGTGGCAGCAGCAGTCGCCTGGGCGATGGGATCGAAGAGGTCTGCGACGGTCGCTGCTTTGGCTGGACCGCTCTGCATCAGCAACGCAAACCTAAACCCAAAGTCAAGTCAAAGCAAGCAAAGGCGTGAGCTGGGACAAGAAATTCAAATCCTATGAAGAAGCAACGTTGAAAAAGTTGGAAGGAATGAAGGATGGTTGAGGGGAAGAGTGCTTTGGGAAGGGTGGGAGGGAGTTGCTGGCTTACGGATCCATAGGAGCAAAAGTGGGGAAGGAGGGCAAAAGAAAGAAGAGTGGAGCTCTTTTAGAAAGAGAGAGAGAGAGAGAGAGAGAGAGAGAGCAACAAAGAAATATACTGTAGATCTCAATAGGAACAGAGTGGAGGGGTGAAGAAACAGTATGAAGAAACAAATGGGGTGATTCTACTCACTTCACTTCAATACAGCAGCTCGCTAGCCATGGTGCGAGACAGCACTGATCGCATATTGAAGCAATGCCTTTACTTAATCTATTTTGCTCAATCGTCACTCTTTTTTTGTTTTTGATCTCGCTGCTCAGAATGGGGTAACAACAGCTGCGAATCACAGCGCATTTGTGCTTTCCCCTCACCCCCACCCCACTTCGAATTCTCCAATATCCTGTTGTTGCTTGTGGCCTGCCTTACAATGACTGATGCTGATGCTGGTGGTGGTGGTGGTGGTGCTGCTGCTGGTCGGACGCGGTCATTGTTCTCACCCTTGGTCATCAAATCCTCCAACTCTCAACCACACTCACTCAACCACCATGTTCCAGCTCAACCTCCCTTTATTCACTTTCATCAGTGCTCGGGATTGCTCGTGTGCGCCCGCGATGCGTGCGTGTGTTCGTGCTCGGTTATCCCCGACACAAATCCAATGCCCTTAAACTTTTGATCTACAGTGTCGGATATGTTATATGTTGTTGTAAAGGTTGCTGCTGAGCCGCATTGTATTGAATTGCTGGGCTGAACTTGCTTGCTAGAAACGCGCATTCAAAGTGGTACAAATCGGCGAGCAAGAAGCAACGCAACGTGTACGACCAGGCTCGTAAGGCCAGAGGTGCTTACAGGTAGGCACAGCATTACTTGAGTATACTTGGACTCGATGCAGCCATCAGACAACGACTAACCCACAAAGATCGATGAAAAATTGAACACCAGTTTGGAAAACCAGCAGATTGGCGATGCTGAGGCGCAGGCGATCGGCGAAGCACTCCAAGTGAACTTGGCGTTGACCGAGCTCAAGTAAGTGGCTCAGAAACAAACAACAAAAAAACCAGTCCTTGATGCATGGTTGTGGATCTCACTCACCAACCGAGGGGACAGGTTGAGGGTGAATCAGATTGGCGATGCGGGAGCTCGAGCCATTGCTGGAGCGCTGGGAGCGAACAGATCGCTGATCCTTCTCGAGTAAGCAGCAGCAGCAACAGCGCTCCTTTTGCAAACATCATTCCTGCGTGTGCTCATTGTTTGAATGACAGTTTGTTTAGGAATCAGATTGGCAGTGCTGGCGCGCAGGCGATCGGAGAAGCACTCAAAACGAACAACACTTTGACCAAGTTCTAGTAAGCATGGCGATTCTGCTCGACGCCAATGTCGCGCTCGCTCTCTCTCTCTCTCTCTCTCTCTCTCTCTCTCTCTCTCTCTCTCTCTCTCTCTCTCTCTCTCTCTCTCTCTCTCTCTCTCTCTCTCTCTCTCTCTCTCTCTCTCTCTCTCTCTCTCTCTCTCTCTCTCTCTCTCTCTCTCTCTCTCTCTCTCTCTCTCTCTCTCTCTCTCTCTCTCTCTCTCTCTCTCTCTCTCTGCCACAATTGCTCACCACTCGAGGGACAGTCTGAGCGACAACCGGTTGGGTGACGCTGGAGCTCGTGAGATTAGTGAAGCTCTGAAAGTAAACACCAAGCTGGCCGGAATCTAGTAAGTGTGTTTGGAGCTGTGTGTGATTGAGTTCTGTTGCCGTTCTCTCGCGCTTATTTTCGCTCACACGGACTGCTTCACCACTCCATTGACAGTCTCAATGAAAATCGTATTGGCGATGCCGGAGTGCAAGCGATTGGCGAAGCGCTTCGAGTGAACAAGACGCTGACCAAGCTCGTGTGAGTAGCAGCTCTGTTGTTCAATCTTGCAAAGTGGGACAATTTGGGGCGGATCACGCTGCTGACGATACCCGCCGCCAATAGTCTGTCTCACAACCAAATTGGCGATGCTGGAGCGCGGGCGATTGGTGATGTCCTTCAAGTAAACCGGACGTTGACCAGTCTTGTGTGAGTTTTGCTTTGCGACGTGGCCTGCTGCTGGCTACGTGCGCGAAAATTGGCAGTTTTGCTGGCCACGTTGCTCATTCAGTCGAGCATCAGCTTGTGGACAAACCAGATTGGCCCTGCTGGAGCGCAGGCAATTGGCAGAACGCTTGCAACGAACACGACACTGACCCAGCTCCAGTGAGGGTTTTTGCTCTTTTTTTTTTTTTTTTTTGTGATCGAGAACTCGGAGATTTCCGTTGTTCTGTCGTGTTTCTCACCAGCCTCGTGACAGTCTGTCCAAGAATCAGCTTGGCGATGCAGGAGCGCAAGCGCTTGGTGAAGCAATGAAAGTGAACCGGACGCTGACCCAACTCGAGTGAGTTGTGTTTGTGTTTTCGTGACTCGGTGTGCAGAGGCTCGCAACGTTGCTCACCACTCTGGTCTCAGTCTGCACACGAATCAGATTGGCGATACTGGGGCGCAAACAATTGCTGACGCACTCAAAGTGAACAGCACATTGGTCGAGATCTTGTGAGTTGATTGCCAATTTTTTTTTTGTTTGCTGTTGAAGAATTGTGCGATTGAGGAAGGAAACTTGGACAGTCACGTTTTCTCACAACGCAAATGACAGTTTGGACACCAATCATATTGGTGATGCTGGCGCTTGTGCAATTGGCGAAGCGCTCAACGTGAATCGAACGCTGGCCGAGCTCAGGTTTGTGATTTGTTTTCCCGATACGCTCTGGGTTGGAACGATGTTGAGAAAATGGCTGACTATTTTTTTTTTTCAGTTTGAAAGAAAATCAGGTTGGCGATGCAGGAGCGCGGGCAATTGGTGACGCACTCCAGGTGAACAAGACTTTGACCAAACTCAAGTGAGCTTTCTGTTGTTGTTGTTGTTGTTGTTGTTGTTGTTGTTGTTGTTGTTGTTGTTGTTGTTGTTGTTGTTGTTGTTGTAGTTGTTGTTGTTGTTGTTGTTGTTGTTGTTGTTGTTGTTGTTGTTGTTGTTGTTGTTGTTGTTGTTGTTGTTGTTGTTGTTGTTGTTGTTGTTGTTGTTGTTGTTGTTGTTGTTGTTTTCAATGGTGATGCATGTGATCAAACTGACCATCCGCAACCCAAAAGTCTGCAACGGAATTTCATTTCCAGTCATGGCCTTTCCGCGTTGAAGCAGACAAAGAAGTCAACCTGTCAGCTCGAGTATGCGTTTCTCGCACTTTGAACGCAGGTCCTATGCATCGACCAAAAGACACTCATTTGAATTTCACCCAAACAGACTGGCCGACCAACGCACTGCTGCCGATCGTATCGGAGGTGGCCCTGACAGAGTCTACGAAGCTGTTCAAATGCCAAGCAAAGGCAAGCAAGCAAGTGCAACAACAACAACAACAACAGCAGCAACACAAAAACAACCAGAGTACGCGGCTCCGAACGCGTACGAGGAGATGGGAGAGCCTCCCGGCCAAGTTATTTATGACTATGCATGCGTCAATGTGGCCGGGCGGGACTCGCGTTATTTACGCGAGCAGCTGACAATTCTTCGCAACCTCGGCAGCGGCAACTTTGGCGACGTGTCGCTGGGGCAGGTGCCAACCAGCGCGTTGCCTCCGCGTGCCCGCGAGCTCTTCGCTGCCAGTTCCCCACAGTCGATTCTCGTTGCGGTCAAGTCTCTCCATGCAAAGGCTGACGACAAGGCTCGCCGTGACTTTGAAAGCGAGGCAAAGATGATGGCCCGATTTGTTCATCCAAACGTGGTGCAGCTGTTAGCCGCGTTGACCGAATCGGAACCCCATCTTGTGCTGCTCGAGTATGTCATGTATGGCGATTTGCGCTCCCTGCTGAAAAGCTCCAAGGAAAAGTCCGCCATGTGGTCCAGCAATGAGCAGGTTTATGTGATGCGTCAGATTGCCCTTGGCATGCAGTATCTTGGTACCCTGCAGTTTGTGCATCGCGATCTTGCCGCCCGCAACTGTCTAGTTGGGTCTGGAATGGTGGTCAAGGTTGCCGACTTTGGCCTCTCTCGCGAGCTCACCGACGAGTCGGATTATTATCGCATGCAAACCCGTGGCAAGCTTCCCGTCAAGGTAACAGGAGGGAGGGAGGGGGGTTGTCTTGCGCGCAGATTGCCTTGGGTTTGGAGACAAGGTGTTGGAGGAGTTGCTGGTGTTCACGTTGTGATGCGATGCTTTTTTTTGTTTGTTTTGCAGTGGATGGCTCCCGAATCCATCAGCTTCCGCCGCTTCACTGTTCAGTCCGACGTGTGGGCGTTTGGCGTAACTGCCTGTAAGTTTGATTTGGAGGGTAGGTGTAAGAGCATGGGCAGATGTTTCTGACTTGCAACCCTCTCGCTGATTCGGTTTAGGGGAGTGTGCAAGTTACGGTGATAATCCGTACGGCAGCTTGGCTGGAGGGCAACTGTTTGAATACCTTCAAGCTGGCAATCGACTTCCGATTCCTGATGATTGTAGTCCAAAGGTTTACAATATCATGCGAGCGTGCTGGGATGCCGACCCCGACCGGCGTCCGTCCTTTGCAGACCTTGCCGTCCAGCTACAGACCCTCCAGGACAACTCGGTGGTTCGGGACATTGGGTTGATGCTGGTGAATTAGAACTCAGAGATGCCGTGGCTTTGTTGCATGCAATACGTTGTCCAGCAGACTGACAATACAAGCAGAAGCAGAATCGGGGCAAAGTGCTCAGATTTGGACACGCAGTTTTGCTCACACGACATTGGAAATCCAAAGTTGCTGTCATTGGCGATTTTGAACGTATCCAACACACACACGTACGCACGCAAACACGACTTCCATAGATCTACACTCATGCTGACATCACACAGACAGCTGAACAGATCTCTGGTTTTTGGGTGCGGTTTTTTGTTTTTCCTCCTCCAGTCCAAGCGAGCTGAAGTCTCGCACTTTTTTTGCGATTTCTGCACCTGTATAGGCATGGTTGGAAAAGGCTGCACACATCCACGCGGAGGGGAGCGGGTACAAAAAACACAAAACCCCAAAATGCCCACTTCCAAACTGGCAAGCGACGGCATCCGCACCCCGCCCAATCCTCCTCGGCGAATTTCTGAAATGAGCATCATGATCACGCGTGCTGTGAATGTCGCCACTCGTCAAGTCTTTGTCTCAGATGCCAGCACCCTCGGCCGAGTGGCTTTCAACCAAAAAGTACGAAATTTCGCACTTCCGCCTCGGTTTGCTGCGGTGGGCATGCTCTATGCGAGTGTATGATGTGTTTGTATGTGTTTGTGTGTGGTTGCGCGCACACGTGTAAGCTTGGTTTCAACCACATTATTTGTTTGATGATGATGATTGTTTTGTTTGTTGTTGTTTTGGGTTTTTTTTTTCCCCAAACCGCAGTATTCTCGCACTTGCGCCGTCTCGCACTTTGCTCCGCTCTTTCCGCCCCTATTTAAACCCTCGCACAAGTGCCAAATGCAAAGCCCAGTCTTCTTCTTCCCATCCCGGAATCTTCCACCGCGCCGTTCCCTTCTTTTGCCCTGAGGTTTCATCCACACACCAAAACTCGGAAATCTGAACTGTCCGGCCTCTTCCCTCTTCTGCAATTCTTTGTACAAAAATGTCAGGCACACACACGCCATCCGCGGCAACTCCAGCAGTTTCGGGATGTCCCGTCATGCACCACGGCATGTCCAGAGGCAACATGGCCGTCTGTCCGGTGACTGGGATGAGCGCCCCGCCCACGCCCAACCGGAGCCGATCGGGCTCCATCTCGTCCGTCTCGTCGAGCACATCCCAGAGCTCAGCGCTCTCTGCACATTCTGCACTATCCTCGCGGTCGACCACAAGCTCCATGTCGGGCATTTCGGATCTCGGACCCATGCTGTCATCGCAAATGCTGGACTTGTTGCGGCACGAAACGCGCGACGCCATCCAGTCAAGCTGGGCTCTTGCGATTCAAAAGCACGACGATCACGACGTGACGCCCGTGGCCACCTTTGTTAACATTCTCTTTGCCAAGCTGTTCGAGGTGTGTCCCGAGACGCGGCTCGTTTTTGGTCACGACATGGTCCGCCAAGGCAAATCGCTCAGCTCGATTCTCACCGGCATGCTCGAGTTTGTCGTGCATCCCAAAAAGCTGCAAAGCCAGGTAAAGGACGAGTGAAAGAAGTGTTGTTGTTAATGATGATGATGATGATGATGATGATGATGATGATGATGATGCTAATGCTGCTGCTGCTGGTTTGCTCAACCGTGCACTTGATTTTTGACAGGTGAAACGACTGGCACACATGCATGTGGGACTTGGCGTAACGCCAGACATGTTTGAAGCGTTTGGATTCTCGCTTCTGTACACAATCAGAGTTCGAATCGGCAGCGCATGGAACCAGCAAATCGAGCGAGTCTGGGTGGACACGTACGGCGGTGTGAGCAACATTTTGAGTCAGCACATGAGCCACATCACCCTCGACGCCAACGACATTCCATCCTGGATGGTCAGCCGGTACCTTGAGCACCACGCTGTCATGATGGCGACGTGGAAGGAAGCTACGGATGCCGACAGCGGAGAGCGCGTGCTGAACGGATTTTTCACCAGGTTGCAAGTCAACGACCCACAAGCATCGCACATTTACGAAACAGCCGACGCACGCATGCGCAAGGTGATTATCTGGTCTGCCGTTACCAAGATCCTCGACTGTCTCGAAAACCCACGCTCGTTGCGCAAAGAGCTCAAGCCACTCGCGCAATCGCACGCACACATGGGTGTTACGCCACAGATGATTGATGCGTTTGGTACTTCACTCTGTGCTGTCTTGAAGGAAGTCCTCCAAGAAAAGTATACGACCGAGGTGGACGTCGTGTGGCGTCGGTGCTTCCGCCTCTTTGCTGCGCAGTTTAGCCTCTCTCTGGAGCGGTACTCGAAGAGTAAGAACAAGAACGGCAAACAGGCCTGTGTTATTTCTTAACACGTTGGCCAGCAGTTGTTGTCATGTTAATAAATGGTTTTGAAAGATGGACTTTTTGTGTGTATTCAAAACGTGCTTCCATTCTTTTCAACGACTGTACTGTACTGTGGTCGAACAACAGTCGAAATCTCGACGGCGTACGTGCGAACAGCACAAAAACCAACAACGCACGTTTGTTATTTTGCGATCGTCGCATAGTCGACAGTCCCATCCTGCGTCGAAGGTACAACAGCGATCGCCGCGTAAGCGGTTGGTGAGGACGCAGGCGGCACACCAACGGACGAGGGGCTGGGCAGCGAAGGATTGGCGTACTCGACACCGCTGGTCGTGGCTTTTGTTGCACTGGGTGCAGACACAGATGCTTCGGCATACACCAGTTCGGGCAAACCCGCAGGAGCCTGGGGCTTTGAACCAACTTGCGCGTACAAGGCGTGGTCGCCGCCGCCTCCGTTCGCGAGCAAAGCATTGTAGGTAAGATTGACCACGCCGACGTGACCCACGGACTGGCGAGACCGATCGGTGCCAGATGTTGCCTTGCGTCCTTTACGACGGCGAAGAGCCACCAACAGCACAGCCAACAAGAGCAACGCCCCCACGCCACCAATCACGCCGCCAATAATAGGCCCAGCTGATGCATCACTTGACTTGTTTGGAGCGTTGGATGCAGCAGATGCGGCTGATGTCTGCCATGCAGATGAAGCGCTGGCAGCTGATGCAGTCGCCTGTGAGGCGATTGCAGCTGAGGATGCAGTAGCGATGGACGCAACGGAAGCCGAGAGGGCCGAGGTAGCGGAAACATCAGAAGCGACAGATGCGGACACTTGTGATGCAATTGAAGCTGAAGATGCAGTAGCGAGTGAAGCAACGGATGCCGAGAGCGCCGAGGTCGCAGAAACAAGAGACGCTATCGAGGCAGATTGCGTTGACGCCACTGAGGCGACGGAGGCGATGGAAGCGAGCGGAACGCAGGATCCACTCATGATGCCATAACCTTCATAGCACTGCGTGCACACAGTAGATGAAGCGCAGGTCGAACAATTGATCTTGCAACACGCACTGGACCCAGCGGCATAGCAGGTGGCACAGACTGTATCACACTCTACATCGCAAATGTCAGTGAACGATCACGTGGGGATTGCATACCAGTCGCGTTGAACTCTTACTGTGTGGTTCCGATGCACTGCCGTAGGTGCTGGGCGGAGCGACAGAGTTTCCACCAAAGGTAAAGTTGTTGGGGGCCAGATATGGGTAAGAGAACGACAACGCCAAGCCATTTGGCAAGCCCTTGAACAGACCAGGCGGTAAAGTCGTGATAGGATTATCGTTCAAAGTCCTACGTGTATCTTGAGGTGAGAAGGGATTCAAGAACGTGCAGCGAGAGTTCCTGCTTACAAACTGGTCAAACCAGTGAGGCTTGTAAATGCGGTTGCGGAAAAGCCAGTGATCTGGTTGCTGTGTAGTTGTCTGCAGATAGAGTCGCCAACGAGTGAGCCGTTTGCGTTAGATTCGTCATGGCTTTTCTTGCTTACAAGGTAGTCAGCGAAATCAGACCTGTGAATGCATTTGCAGATATGCTGGTGATCTGGTTGTTGGACAAATATCTACAGACAGAGTCGCCAGCGAGTGAGCCGATTGAGTGTGATTCTTCTTGACTTTGCTTTGCTTACAAGAAATTCAGCGAAATCAGACCTGTGAATGCATTTGCAGACATGTTGGTGATCTGGTTGTTGGACAAATGTCTACAGACAGACAGACAGTCGCCAACGAGTGAGTCGTTTGTGTTGGATTCGTCATGGCTGCGCTTGCTTACAAGTAATACAGCGCAGTCAGGCTTGTGAATGCGCTTGCCGAAATGCTGGTGATCTGGTTGTTGGACAAATCTCTGCAGACAAAGTCGCAAACGAGTGAGCAGTGTGGTTGTGATGATTCTTCCTGTCTTTGCTTGGTACTTACAGTTCACCTAGCGCAGCCAGGCCAGTGAATTCAGTGGAATCAATGCGAGAGATTTGGTTGCTGGATAGATCCCTGCAGATAGAGTCGCAAACGGGTCAGTCGTCTATGTTTGATTTTTCATGACCTTTGTTTGCTTACAATTCCAACAGCGCAGTCAAGCTTGCAAAAGCAGTGGCGGGAATGCTAGTGATCTGGTTGCCATATAGCACCCTTCGAACAGCAGTGTCGCAAATGAGTAAGATGGATGTGCCGGATTCTTCCTGTCTGTGCGTGGTGCTTACAGTTCAGTCAGCGCGGTTAAGCCTGTGAATGCGTTTGCGGAAATGCTGGTGATTTGATTCTCCTCCAAATGCCTATCGACCATATGCCAGTCAGGATGAATGCTTCAATTCAAAAGGTCAATGACAACCGCTTACAAGCTCGTTGTGGCGGCTGGGAAATCGGTTGGAATGGCCGACAGAGATGAGCCACGGCAATCGACACTCGTTAAACTGCAAGCGCACACGCCGCCAGTGCCACATGCATTGGCTGCTTGTGCGAACTGGGCGTGATAAATCACGCAAAGCAGCAAAAGCAGCAGCCCAACAGCGACACCTTTGGTTGCCATCTTTGAGGATCTGCGTCAGAGAGACATTTACAGTACAAAGTCAGCTTGCATCGCTTTCACCCCTGGCTCGCGTGCAATGTCACTATGCTGGAAAGCACGTTGTGTCTGTCTGGGTGGTTTGACATTGAGCATTGTCCCCAAGCTGGAGCGAATGGCAGATCATTCCCACGACGGGTTACACGAGCTCAGCAATTTCGTCTGCCCTGCCTTCTCTCTCCTCTTTTCCCCCCCCCCCCGCACACGCTCTCCATGATCAGTCCCATGCTGTCTCTGTTGATAAAGTGCGCTTCCAATAGAGCGGCGGAAAGAGACGACCGCATCAGAACTGCAAAAGTTGTGTTTTTTTTTTGTTTTTGTTGTTTCGGTGTTTTTGGCTTGCTTGTTTTGGTTCAATAGCGAACATTTCAATACCAGCCGCAGAGCCCCGCTGCACCCCCCCCCCCGGCTCCCTGACCTTTCTTTTGCTTTGAATTGATTGTCTTGTGGCAACAGATATTCTCAGAGAGCGAGAGACATCGAAAAAGAGTGCAGGACCGCAAAAAGAATGTGCTGGTGAGTCAATCACACGCAGACTCACCAGACACCTCCCACTTCGACTCGGTGACCCGCTCGTTGGCCGACTTTCGCAACGCGGCAGAGATCGCTTCAATCAAAACCGAGAACATTGAGAAAAAGAGGGGATTGTTGGTTGGGGCTTGGGGATGATTGACTGAGGAAGCGAGAAGGGGGGATTGTAACAAAAACAGGTCGACAAACAACAAACAAAAACAGAAACAGAGTGATCTGGATCAGCGGTCGATCGATCAGCAAATGTGTTTGTGATTTGGTCATCCTGACGAGTCATCTGTTTGACTAGAACAGACAATCATGCGAAAGCAGACAAAACAGGCAAAAATCAGAGTCAAACAAAACCGGGAATCGTGGCGAAAGATCGAGCCTGATCCTGCTCCATCCCCGTTGTGGTGTTTTTGAGCTTCTAAACCAAACTTTCAAGTTAAAGCTTTTTCACTGTCCCATACGAGAGTGGGGTATTGTAGTTGCATGATTGAGCTTCTGTCGCATCTCTAGCTCTCTGAAACTCACAAACCTCTCTCGTTCATCCATTCAAAGCTCAACTTTTGCAGCGCGTTCATTTCTTCTTGAAAGCATGTCTCGCTCACCCATATCGAAAACAAAATGGAGAGCACAACTTGAACGATTCGGGGTTTTGTTCCGGGAAACCGTTGTCACTCGCTGGTTTTCGTCCTCCAACGACAGCTACAAACGTGCCTTCGAGTCGATCGACTAGCTCATGTGATGTGCATAGCAAGGGCAATATCCAGACAGAGTATGGCAGCTCCAGCGAGACCGAAACCAGTCGAAACAAATGAAAATTTTCATTGCCGATTGACTAACCGTCCACCGCACGCGACTGTAATTATTTCAAGAAGGCATCACTCTGCCAAACATAGCAAACATGCGCCAAAATTCAATCACCAATATATTGATTAAGCGCAAAACGCGTATTACATTTCATACATTCATTTCCGAAAGAACGAAGCTCGAGCATTACACGGGTCGCAGCATACGTCCGCGCGACTCGACGGCCATTTTGAAAATACCTGCAACAGCTGAATCCAGTCTCTGATTGCCACAAAAATTACATGAATGGCTGAGAAATCACTTTTTCCATTGTTTATCGAGAGACCGGCGCACCGCACGCGATTCGAACTGGTCTCTAGAGGCGGCTGAATACAGTACCTTGACAGCACTTTTGGAAGATTAAAGTTTTTTTTGAAGCGGCCCACAATTGCCGCCAAAGTTCCAAATTCCAATTCTAGACTTGTAACCATGTAGATTGCAGCACTATTTTCTACTGAGAATTGATACAAATACACTAGATCTCATTCATTCAGGCTGGATTTTGGGAGTTTCAAGTTGCTCAGTCTTTTTGTTTTGTAAGTTTCGCCCAATATTTCCCTCTTGCCCTCTCCCTCTCCCCCTTCCTTTTGATGCCACAGCCAAGTCAGAGGCGCTCGTCACAAAAAACGGCATGCGAAGTGTTCTGTCCATGCGCTTGTTTGCAAGTTGCTGGCTCCACGCGATTCGTTTTTGCTCGTCTTTCCATACAAGCTTCTCGTTACGTCTGTCGATGCAGAGCAAACCCCAATCAGCGCACCTTTTGGCCTCTTGGGCTGCCGACTCCGCCGCGCTACACGTCCCCCAGCAACCTATGCTCTGGCAACTGATGCTGCACGTTTTGTGCCGCATACCTCACAGTTGCTCGAGTCGCTGGGCGGATGCGGATGCGAGTCGCGCCCTATGAGACCTCCCCGCGCTGCCGACCTTTTTCGCGCATTTGGCTGTGAGAGTGGGCAGCGGTTGTCTAAAACCCCAGCTGCAGCCCTAGTCAGCCGGCGCACACCCCTCCTCTTCCATTGTCCCTTACTTGCCCTTCCTTCCTTCCTTCCTTCCTTTGCTTCTATGTCTGAATGGTTTTCGGTTGCGATCTTTTTTTTTTTTTTTTTTTTTTTTTGCGATCTTTCGTTTTTTTTTTCACCTCCCAATGCCGCTCCATTGGTTGCTTCTCGTTCGCCAAGTGTCTGTCTGCTTGCTTTTGTTTCTTACACTCTGGATCTGATATCTGCGAATGCTAGGGGCAGCCGGCAGAGTCACTTCAAGGCACCAATCGACCTAAAGAGCAAGCGAGCAAGCATGGTCAAGTCAAAAGCAAGGTGAGAGACTTCACGACGACCGCACGTCCAACGCCAGAGAGTAGAGCCACTCTCCCTTTGAAAGCATTGAGCGATAGTGCTCTTTGTTAGGAGAGGGCTGGGGGGGGGGGAAGAGGGCTGATTGCGCCAGGCAACTCTGCGACCATGCTTTGCCATGTGCTTGCTCTCGACTGTCTCTTGGCTTCAGCTGCACATCTTGTCTTTGAGAGAACGGGTCGAGGGAGGTGGGGGTGAATGCATGCAATGGATGCAGATCAAGAGCAGCTCATGTGGTACACCAGGATCCACTTCACTTTGTGATCAACTGCTCACATTTCCTCAATTGATGTTCATTTGGACACTTCATAGATGCGTTGTTGTTCGTCTGGTTAGCTTGGCCAACACTGGCTTTTTCTACGTCGCCAAGCGACCACGCGGCTCTCCAAAGCTCTCATTGATCAAATACGATCCTGTTGGTGAGTGCACATGCTAGAGTTTGTTGGATTCTTTTCTGGTGCACTCCGCACTGCACATCTGTTGAAAACTTACTTGTTCTCGCTTGGCTCCACAGTGCGTCAACACGTAATATTCAATGAGAAGAAGGTCTCCAAGTAGCCATTTCAAAAAGGACCTTCCGTCATGTAGAGTTGTTGTCGCTGTTGTTTATTGCTTTTCTCCCCCCTTTGTATCATATCCATACGTTTTCCAACACGATCGTTTTCCACGTTCTCTGGCCAATCGGTTGAAGCTAAAGATTGGCTTGCACTATGGTCCATGTTGTTCATTTGTTGTGTCAAATGCGATGAAAACGAGCGACTTGAGCAAATCTTTTGACTGTCACAATCGTCTGAGACTTGACTGAGAGCCCATAAGCCGTCAAAAACCATTCGTCGGTTGGAGCTACACCAAGGGGAGAGCACATTGGGTCACAGCCACGACAGAACCGAGATTCTTGGTTCGCCTTGTTTGTGCAATGGAATCCGCTTTTTTTGGACGTGCTCAGTTCTCTTTTTTTTTTTTTTTTGCTTATATGGATACACTTGAAATCCCAGCAGTTTCGCGTGGCCGAACTGGTGAGGACGACTGCTTGTCGCGTTCATTGGATTTCTGAGTGCATGAGAATCGAAAAACAAAAGAAAGAACAAAACAAAGCCTGGTTCCTCCTCCTTTTGGCTTGCGGTCGTTGGTCGTTGATTGAGGGGTGTTTGATTGGTTTGGAGTGCCGATCCAAGCAGCGAGTGCTTGTTATTGATCGAATCGCGCGAATGCGACCAACTCGAAGGCACAGAATGGCTGCGATCGGATTAGTGAAGCAGGAAGAAGAAGGTGGAAATTGACTCAAAGGATGCCAAAAAAAAAAAAAAAAAAAGATAAAAAAAAATTACAAGCGATTCGATCAAAAAAGTGAAGGGAAGACAGAAGGAGAGGAGAAGAAGAAGAAGAAGGAAGAAGAAGAAGGAGAAGAAGGAGAACAACTCAAATGCGAGGAGAGCAGGTGTGAGTGATAGCAAGCGGGACGAGCTGGAAGAATCAACCAAAAAAAAAAAAAAAAAAAAAAAAAAAGGAAAAAAAAAAAGATGGGAACGAAAGAGTGGGGAAGCCGACGGGGGAATGAGACAGAAGAAAGGGGAGGAGGAGGAGGAGGGGAGGGGAGCGACGAGTGGGGCAGCTGAACAACAGATGTGCGATGGACAAGCAACCCCAGAGCGAGCGAGAGAGCGAGAGAGTGAGAGTGAGAGAATGGGAGAATGAGAGTGATGAATGGCGCTGGTTCTCTCTCCCTATCTCTCTCTGCATGGGAATGCGCGACTCCTCAACCTCGTTCGAACTTGCTCTCAACCACGCTCGTCACTCTACTTCACTCTTTGGGGAGGGGGAAGAGATGGCACAGTCTGAGGCGGCTGGTCGTCTCAAGCTGCTAAAGTGTGTCATTCCACGTCCCTCTCTCTACTTCTATTCCATCAACTACTGCGTGCACTGCACATCACAGACACACGAACGTACTCACAGTCAATGCAGAGCCAAATCCTCAACCTCGCCAAACCGCACAATCAGGGGGTCGAATTCTTCACTCAAAAAACGTCTCATTCTCTTGCCAGGCACGATTCGTGGGACAATCAAGGGCAAGCCGGCCCCGTCGCTGTCCAAGGCGCTGCCGCCACAGCAGGACCAGATGAACAAGCTCCAGGTCAAGACGCAGCAGGACATCGAACTGCTCGATGAAGTGCGCAACTACATGAAGCTGCGCGCTGGTGTCGAGGCAGAGTATGCCGCCAATCTCCAAAAGATCACGCAACAAGCCCTTGCCAAGCGCAAGTGGACCACTCCAAAGCTCCCAAAGACCGACGTCGAGTACCGGTAGGTTTGCCGAGATTTCTTTGTTGGTTTTTGTTTTGTTTTTTTGTTTTTGTTGGCTTGGAAGCAGCCTCGAGGCACAGCTCAATCGTCGCATGTCTTTCTTTGCCAGAACCGTCCTCGCTGCGTGGAAGTCACTGCTGGATGATAGCCTCGAGATGGCAAAGGCTCGCGCTGGCATCTCGGAAAAGATTGGCATTATGATTGTCGATCCAATCCGTCCCCAACACAAGCAAAAGCAGGCCGTGACCAAAAAGGTGCGATTTTTTTTTTTGACTTTGTGACTTGCATGACAGAGCGCCCCTCCAACTAATACAATGCTGCTGCACCCTGTTTTGCTTCTCAGGGTCTTGAGCACGGTGTCGAGTTGAGCGAAGAGATTGCCGTGACGTTTGAAAAGGTTGACAAGGTAACGAAGCCGAACTGTTTTTTCTTTTTTATTTTTTTTTTTGGAGTCCGCGCTCGTTCGTTTTTTGCTAACAGCCCGTTTTCAACACTTGCACTCTCAGGCCAAGAAGGCGTACCAGGATTTGGAGCGTGTGGCTGCAGTTGCTCGCGAAAAGTTTAACGAAATTGATGCTCGCTCCAAGAAGAAGTTGCGTATTTTCGAGTCCAAGGCGGACGTGGAAAAGAAGCTCGAGAGGGTAAAGACGCCCGTTCACCACAAGCACGTTTCCTCCCATGTGCAACGCCCATCTCATCTTGTTGCCCCTTCCCAAAAACCCCATTCATTGCAGGCCGAAAAGAAGAAGGATCTTTGCGAGCGCCGCGCTCAGACTGCTCGACACGACTACATGCTTGGCTTGGCCATGGCCAATGGCCACCACGCCCAATACTATCGCCGAGATCTGCCTGCATTGATGGCCGTAAGCAACCCGACCAATCCGAGTGCCATGTTCATTCTGTGGCCTTGACTGTTCTCACCATTCCATGCCTCGAGTAGATGCTGGACGGCGACTTTTACTCGCAACTGCAAAACTATTTCACGGCATACGGCACCATCATGCAAGAGGCGATTGCCGAAGAGCACGAAAACGCGCAGGACATCAAGAAGGAAGCAGCGCTTGTTGACCGAGAGTTTGAATGCAAGGTCTTTGTTCTCGAGCATCCTCAGGAATTCACCGAGCCTCCTCCGTTGGAGTTTAAGCCTCTCGAATCGGATCGGGTACGCTTTGTGTTTCTCTCTTGCCGCACATGTTGTTGAGGACGTTGTTGGCTGACGTTTTGTGCCTTTTTTTCTTTGTTATTTTTGGCTCTGCTGGCAGTTTACCACCATGATTCTGGACGCCAACTCGCGCCCCGTGCTCCACAAGGAGATGCAAAAGATGGTCAATCACATTGCCAAGGCGCAGAAGGTTATCGAGCAAAAGTCCAAGGAGATGGCCAGCGTGCAGTCCATGATTGATGTTTACGTCAAGCAGCCACAGTTCGGCACGCCGGAAGCGCAGGCCGATGCCGAGCTGCAGATGGAAAAGTTCAAAGACACCATCCGTCAGATGCAGCTCCAGCAACTGAAGGCACAAGCTCGATTGGATGTGATGGTCGCTGCAGGCTGTGAGTTGTTGTCCCCGATTTTGGTTCCCTTTTTTTGATTCTCGTTGTTCGTTTTGTTGTTGGTCTGGATTGATGCTGATCACGTGGCGCACTTTTTTTAATTGGCCTTGCGATCCATCTAGTCCGTCTGGAGGATTTCAAGGCTTCTGTCGAAGACGAACCGGACAGCGGCGCAAAAGGCTCGCTCAAGACGTCGTCGCGTCGCTCCTCCTTTGCCTCCATGACCTCGGCTGTTCCGACCCCGCGCGGACAGCGATGCCGTGCCATTTACGACTACAAGGCTCAGGCATCTGACGAGTTGAACCTCGAGGAGGACGAGGTCTTGAAGATTACAGAGCCCGATCAAGATGGCTGGATGAAGGTAATTGTTTGAAAAGACTCAAAGTGCAGTGTTTGACTTCTGTGATGTGGTCGAGGATGCAGCCGTCTTTTTTGCGTTGGACTGATCTCCTCCATGATCTTCTCCGCTCCTCTTTGTCTCCCCCGTGTGCGTAGGGCGAAAACTCCAAGGGCATGGTCGGCATCTTCCCGACTTCCTACGTCGAAATTATTTCTGCCGACGACGTCGAACCATCCGAATTCGACGACGAGTTTGATGACGATGACAACGCGTCCCTGCCATCGCTGTCTTCGGTTTCCAGCGCGCCGCCCGCTAAAGCCCCGAGCTCGGTTGCGTCCGCTGCCGCCAATCACTACCACTCCCAGCCTGCAGCAGCAGCAGCAGCAGCAGTACCTGCCTTTGCTGCTGTCTTCCATCCCCCAGCAACCACCGCTGCCAATCAATACTCTCAACAAAGCGCAGCACGGACGCAGCAACAGCCTACTCAAGCTGCGGCCGCCAAGCCCGGTCGTCCGCCGCCGCCAAAAACCACCTATGTCGACACTGGTGAGTTGTGTGCCCTTTTTTGTCGGAGCTTTCATCGCGGGTTGTGGTGCTGAGCATGCCTGCATTGTTGTCATGTTTTTTTGTTCGCTGGCTCACCGCTCCCCGCCACCTTGCTGTTTCATCTCTTGAATGACTCAGTCCGAGCGTTGTACGACAACGAGGGCGAGGACAGCGATGATCTCTCCTTCGTGGAAGGCGACATTATCAATGTCATTTCCAAATCAGACGACGACTTTTGGGTGGGCGAGCTCAACGGCAGACGCGGTACCTTCCCGTCCATGCTCGTCGAGTCGTGCAATGAGGATTCGTCCGTTTAAAGCTCGGCGCGCAACTATTCGTCAGCTGGTGTGACTTTTTGCTCCTGCATTCTCGCGCAGACGTCTATTTTTGTTTGTTTGGATTTTTTTTTTTTGTCGTTGTTTTCGTGCTATTCTTTGGAAACGTTCACTCATTCTCTCAATCGCTTATACTTTTTGTTTCCCCTGTTTTTGGTGTGCTATTGCCTTGTTCTATTATAGTTGACCAACTCGTTGGTGTTGCTTTTAATGCGATAATTCTAGCTCTTAACGTGCAGAAGAAAGAAAAAAAAGTGGAGTTTGAAAGGCCCAAGACTAAACACTCGAGCCGTTCGCTTACTTGCCCTTGTTGAACAGGTAAAGATTGTCCCAAGCAATCTTGGGAGAAATGGCGCAAGCACAAATGAAGCCGCCCATCATGGCACCGACAACGCCGTTGATGAAGGCGTCTTGGCCGCTCAAGTACAGGCCCGAGATGGGTGTCTTGGGAGTGAGCCACGAAGCTGCTCCGCGTGTATCAAAGCGGCCAGTGCGGAAGTCAAGGCCGTACGACTCGCCACGAGTGGCGCCAAGGTAGTGGTTGTTGGTCACTGGCGTGGCAAAGTCAACATACTGGACGTGCTCCTTGGCCTGCGGGAAGAAGTGGTAGAAGGCGTCCATCATGCGATCGCCCAGCTCCTGCAAGAGTGGAAGTTGTATTGGGAGTGAGCGACCCGAGGGAGAGTGGGATTTTGCAAACAACACAGCCACAGCTTTTACAAGCACCCGAACTCACCTGCTTCAAGTTCTGATACTCGTCACCGCGATGCTTGACGCGCTCGCTCTGATACGCCTCAAACCACTCAAAGGGAGCCGGAGTCACCACGAGCGCAACGGCCTTCGAGGGGAAGCGAACATTCCAGGTTGGGTCCTGACAAAGGAATGACAATGGAATGAATGGCAGCACGTCAGAAAACAACAGCCGGCCAAAAGCATCAACAAGGCAAAAGAAAAGCAGAACAAATCGCAAAAAAAAAACCCCCAAAAAGGGAGCAGCTTCCGTTGTTGTACCTTGGCGGAGGGGAAGGAGATAAACACGCCAGCGAAGGGGTTTTTGGGGTTTTTGATAAACTCAGAGTAGGCGGCGTCGTGATCGAGCTGAGGCGAGACCCAGTAGTTGGCCGCAGTAAACCCGAGTTCTTGAGGCGAAGCATCCAGACCGATAAAGGCATAAACATGGCCAGTGGAGGTGGCCACTCGCTTGCCACTCTGCAGCTCACCCAACTGTTTGGAAATCACGGCGCGGTGTTCGACAGGAATGAGCTTGGTGTACGTGTTCATGGCGCCAGCAGCGGAGATGATGAGCGGCGCAAAAAGCTCTTGACCTTTGGCCATCCGCACGCCGACAGCGCGGGTGCCGGAGGCGTCCAGCAGAATCGACTCGACCGGTGCGCGGACGAGCACCTTGCTACCGCGCTTCTCGAGTGCGGCAACGATCGTCTTGGCCAACTCGCTGCTGCCTCCTACGGGGTAGAAGGCGCCGCGGAAGTAGTGAGCAGCAACCACGGCGTGGATGGCAAAGGGGCTCTCGCTGGGCGGCGTGCCGTAGTCTCCCCAGATGTAGGTGAGCAGATGGCGGATTTCGACGTTCCTGGGAAAGATTTCGGCGAGCACGGACGCGGTGGTGCGCTGCGAGTAAATGTCGTCGCGTGACGCAAACCCCGCTTTCGGGAAGATGAGCGTGAGCAGCATCAGCGCCCACTCTGGCAGCAACTTGGTCAGGACAAACGGGCCAATCTCGTTGGTGGCACCGCGGACGGCGCGGAAGTACTTGTCGATGGCGGCTTCATCGTTGGGGTAGCGCTTGACGAGTGCCGCCCGGAGGTTTTGGCGGTCGGCCACAAAGTCGAATCGCTCTTCGAACTGGAATGGCTTGCTTCCATTGGACTGGTCGGAGGTGGGAGTCGAGGTGGCAGTCGAAGTTCCCGTCGTGGGAATCGTGTCAGCAGCAACCTTGTTGTTCTGCTTGGTGGCAAACGCATCCTTGGACAGGATAAACCTGTCGTAGACATTTCCCATGGTGGCCCACTGGAGCTTGCCGTCCGAGATGGTGTCAAACATTTGCCTTGTGGTGGATCTGCGCGGTCCGTCCGCCATTTCGCCAATGTAGTGCAGGCCCGTGTCAAACTCAAATCCCTTGTCTTCGTAGACGTGCGTGCATCCGCCAGCGACGTCGTGCTGTTCAAGCACCAGCACCCGTTTGCCGGCCCGTGCAAGGTAGCTCGCGGTGGTCAGTCCGCCCATCCCGCTCCCAATGCAAATCGCGTCAAATTGCTGCGAATCGGACGACTTGGCAAACTCGGCGAATGGCTGGCGGATGAGCGCCTCGTCCTTGGCGCGGGCGTCCGGGTCTGTGTAAAGCGCCTCGGCAGCGGCAGAAGCAGAAGCAGAAGCAGAGGCGGAATTGAAGGCGGAGGCGGAGTCGGAGGTCGGACGCGGCGGGCGGGATCGGAGTTGCCGCATGAACAGCACTGCGCCAACAGCAGCGACAGCCACCGCGGCAGCAAACAAGCCGAGAATCAGGGTGATCAGCATCATTGTGCTGCAGAAAGAGACAGAGGGAAGAGAGACAGAGAGGGAAGAGAGAGAGAGAGAGAGAGTCGGATTTGCGTTGGAATCGATACTGCTCCAATTCCAACCCAACAGAGAGTGAAGAAAAATGACTGAACGCACGTCAACCAGACTCGGCTTTTGTTTACTGTGATGGGTTGATTGACAAAAAAAAATGCGGGTCAAAATTGTGCACGTCTTCAAGGGGAATGGAAGGAAGGGAGCGAACAGGGCGATTCAGAAAGGGGGGGAAAGCACAGCGAAATTCTTGAGCTTTTTTGAACGAGATGAGACGAGACGAGACGAGACGAGACGAGACGAGATGTGTTGCAGTTGTTTTTGAAGACAGTGCCGACTGAGGTGTTGGGATCATTTTGGACAATCGGAGGCCAGTCTCTTTTGACATTCATACTAATGGTACCCCACAGCTCTCAAGTGCTCACCCACCCCCTCTTCTTCCGCGTTTCCGCTTCAATCAATCAATCAATCAATCAGCATCTTCATCCAACGTTGATGCAATCCGACAACACTCAGCCACACACTCAGCCACACACACTCACGCTGACAGAACACACTGAATGCTCGGATTTCTGGAAGCTTTTTTGTTTCTTTTCGTCCCCAGACGCTGGTCCACTCACCTCACTCACCTCGCTCAGCCAACTTCAAAAAGCCCAGTCAAAACATTCAACCTCAAGGCGACGGAACGCAGCAAACGCAGTCGCACAGCAGTCGCACAGTTCGCACACTGCTCTCTGCAAGCAAAAGGAAGAAGATGAAGCGAGCGAGTTTCGCGATCTCAACACTCTGCTCTGGTCTTCCCCCCTTTTTCAATGACTCTTGACTCTTGACTCGACTCTTGACTCGACTCTTGACTTTGAAGAAGACGTCACTGCATTTGCAGCAGCGCTGGTCACGGTGGCGGAGGAAGCGGGAGGGGGGGGGAGAGAAGGAAGGAGCGAGCGAGCCAGAGTTGAACCAAGGGTCAGGTCAGGAGCGAAAGGGGGGGACGCAGCTCACAGAGGCTGAACAGAGAGTGCATTATTGCACTTTGCTTGTGTCGTCTGCAGTGGTGGGTGGGGTGTGGGGGGGGGGGCGCAGCGAGCGAGCGGAGGAGGCAAGTGGAATCGCATCAGTATCAACCCTTTGTGAAGGGACTCGTCCACACATCATGCCTTGGACGATGCGTTGTGCATTGGATCAAAGGAACTGGGTCTGATAAACCACGTAGACAACGGCAGAAGAGACGGCCGCGGCGCGAGTGGAATAGCAAGGCTTCAAACTCAGCCTCTCAGTTTCTCACGCTCTCTCTTGCTCAACCAACCGCTGCATGGCACTGCGCCGCTTGCACTCATTTGGCCCAAACGTGATATTCGGAACTGACTTTTGATTCTTTTCAATCGATAATGTTCGCTCGTTGTCGCAGGCTTCCCAACTCCCGCCGTTGCGACCAACAATCACCGCCGCGTCCCGCACGGCTGCAAACACACAATTCAGCCATGCCACATACGGCATCCACGACACAATGCGCCATGGCTTGCACCAGGCACGAGACGACCTCGCCCCGTTGCACCCAGTCGCATTCATCCAGGACACATTCGACGCCCACCAAGACCATCTGCGGCTCTCGATGCTCGGCCTCACGCAAGGCCAGCAGGCAGTCATGCGCCTCAACATGGAGCGCAACATTCTTTCCCGCGTCTGGCGAGGCCCCGGTCTGCCATCCTCCAACATTGGCCTCGAGACGATTACTGGTCGCGACGACCGCATTGCCTGGGAGGATGTTCTCAACGGTATGTGTTGCGCAGTAGCAGTGGTGCTGGTTCGAAGGCGTGCACTCGGGTTTGTTGGGCGGAGAAGGGTTGGAGTTGTCTGTTTGCTGACCTGTTTCGCCCAATCTTGTTGTTTTGATTCGCAACTCTCAGACCCTAACATGTCCGAAGTGTCGCCTGCTCTGCACGAGACGGCTGAAGCTCGCTTGCGACTTTGAAAAACAAAAGCACGGCTATTTCTCGTCGGAATGTGTGTGTTTTGGTGTTTCTTGTAACTAGTTGAAGGAGGTCTGTTTTTTTTTTTTTTTTGTTTCCAAAGACTTTCCCCCCCCCCCAACTTCGTTTGCTTTGTTTAAATGCTGCTTCCCAGTTGTGTTTGCGTTTCGTGTTGTGCCCTCGTGCTTCAGCAACGAAACACACCTTTCCCCACTCATTTCGATTTGTACAAACAATGAAAAACAACAACAAAACGTTCACCTCATCACACCACACACAAGACGGCCAGTTTGCTGAACTCAAATGCATTACTATCGCTTTTGTTTGTTTTTTTCCCCATTCAACCTTGAACGTTGACGCACTCTTGCTTTTTTTGTTGGATTCGACCGACCATGATGGAGGAAGAGTACGATCTGCTCCCGCCACCACTCTCGCCCACCAACAGCGAGATGGATCCGTGGGCCGCCGCCGCCGCCAGCAGCCGCCGTGGTGGTGGTGCTGCAGCGTCCTCCCAGCGCGATCTGTTCCACCAAGACCATCGCCACACAGCAAACATGGTCCAAGTGCCCGGGATTACCGTCGACGCCGACGTGCTTCGCGCGCTCAATCCCGACACATCGTCGTCCAGTGCGCAGCCGCGTCAGCAGTTTCCGCAGTCCCAGCCACACTCGCGCTTTGCATCGTCGTCGACATTGCAGTCGCATCAGCATCATCAGCGATCGACCTTCCTACCCTCGGCGACTGCGGCGAGTGCGTCGGCATCCGCTTCAGCCGGCGCACCTGCGCTCCAGCGCGGCCCGTCGTCCTCGTCGGGCTCGTCCAAGTTCGTCTCGAGCACGCCATTCTTCATTGCTCCACCGCCTCGTGCTTCAAAGAGCGCCAAGGCGCCCATGCGACGAACCATCGCGTCCACGACGGCCGACGTCGACGCCAGCACAAATGGCGGGAAAACCGAATCCGCCTCCTCGTCCGACGCCATGCTCGACCCCACCGCCGCCGACGCAGCTGGTGCCGAAGCCGATGCGCAGGGTGACGGCAAGACCAACAAGGACGCAACGCCCGCGCTCCTGCAGTCCCAACGGGTAAGTTGTAGATGGAGAGGGATGTGGAGGGCAGAGATTGGGGAAAAGGTGGGGAATAAGTTTTTCCCGCCAAAATTTTTGGACCTTTGTGCCCGACGCTTGAACCCCTTTCCCTTCCCTCACCCGGATCCGACTTTGCTCTATTACTTTTGCACACTACATTTTCAATATCACTACGTAGAACAAGCGACCAAAGATGGACGCCGAGCGGCTGATTGAGCACGGCAACGGCCTCGCCAAGCTGCTCGAGGACTCGCCGCGACTGCCCTTCCGCCGCGTGAAGGGCTCGGAGGCGTCGGATCTCAAAATCCTCATTGCGTACTATCAGCAGTGGACACACAACTTGTACAATTCCATGTCGTTCGGCGACATGCTTGAGCGGCTCGAGTCGCTGGGCAAAAAGGGTGCCGTTCGCAACTATGTCGACACGCTGCGAAACTTTAGCTACTCTGGGCTGCGCAAGTTTGGCAATGCCGCTGCGTCGCGCGCGGCTGCAGAGGAGGTAGACGAAAACGCGCCGATGGGCTCGCGCGAAACAGACTCCATTACCGCTCGCCGCAAGTTTATCGCCCGTCGAGTGTTGGATGAAGATTCCGACGACGGCGGTGGCGAGGAGCTCTGGTCTCTCAACAAGCCTGCTGCGAACGGACCGGACGACGAAGTGGCACTGCGCACTTTGGACGAAATGGAGGAGCAGATTGAGCGCGAGAGGCAGCGTGCGCGCAAAGCCGCACGCCGCTCAACTCGGCGCCGCCGCCACGAAGACGGCAGCGACAGCGACAACGACAACAATGGCGGTGGTGGTGGTGGTGGTAGTGGCAGTGATAACAACGACAACAGCAACAGCAGCGATAACGATGCCGCCATGCACGACTTGTCACATTACGACAGTATGCTCGCTCAGGCGGAGCAGCGCCTCCGCAAACAACAAGCCGAGTCTCGTCGCCGGCCCAAGCGCGGGGGTACGCCAACCAAGTCAAGCGCCCCCACAGATGCAACTGTTGATGGAGAAGCCGTCACGGCATCAGCTGACGTTGCAGCTCCTGTCGAGCAGGTCGAGCAAACTGCTGCCGAAAGCGTTTCTGAAACCCCAGCCGGTGAAGCGACCTCGTCGACTGCTGCAGCCGAAGAGCATGACGCATCCACCGCACCAACACCAGCACGGTACACGCGCGCACCGCGGGCTGCTTCCACTTTCAACCTCAACCTACAGGAAGAGGTGCGCGACATGGAGCAAGCGGAGCAAGCAGAGCAAGATCGACGACTCGAGGAAGGCGAGAATTTGGTGGATGTTGGGCTGTTGCTTCACGGCGAGGCCGAGATCGCGTCAAGCTCAACCGCTACCGCCATGGAATCTTAGACTACATCTCTTGGTTTGGTTTGAGCGTTTGAGGGTCGCTCGCCCACTGTTGTTAATGGATATGTGACTGTAATAAATAGCTTTGAATAGATACAAAAAAATACATAATGACAGCTGAAAAAATATATAGCAAGCGCTACACTTGCGCGCCACGATACGTGCAGCCCATCAAGTCGAGAAACTGTTGCGGAACACCTGCAGAGCACGCGACGCCGTGCTCGGTCGCCCAACGCTCAAACTCGTCGAGGCCAACAGGCTGTTGTGGAAATGAGGGAACACACTTTTGACGATGAGCCACAATTCGACATTCAAACAGACATCACACACATTGAATCGAGTACCTGAAACAAAAGCAGCTTTTGGTACATGACGCTGTCTTGCTCAACCAGAGCACGTAGCAACTGAAATTGTTCGGTTTTGTCGAAGGCACGGGTGGATAGGCGATTGGGTTTGAGCGCGGGATTGACACTTGTGGTCGTGGACGATGCCTGTGCTTCGCTGATGGAGCCTTCCGGCAAAGCGGCAGGTGCTTCAGTGGCATGGGCAGCGTTGCGCCGTTTGGAAGACACGGCACGGGTTTTGGTGGCTGCACGAGAAGCCGCGAGAGCCACCGAGGAGGGATCTGGCTGAGACATGGCCATGCGATCATCGTCGTCACAGTCGTTGGTGGTCGTGGCAACATCCTTCGCACGATGGGTGGCCGCAGCTGAGACACTGGCATTGGCTACAGAAGAGACGCCAAAGCGATGATCCCGCAATCGGTGGAAGATTTCGGTGAGCTGCTCGACAAGCACGTTGCGGTTGCGAGTCTTGGGAATTCTCATGCCCATGGTCTGATAGTGAACCTTCAAGTGCGGCGTGTTCATGATGGCAAAGTTGGGTGTTGGAGGGAGGCCTTCTGGAGCACCAGCCGACGAGACGGACTGCTCCTGGCTTGGCGCACGTTCCACGACAGGCGTTGCAGCCGCAGCAATAGCAGCAGCAGGACTGCCTGATTCCGCAGGTCTGGCTGACTCGACAGGCCTTGCTGGTCGGACTGGCGAGACAAAGGAGGACGATGCGATTTGGACATTGGATTGCACCTTGGCAAGTTCTTGATCGCGCCAGTTTTGCAACTCAAGAGCCTGTGTCATCACGAAACAGCAAGTCAATGCATTCAGAGTGGCTCAAAGGAAAGACGTATCAAACTACAACACAAGACATGGCGATAGTTACTTTGGTTTCGAATTCCGCTTGCGCGTCACGGAGTCGTGCAATGAGCTCTTGCTGAAGCTTGTCCATCTGAGCAGCAAACGATGCTGCGATCTGTTTGGCTGGGTGGTCATTGTCGGCCGCGATGGAGGGTGGCGTGGAGCGATCGCGAGGCAGTGTCAATGAGACCGCGCGAGCAAAACGCGCCATGGGGAAGCCAGTGGGTGCTGCTAGTAACGGCGAAGGTGGCAGGTGACGCGATCGGGGTTC
The DNA here is from genome assembly GCF_000151315.2 of Capsaspora owczarzaki ATCC 30864. Taxonomy (NCBI): domain Eukaryota; class Filasterea; order Ministeriida; family Capsasporidae; genus Capsaspora; species Capsaspora owczarzaki. Next base: position 1,386,281 of record NW_011887298.1, on the reverse strand, counting down.
AAACTCATCAGAGACACAATCGTGAGACTGGGAGCGCGCCGGCGACCTCAACATGGAGCGTAGGGAAGGCAGTCGGGTCGAGTCGCTACAAGGGCTGGCAGGACGCGACGAGTGGTGGTGTTCAAGGTCGGAACTCGGAGAGTGCGGTACATAATTGTCAGAATCACGGTGAGGGTTGGTGTCGGTTCGAGTCAAAGAATTGTCGGGCGATGGTACAAAGTGGACAAGTCCCACATCATCGTCATGCGGGTCCACGAAACGCGTCTCTAGCAAAGTTGGATCTGACTGCTCTGCACGTTCGCTTCGATGAGGCACATAGTGAATCAGGCCCACATCCGGGAGATCATCAAGGTCGGGGTCGTCGACCATAGCGGAAGGAGTCGGCTCGTTGTCGTCATCAAGAACATTGTCATTGTGCCGAGTACGCCCGATGTTGCTCTCATTCAAAACAGCGCAGGATGAAGGGTTGGAAGACGGAACATCGACAACTTCGGTGGTGCTCTGCTCGGCCTCGAGAACAACGTCCACAGAGTCTGATTGCGAATCACTGTCAGTTTGCTCCGCTGCGCCTTCAGGAGCCGGAGCACTATGAAACAGGCCTGCGTTGGACAAAGGCAAGGCACTGCTCGAGGCTTCAGACTGCTGAGAATCGTCGTCCTGGTCAGCCTCAGCATGCAAATCATGCAACACACCAAGGAGGTGGCCCTGGCTGAGAGTCAACGACGACGGGTAATGAATGCGGCTGTGCGATGGTGACGACGGGGTTGAGACGATTCGCTGATCTTCTTGCAATGCTGCATCGAGGTCATCGTCAGCAGCAGCAGAATCAGTGGGGTCCGAAAAGGTTACACGCGGACGACTAGCGCGCTCATCCTCCTCGTCAAGTTCAGCTTGACGCAGTCGTTTGATTTCAGGCGAAGTGAGCGTCTCTGAGCGGACCTCGACTGCCGTTTGAGGGAGCTCGGTCGTAGTCGGCCCAGAGTTGCTGCGAGAAGGCAAAGCCGTCCGAGCCGTCCGAGCCGTCGGCATTGCTGGCGAAGAAGCGGTGGTGATGACGCTTGGAAGGAGAAAAGCACGCTCGGGCATGGCAGGCGAACCAGTCGTCAACTGCCACAACGACGCGGGATTCCCACAGGCATCATCGACAGAATCAGAGTAGAATCGTTTGGCACGGATGAGAGGAGAGTTACAGTCGAAGCCCGACATTTCCGCAGTGGCGCTGTACAAGGCTCCCGTGTCTTGCCCGTCGTTCAAAGGTCTGGACGCCTCCGTCCGGCGTGCCAGCCGACTCCGTTGCAATTTGGGTGTCCGAGCTGGATCGGTAGCGCCGGAAGACGAAGCAGCAGCAGCAGCAGCAGCAGCAGCAGCAGCAGCAGCAGCAGCAGCAGCAGCAGCAGCAGCAGCAGCAGCAGCAGCAGCAGCAGAAGAAGAAGAAGAAGAAGAGGTTGCAGCATCATCTGTTGTAGACCGACTGTCACCGTGGGTGATGGCGCCAACTGCCGCCGCCACACCTGCCTCTTTACCAAACATGATCTCGGTAGCGCGCAACTCCATTCGTTTCCGAAATGCGACTTCATCGCGAAGAAGAAATGCTGGGACATCGGCGTGATCGAGACCGACTTTGCTGCGCCGTGCTTTTCCGCGCCCGCCGCGCTTGGACTCTGTGCTCCCATTCTCACCCTGGAGGATGCGCATGGCAGACTCAATCTCCTCCCTGCTCTTGGCGCCCATGGCAAGCACAGCAAACGCGTTTTCCTTCTCGCGCTCGTGCTTTTCGTGGACAGCAGAGGATTTCGAGAGTGCCATTCCGAGCTGCAAGTCTGGATCGATTCGTGAGCGTTGTCTTCGGGCTGTTCCAGATGCAGTGGCAGTACTGGAGGCTCCTGCTGCAGCTACTCCGAGTGTGGCAAGAGCGGCAGAATCGCGTCGAGGCGGAGTAGCTAGCCTGAGTGCGCGCGCAACTGCGGCCGCGATTGTCTGCGGCGACGTTGGCACCGCACTTGACCTTGCATCAGCATTGTCAGCTTCTGACGCGGCGTCGATGAGAGGCGCTTGGTGGGCTCGTGTCGTGTCGTTGCTTGCCAAGTCGAGGCAAGTATTCACATGAGCATGCCGCGCTCGCTCGGACACTGTCCGCCGCCATTTGAGTCCGCACATTGGACACTGCAGTCCATCACTCGTTGGGGCGCTCGCAGCGGCTCGATTGTCCAGCGGAGCGTCATCACCAATTGAAACGCTGCAACTCGATTCAGCCGCGCTGCCGTCGTCGGAATGGTCGGTCTCGTGCTCTGGGCTGGCAGCACTCATCATCGCAGCACCATCTGTACCATCAGCACCATCAGGTTCGGTGCCTTCATGCAGAGTGCCACTTGGGTTGGTCGGCTGGCTCGGGCGCGCGTCGTCGTTCCTGCGAACCAGCGACAACCCGCGCCGCCCGTTGCCCTTGCTGAGGCTCGCCGCGGTGCCGTCTGCCGAAGCAGCATGAGCAGCAGCAGTAGACAGGCCTGCGCGCTTGAGCCGCGGTACCAGGCGCCGGGGCGTGCCCGGGCTGGCCTCTGGATCGAATGGATCCGCCATACAAGAATCACAACGAAGAAGAAGCAGAAGAAGAAAAAAAAAAAAGCGCGAAATTCGAATTGGTTTCAAAAGAATAAAACAAAGAGTGCGCAGCAAAAGCATTTGGAAAAATGGAGCACAGCAATGCAGAAGGCATGATGAAGGGAGCCGGAAATCAGTACACAGTCACGGCCAAGCCATTCTGCCTCACATTATCTGATGGAGACTTGACCAGGACGCAGGCACCCTTTTTCGTTTTGTGGCTTTTCGTAATGCTATGCCAGCCAAATCGAAGTCGACTCAGGAGGCTCTGCCAGTCACTACGCTTTGGCAAGCTACTCAAATGGGGTCAGCTACATGAATTTTATAGAGAACGGGGCAATGGCATCAGCACGTGATTAGACATGCAACACAACATACCATCAAACATCAAACATCAAACAACAGCGCAGCTCACTGAACAAAAGTCTTGGTGTAAGTGCCCTGTTGGAACGAAGTCGGAAGGACTCGACAGATCATGCACTTGTCTCGACGTTGGATCATCATTTGAGCACACGCAACGCAGACACATGCGTGGTGACAAGGCATCAGCTTGGCATTCGTCGGGGCGTTGTAACAGACCAAGCACTCGCGATCGCTGCCCTCGATAGTCTCTTCCTCGTTTGCTCCTGCAACTTCTTCGCCAGACAATCGCCTCAAAATCTCGCCGAACGACGGTCGATCCACTCGCGTGGGTTCGAGACAATCAGACGCAAGATCCGCCGCCGTGGCTTGAGCCGATTCTTTGTCTTGAGGGCTCCAGTCAATCGCCTTGTCAAGCACCGCATCGATTTTACGGCTCTTTTTCAGCTCGCGTCGAACAGTACCCATCAAGTCGATGCTGGGCTGATGTCCAGTAACGAGCTCAAGCAAAATCATGCCGTACGAGTACACATCTGTCTTGATGGAAACCTTGCCTTCGTCACGATACTGAGGGCAAATGTACTGAAGGGTGCCTTGAACCGTTTGCGTACGAATGTAGCTGTGGTCATCGACTTGAGCTGGGGCAGAGCGCGTCAGACCAAAGTCGGCGACCTTGGCATGAAAGTCAGCGGCCAAAAGTACATTGTCCGTCTTGAGATCCAGGTGGAACAGCGGCTGACGCGGAATGGCAGTCTGCACAAAGTGCATGGCGTTTGCAATATCGGTCGCAATGGTTCGGCGCTGCTGCCAACTCAATGCAGGCGTGCCACCCTTGCGATCAAGACGATCACGAACAGATCCGTTTGGCATCAGCTCGTACACCAAGCAGCGCTCGTTGCCTTCCTGGGCATAGCACATGATGGTGACGATGTTCGGGTGACGGAAACGCGAGAGGGCTTCGAGCTCTGACTCGAACTGAGCCACGCCTTGAGTTGAATCCGCTGCCAACCGTTTGACAGCAACTCGCTGACCGCTCCACACACCAGAGTAGACGCTGCCAAATCCACCGCCACCGATGCGCTTGGACTCTGAAAACTGCGTTGTGGCTTGCGACAGAACTTGCAACGACACTCGCGGAATGGTGGAGAGGATGGGTGCCGCGGTTGTGGTTTGCTGAGCTAGCTCCAGCTGAGCAATACGCGCCTGGAGTTCACGAACTTGCTGCGACGTCGCATCAGACGCAGCGAGAGGCGAGTTGGGAGTATGGTCTAAGTGGGCAGGTTTCGGTGGAATGGCAGGAGGACTGGTTGCATTTTGAGGGCGAGTGCGCTGATTTCCGGCCCTGGAATTGAATCAAGTCAGAAAGACAGTAAAAGTCACAAACACCCACAAGACAAGGACACTCACGAGAACTCGCATTTTGCGGGAACGCTTTTGGATAAAAGCTGAACGGCGCTTGAGGAAATCTGGTTGTCCCACAAGCTATTGAGCAAACACGAAAAATAAAATTGTCAACGACGGTCAGTGTTCGATGGCTCCTGGTGCTGCATCACGTTGTTGGAAAACCCGCACACCCTTCACCCTCTGTACCACAACAGAACATACTTCAGTTTCGACAGGTTGGCCTTGTTTCGAAGCGCAGCTCCGATCGCCTGTGCTCCAGCATCACCGATTTGATTGGTTGACATCCTATGTCAGATAAACATCAGTAGCGACCATTATTGAGCAAAGACCGAGATGCGACAAATGCTTGAGCGTGCGACTTTAATACCCGAGCTCAGTCAGCGCAGATGCCGCCTGCACGCCTTCAGCGATGGCACAAGCTCCAATGTCACCAATCTTGTTCTCGCTCAAGCTGCATCAATTCGATCAAGTTAGTGCTGCACGCCCAACAGCCTCTGTTACACCACCAGAACGTACTAAAGACTAGACAGGTTGGTCTTGTTCCGAAGCGCAGCTCCGATCGCCTGTGCTCCAGCATCGCCAATTTGATTCTCAAACATCCTAAATCATACAAAATTAGAAGTAAGCCATTCTTGAACAAAGCTGAAGATGCTCAAACGAGCGACCAATACCTGAAATCAGTCAGCACAGTCAATGTCTTCAGGCCTTCAGCGATGGCACGAGCTCCAGCGTCACCGATCTTGTTTTGGCTCAAACTATGTCAGATCGCTCAAGTTAGTGTCGCGCGCCCAGTAGTCCCTGTGACACCGCCAGAACGTACTAGAGAAGAGACAGGTTGGCCTTGGTTCGAAGCGCAGCTCCGATCGCCTGGGCTCCATCATCGCCAATTTGATTTTCAAACATCCTAAATCAGACAAACATCAGAAGCAACCCATTCTTGAGAAACTGGAGATGCGGCGATCCCTCAAACGAGAGACTACAATACCTCAAGTCAGTCAGTGCAGTCGACGTCTGCAGGCCTTCAGCGATGGCACGAGCTCCAGCGTCACCGATCTTGTTTTGGCTCAAACTATGTCAGATCGCTCAAGTTAGTGTCGCGCGCCCAGTAGTCCCTGTGACACCGCCAAAACGTACTAGAGGCGAGCCAGGTTGGCCTTGTTTCGAAGCACAGATCCGATCGCCCGTGCTCCTGCGTCGCCAATTTGATTGACTGACATCCTATGTCAAATAAGGATCAGTTCCAAACCATTCGTGAGCGCAGACGAAGATGTGACAGAAGCCCAAACGTGCGACTACAATACCCGAGCTGAGTCAGCGCAGTCGACGCCTGCAAGCCTTCAGCGACGGCAAAAGCTCCAATGTCACTAATCTTGTTCTCGTTCAAGCTGCATCAACTCGAACAAGTTAGTGTAGCGCGCCCAATAGCCTCTGTGACACCACCAGACAAGTACCTGAGTGCAATCAAGGTCGACTTGTTCCGAAGCGCAGATCCGATCGCTTGTGCTCCTGCGTCGCCAATCTGGTTGTCAGACAACCTATTGGATACAATTCAGGTCAAAACTCATCTCGAACGACTCCCTTCCTTGTTCCTGCCTTACTCGAGATATTGCAAATTGCCATTCGCCTTGAGACCCTCGGCAATGACCAAAGCATCGTCATGTGTGATTCCTGAGCGTCTGAAACTATATGCCGCCAAATAAGTCAGCGCGCGGCAACGACCACGCCTCGGTCTTGGACGATACATACATGACCCGACTGGAGGACTTGGCCTTTTCAAACAGCTCACGCTGCCGCGGTGTCCATGCTGAAGCCATCTGCAATAGTATGATCAGAACAACAGTCAGCACGAGCACGCTTTTTGCTGTTGCCAATGTTGAGCCCACTCCCTCTCCCCTTCTTTCTCGTCAGTCCAGGACGTCTGAATGTGACTTGTTACGCCTCGTTCACTGCCCTTGGAACGAGACTCCACTCCACGACAGAGCTGCTTTGCGCCCCATTCGTGAAATGGTGGTTCTCGTTCTGAACCGCTTCTAAAGCCGAGTGGTCGATCCCAGCCAACCCCAACGCTCTCACCGCCCACCCACTCACTACGCCCATCGACAACATCAACACAAGCTGATCCAGCGGCGAAGGTGGTGCTTGAGCCTCGGCGACAGCGTGGACCGAGCGAAACGAGAAGCGATGTGCTCACATGCAGCCAAATCCACAATAAAGACGTCGACTCTGACACCAACACCAAGACACCCGTGCGATGACTTGTTGGCTTGTTGGATGAGATGTGCGTGTGTGTGAGTGTGTGAGTGTGTGGATTGACATGGCGTCGCACGAAGACCAGAAGCAAAATGGATGGAAAGCAAGAGCAAACAATAATCAAACAAAACAAGCGAAAATCAACAATCAAAGCAGTCAACCTGAATAATTTGGAAAAGCAGAACCAGAAAAACAGAGTGAATTGAACGATGGTTGCTTGGGAGAATATTCCGAAACGCAAAACCGAATTGCCAACTTTCAATATGCCGGCATCCAGCAATATTGACAGCATCAACAAAACACTCAATTTGACAGCAGTTTGAGCGAATGAACGACCCGATCGTCGTGGAGATGTCTGAGAGCGACCCGAAAAAAGGCGATTGGTGCTTGTTTGCCTCTCCTGCGAAATACGGCGAAACAAAAACAAAATGTTCCCGACGTTCGTCAAACAGGCGGATGTTTTTGAGCTAGCTTTGTTTTGCTTGCTGGACTGGAAGAACCGAAATGGCGTAGTTGTTTACTCACAACATTCCGACTGGCAATCGCCCAACCTGCGTGCTTCTGTCGTCGGCGACATTCCGTTCGTCTCCACTTGTCGCGCCAGTTTGCAATTACAGTACCATGTGCCGAGCGCTCGGGCGTTTTGCGCTTGTCGCAAGCCGGCGAAAGTAACACCTCGTGGGCAGAGTGCAAAGTCTCGCTGTCCTCGAGGTCGTCGTTCCTTTGTTCTGTCTCCCTGTTAGCCTTTCCCCCCCCCCCACCGCCCTCTCCTCCTCCTCCTCCCTGTCTGAATTACAGTCTGACCGTGTCTTCTCAAGCTTGCCATTGAGATGCGACATGTCATTCGCAAATTCCCCAAATGGATGCTCACCCAGCAACAGCGCAGTCTTTTGTTTATCCTTCGTCCAATCCCCCTCGCTTTTCGTTTCTTTTGACTTTGTGTGTCGTTTTGTCGGTTTCATCGTGGTGGAGTTTATCTTTTGGTTACTTGGTGTCGTTGTGCGTGCTAAAGTTTAAATTGTATGGTAGCGCGAGTCACAATTTCGCTCCATTCTCTCGGCGCTCGCCCCTCCGCGCGCTCATTTGCAACCCATCATCCGATGACGAAGAGCTCAGTCAAAGCGAGTCTGCCGGCGTTGCGTGTTTGTTGCCTCGGTCTCCGTAGAAAAAGTAGTAGGAGAGTGAGAAAAGCGGCACTGCTTGTGTTATCCCCAACCCCCTTTTGTTTTTCGCTTGACCCCCCTTGGTAACTCGGCAACACGTTCCTTCTCCTTTCCCGAAATTCGTCTCCCTTCGTTGCTTCGTGTCCAAGTGAACGCGCTACTGTCGTCCTGCTCAGTGGCAGTCCCCTCTCCTCCCGCTTTTTCTCACCAAATGCAAAGTTTTCGCTTCCATTTAGCACGCGTTTTTTTCTTTCTTTTTTTCAATTTATGGATGGTTGCCTTAGTCGCTCGCTTTCGCGAAATAACCATTCCTACTCTGTGTCAATGCTCGTGATGCGCTTCTTATTCCCTGCTTTTTTATTTTTACACCGAGGTGCCAAGCACCCGTTTCGCTCGGATCGTTGCGGGAGAACACAGCTCGAAATCTGTGGGTCGGCGCACGAGCACATCGTTGGCTCGGGCTGAATTCACAAGGAACTGCTATAAAGGGCAAAATTCACGACATTCACACAAACAAAGAAAAAGAAAAAAAAAACGGGAAGAGGGACTTTGAAATTACTCTCCGACGACGCTCTTAGCAACGGGACAACCTAAACCTCGATTCGAATTGTCTCCACTCAACTGCAGCCCCACCGCACGCAGCACTGAATCCAACATTCTCATTGTGACCGTCATAATAATTGCTCAATCTTCTTCTTTTTTTGATTCTTGTCGTTTGCTATTTTCCTTTTTCGATCGACAGATACTGATCTTGCTGGAACGGTGCGCGGTCTATCGGGCATACTCTAAAAAAAAGAGCCATTGTTGGTGTCAAAAATCAGGCCTCCCCCCACGCACTGACATTCCTACCCCACTCGCGCACGACCTGACCTGACTCCGCGCGCTCGCTGTCTCCCTTTCGTCGGTAAGTCCATTGCACTCTGTGCCCTAGTAAGCCCCTGCGGCAGGGAGCAGGAGCGGGGGCGGGGTACTCGTGCGTCAGCTTGCCCGTTTTTTTTTGATCGTATTCTGATGACTTTGACAACTTGATTCTCCCGATTCTCTGTTGTGATCAGACTCACAACCCCTTTCGCCTTCTCAAGCGCTTCTGCCGACTGGCCAACATCACGCTGCATCTTTGCGCAGAGACTGACTGCAGAAAGAGATGCATCCGCAGCTGGCACTGGCGCTCAACCAGGCGGGTGAGCTTGGCAAGCAGATTCAGCACGTCGATTGGGTCTCGGTCGTCGGCGTCGCACTTGATGACTGGCCCGACCCTCTCGCCTTGAACGTGGCGCTGCTGCTGTCGACGCCATTGCCAATGTTGCTTTATCTGGGTCCGCGGCGCGTCGTGCTCTTCAACGAGGCAGCGTGCCCGGTGCTCGAGCTCCGAGAGAACATCCAAGGCCTTCCCATGCGCCAGGTTTGGGAGCCCTCCACCGAGTACGAGCGCCTCACCATGCTCGGCAAGCAGGTGCTCAAGGACGGAGGCACCTTCTTTTGCAACGACGTGCTCATCCCGCGGCTGCATCGGGGCACGCGGCCGATCGAAGCCTACTTTCGGTTTTCGTGTTCCGCGGTCACGATTCCTGTGAGCTCGCTCGACGACATTGCGCAAAACCCGCTCGTCATTTCGCCGCTCTCGTCACCCGAATTTATTCTTGCTGCCGAAAATGTCGGCACTGGCAAGAAGTTTGATCGCGACAAATGGATGGAGCAGGTCGGAGGCGTCATTGCAGCACCCCAATCGCCCCCGCACAGTCCCAATCCGTTGTTGCAGCCACGGCCGCTGGTCCAGCCGCAATTCATTCAACCTACGGAAACAGCTGCCGCAGTCGATGGCACTGCCTCATCCTCCTCATCCTGCTCATCCTCGGACGGATCGATGGGATCGGCAACTGCAACGAGTGCCAACAAATCATCCAACATTGTCATGGAAGAGCGCGGAGTCGGCTATGTAGAGGTCGTCCGTGCTGCCAATCGGCGACCCCTGCTTGGCTCGCCCAAGTCATCAGGCAAGGACAGCGCGACCAAGCCAGATCCTGTGCAGGAAATGTACGAGGAAGCTTGTTGGAATGTGCCCCACCATGCAGGCCTTGTGGGCTTTATGATGTGCTTTGCCGACACGACGCGTGAGATTGTCGGCGAGCGGCGTCTGACAACCCTGACTGGCCTTTCAAGTGCCCTGGTGACTGCGGCGACCCCTCAAAGTGTGCTTCAAATTGCTCTCGATCATTTGCAGCGCGACACGGCCCTCCGCGACGTTCACTTTTGCACCGCCTACGCCGTGCAACAGGAGCCTCCGTCAGTGGCAGTGCACTCGGACGTGCGGGCGCCCGGAGTTGTTGTTGCCAAGCGCGTCTCAGACCGTGCTCCGCCCGAAGACCCACACACTGCTCCGCTGCACCTGCCTGCTTGGATTCGTTTCCGTCACGACCATCAGCGAGACGACGCAGTCACACCAACGCCGGACACAGAGTTGAGCAAGGCCATCGAAGCGGCCTTTCTCACCGGCGAGCGTCAGATCAGCATTCTGCCACACGCCTCGGGCATTGATCGCATTTTGCTCATCCTTCCATTGGTGAGCAAGCCAGCCCTGTTGCCCATTGTTCAGCAAATGCAGATGGACGAGACACGAAATCGAATGGCCTCCGGGTCTTCAGCACTCAACTCGGTGAGCGAGGATGGCGTGTCCAACCCCAGCTCACCCGAGCGCAAAGCAAGCGACCCGGATGCCGCCACCTGCTGGCAGAAAAGTGCCAGGTTGTCCCAGCCAGACTTTTCCGCAGTCAACGTCGACACCCGCGCCACCCATGTAGCAAGCTTGCTGTTGAGCATGTTTGTGGTGCTCACTCGCACTCAGGATGTGCGCATTGACAGAGTACAGATACTTTGTCTCTGTCGCTTGTGCTGAGCACGCGCTATGCGTTGCGGCCAGCGTGTCGGAAGACAAGGAGCGTCTTGAAAAGCTCGTAGCCGTCAACCAACTCAAGGCAGACTTTCTGTGCAACGTGTCTCACGAGCTGCAGACTCCCCTGCAGCTCATCTTGGGCCCCTTGACGGATGTTTTGGCAGAAGACGATGCGGCAGTTGCAGCTCCTCCTAGCGTTGCTGCATCCTCTTCCAGCGTTGCTGCAACCGGCCCGGTCTTGACACCCAAGGTGCGCGGTGTCCTCGATTCCGTCCACCGCAATGCCAAACGCCTGCACCGGCTCGTGGCCACCTTGCTCGATTTCTCGCGAATGAAGCTGGGCCACCAGTCCAAGCCGCTGGAACTCGACATTGCTGCGCTCACGCAGAGCCTTGCCTCGCGATTCGAAAGCACCGCTCAAAAGCTTTCGGTCGGGCTGGCGGTTGACACTCCCCCGACGCCTCTCATGGTCACCATTGACGCAAGCTACTGGGAGAAGGTGCTGCTCAATCTCTTGAGCAACGCGTTCAAGTTCACTTCCACGGGCAAGGTCACAATCGGTGTTCGTCCAAACAAGGCAAACGACGGTGTTGTTGCAACTGTTCGCGACACTGGCATTGGCATTCCGTCAGAGTACCTTCCGCAAATCTTTGAGCGCTTCTTTTCTTTTCGCGACGCGCGTGCCAGGAGCACAGAGGGTTCGGGCATTGGTCTGGCGCTCGTCAAAGAGTTGCTCTTTGCCATGGGAGGCACAATCTCTGTCGAGAGCGCTGTCGGCTTTGGCACCTGCTTCACCGTCGAGCTCCCTCAGCATCCACCCACAGCCCCGTCGGTGTCACGGCCAGCCGAAGCGCCCAACACACAGTCCGACTCTGAGCAAGATGGTTTGCAGCAAATGTCATCAAGCACGGATTCTTTGCTGCTGTTTCCGCCAGACTTGGACAGCAGCTTTGACGCTGCGGCAGCCACCGACGCTCGGGCTGACAAACAACGCGAGAATCCCACCACGACCTCCTCTGCAACGGAAATGCCAAAATCCTTGTTCTCGGCCGCGGTGGTCGCGGATACAAAGTTGCATGCTCCCAAACATCAGCGTGCCGACCATTCGCTCAGCTCCAAGTTTGACGAGCGCAAGGCAAGCTCCAAGTTTCTGTCAGACCACTCGCCGCACGACGAGCCCTTTCAGCAGTCCGAGTCTCCAGCATCGACCTCGTCGCAGCTGGTGGCCGATTCGGACTCTGGTGGTACTGGCATCGCACCGTCAGAATCCACCAGCTCGACCGGTTCGATCAGCTCAGGTCGTCCTCGCGTGTTGGTTGTGGATGAGAATGCAGACATGCGGCTCTACCTGCAGCGGCTTCTCGAACCTGCCTTTGAGGTCAAGTTGGAATCGACCCACGATGGCGCGCTCAACTGCAGCAGCATGTGCGCTCCAGATTTGATCATTGCCGACGCCAAACTGATGAGCCCCGGAGGGCGGAGCATCATACGTGAGTTGCGCAGCAAACGAACGCACCACATCCCCATCCTGCTCCTTTCGCCGCTCGTAAACGAAGACGCTGCCACTGCGACGCTCGAGGCCGGCGCGGACGACTTTTTGAGCAAGCCCTTTAGCAGCCGTGAGCTGTTGGCCCGCGTCGCCATTCATGCGCGCCTCAGTCGCTTGCGGCAAGTGACTGCTCAGCTGACCAAGAGGCGCGCGCGCCGCGACCGCGCGTTGCTGGACATTTCGCGGACTGTCTCGGCCGCGTTTCAAAATCACCACGAGGCACTGAGCTTTGCCGCTCGAAAGATCCGAGAGATTGTCGGCTGTGATCGTGTGCTACTTGGGTCGTTCACCGAAAACCTGAATCAGCGGCGTACGGGTTCGCGCGGCTTGGCGTCGCTCGAGCCGTCCTCCACCTACGTGGACTCTGATGGCTCTTCTGTCAGTACCATTGGTTCGTCGTTTTCGAGTTCCATTGCCGTTGCTCCAATCGAATCCGGCAGCGGATCGGACTTTCACTTGCGCCGGCATCGGTCGGTCGAGCCATCGCGTGAAGGGCTTGTCGGCCACGCGTCAGCTCCAGCCACGATACCTGTCGCACCCGACGACAGCCTCACGATTCCCGAACGAAACTTGAAGCGCCATTCGTCGCCGTCTCTCCCGAGAATCTTTTTGCAACCCAACAAGACCAAACGCCTGGGTCACTTGACGCATCCAACCATTCAGCATTTGCAGCAGGAGACGGCCCGCTTGACATCCGATCCTGGGCTCTTGACATCATCGTCATCGTCAGCAACGACCGCAACCGTCACGCCCTTCCACACTGCCGAGACGAGAACGATGAAAATTGTGGCCGAATGCATGGCCGAAGGCCCAGTGCGCTTGTCTGCCGTGCCTCTTTTGGACCGTAGCATCAACATCAACCACCTTCGCCTGCACGATGAATTCTTGCACACCGTATCGGTCAACTGTGAGGAAGACGAGGCCATTGCCCGGTTTGCCGACACGTTCGGCCTGGGTTCATCCACCCTCAGTCGAGACGCCAGGTTTATTCTGTGCGACGAGTCGCCATCTTCTGCTGGTGCTGAGAACACCCGCGAGGAATCAGACCGTTCTTCGTCGTCTACACCGTCCCTCAACGCTGCGCTTGCCGAGCTCGGAGCAGCCAGCACCGACTCGGTCAACGAGCAGGGCTCGTCCTCCTCGTTCTCATCCTTCTCGCCAGAGCTGCAGTCTGGCTGCAGCATGACCTTCCCTATCGTTGTGCGCGGACAACCGTGGGGTCTGCTCGCGTGTCTGTGCTTCCATCCGCGAAGCGGCGTCACTTGTCCAGGTGGCTGCGGCTGGGCACTCGACGACGTTGACTTTGCTCGCCAAGTGGCCACTCAGGTGGGTATTGCCATTGCCAAGGCACAAGACGAGGAAGAGCGTATCTCACGTGCCGAAGCCGTACGTACCGCCGAGGCGTCGAGCCGCGCCAAGAGTGTCTTTCTTGCAAGCGTTTCGCACGAGATTCGCACACCAGCGACGAGCATTGTCGGTCTGGCCGAGCTTCTCTTGTTGTCTGAGCTCAATTCCGAACAACGCGAGATTCTCTCCACCTTGCACCGCGCCAGCGAAGTGCTGTCTGTCATCATTGAGGACATTCTGGACATTTCGCGGATTGAGGCCGGCAAGCTGACACTGAGCAATTCTTGGACGAACGCCTACGATCTGGTCGACAATGTGCTCAAGTTCTTTAGCGAAAAGGCACAAAGCAAGAACATTACCCTGATTGCTGATTCGTCGCCCTACCTCCCGCCAGCCGTCATGTGCGACCCTGACCGTCTTCGGCAAGTGCTGCTCAACATTGTGGGCAATGCCATCAAGTTCACCGAGACGGGCGAAGTTGTGGTCAAGGTTTGGCTTGTTGCCGACAAGCAGGCTGTCGAGCGGGATGACGAATCGTCCAACGCCGGGCCTCCTCCTGGGCCGACGAGCGACGGCACTTCGCCGCGAGCGCCTCGCAAGTCCAGCTTTCGCCTCCTTGGTCACAATGACAGTGAAATCTCTCGAAGCCAGGCCCAGCAGCACAAGCTCTTCTTCAAGGTGGCCGACACTGGCATCGGCATGGAAAAGAGTGCCATCCAGCGAATCTTTGATGCCTTTTCGCAACTCGACACGTCCGTCAGCCGCAGGCACGACGGCCTTGGTCTCGGGCTGGCCATCTCCAAGCAGCTGGTCGAGTTGGCCGGGGGAGCGCTGTCGGTCTCCTCGCAGCTTGGCATTGGCTCGACATTTACCTTCACCTGGCCCGTGCAGCAGATTGACTACAATCCGGCACCCATCTCGCCAGACAAAGCCAAGCCGCGGCAAGGCTCTCTCATCACCGTTTCATCGAACAGCTTGACCCATCCCGGCGAGTTTACCACCCTCACGACCCCTACTGCTGAGGACCTGACCACAACCGAGCTGCCCTCGACTCTTCCGTCGGCGTCATCGTCATCCGCGTCATTGCCACCGGTAGACGACAGCCGCCTTGCACCCCGTGACTCTGAGAGCGGGGTGCAGTCCGGGTCGTCGTCCGATGATGATACCCTCAAGCGGCTGCATCTGGTGTCTGATGCCGACATGCTTGCGCCAGATCCAATCTCCGTTCGAATTGTGCTCTTGCACCCCCATGCCAAGGCACGCCGAGCGTTGGCGCGGAATTTGGGCATGCTGCGCGGCGTGAATGTAGTGTCTTGCTCGACGATTGCGGAGGCTGTTCTGGCCCTCGACCAGGCGTCTTGTTTGGACGATGCGGCGATCGTGGCCATCCTGCACTCAGAGTTGATGACTCCGACAAGCACGGCGGGTCGAGTTCTCAGCGCAGCCGCGAGTATTCTTGCCCCAGCCATCGATGGCCAAGTCCCCGCTCTTCCTCCTGCCTCCCCGTCGCAAGATCAAATCCGGCTCCAAGAAGCAGTGTCCGACCCCAACTTGGTGCAAGCTGTTCTCGTGTTGACCGTGTTTGGCAACTCGCAGATGCTCGGCCGGGCCTCTGCGCTGCGCCGCGACGCGCAGGTCGTGCTGGAGCCTGTGCATTGGCCCACCCTGCGCCAACACATTTCCAAGGCCTTCGAGCGTCGCGAAAACCGAACCTCGCCTTCTCCAGCAGCGTCTGTCAACACCTCTACCATGTCGTTGACTGCAGTGCGCTCGACAAATTCCCCTGCGCCCGACGTACCGATGCAGTTCTTGCCGCTTCGTCTGCGCCAAGACCTCCTGTCGTCGTCGTCCTCCCCGACAGTCTCCACCACAGCCTTGAAGAAGGTGGAGGCAGATCTGGACGCAGTGGCACCGTTGCCAACACGCATTGTGGGCCCTGTTTCACCACTGCACCTTGACAACTCGGCGCGCACTTCCGCATCGGCCAACCATGACCTCTCTGCAACAACCCGGATGCTGCAAAGAAGGACCTCGTCCGAGCACCATCTCGGCGATGTTGGTGAACTTGAGGTGGAGTTGACTCCACCCCACGGCGGATCCTCCAGAACGTCCTTGCCATCAGTGGTAACAACGCCACTTCCTTCCCATTTCGAGCACTCGCCGCTTCAAACAAAGTCAAGTCCGGCTGATGGCACGAGTGCACCAGCTGAGGAGGATGGAGTTGGCTTCCGCCCATACGTTCTGCTGGTGGAAGACAACGTGACGAATCAACGCGTCTTCCAAAAGCAGCTTGAAAAGCTGGGATGCTCCGTCGTGATTGCCAGTAACGGCTTGCAAGCGCTGATTGTGCTCAAACAGGGCCCCGTGGTCCCCGGCACCAGTGCGACCGATACTGTGGTCACCGCTGACCAAACCGGTGCAGCCCGTCGCCCATTCGACATGATCTTCATGGATTGCAACATGCCTGTGCTTGACGGGTTTTCCGCCACCAAAATCATCCGCGAAGTCTTCAATCCGCCCACAAGCGAAATTCCCATCATTGCGCTCACGGCCAATGCCATGCTGACCGATCGTGCCGAGTGCCTTGCTGCTGGCATGACAGACTTTCTGGCCAAGCCCACTCGGCTTTCCGATTTCAAGCACACCATTGAACGACACTGTCCTCTGCCGCCCTCCGCATCCGGACTGGACAAGTCGTCCATTCGGCTCCCCACACCAGGAACTCAGACTGAGCCCCAGCGTGCGCGCAACTAAGACTGGTTCAGTGTTTTTGTTTTGTGCTTTCGCTAGCACGTTGTATCATTTTTGCATCTTTTGTCTTCCTTTCGTTTCAAGTTGGAAGCGTTTTGCTTTACTTCTTTGGCGTTGTCAATATTAGATCAGTTTTGCATTTGCTGTGTTGTCTCTTCAGTTCCACGCTGCTGTTCTGATTCGAGTGCATCTGCTCAAAGTAGTTGAAAAAAACAAAAGCACAAAATTATCGAGTGTATGACCATAATACAAAGACATAGAAACGCAAAATAGCAACACTGGATACCCTTCAACAGGTACGCAAACAAAGTAAACAAAACAAGAGAAACAGGAACAGCTGGGACATTTGCAAGTCAAACTCAGGAAGAAAAATATCTCAAATGTAAACGAAAAAAAAAGACAAAAAAAAACCCCAAAAGAAGCCAAAAACATTGAAACACCAATCCACCTCATCTCGCTTATTCGGAGGCAGGGAACTTGGTGGGATCAAGAGTGGAGATATCAGACCAGTCGTGACGGTAGAGGCCTTGCTTCAATCGCTTCTGATCGAGGAAGTGGCCAACAAAGCCGATCGTGCGACCAAGCACAAACAGGCCGTTAAGCGTACCAATCGAGAGGTACTCGCGTGCCTCCTCGTTGGTGAAGGCACCAGAGTGGCGGAAGAGATCGACCATGCAGACCGCAATGCAACCATCCACGTTCAGAATCAGGTTGGGCTTCTTGGCGGTGGTGAGCTTCTCGACCTCAAGCGCAAAGTTGAGGAGGGGCGTGGTGGGGAAGGTCTTCTTGCAGAAATCGCGAATAATGGTGACGCGCATGTCGGGGTTGGTGACGGACTTGACCTTGTGGCCGACACCCATGATGAGCTTGTTCTCGGAACGGAGCTTGGCAACAAACTGCGCGGGGGTCAGACCGGCGTCGTAGGCTTCCGAGAACTGCTGGGCCGCCTCATCCAGAGCACCGCCAAAGCGGTCACCAATGGTGAGCAGACCAGAGCAGAGGGACGACACCAAGTCCTTGCCTGCGCGAGCGGTGACGATCGTGTTGTGGGCGCCAGAGACGGCAGGGCCGTGATCCGCAGTGACCATCAGGCACATTTCGATAAACTTGCAAGCATAGTCGGGCAGCAGACGCTTAAACCACAGCAGAGAGAGCACACCGGCAACGCCAATGTCGTCCTGGAAGGCCTTGGAGATGGGCATGCCGGCGTACAGCAGCTCCTCGCCGCGCTCATCCGAGATGGTCGAGACAAAGTTGGCGGGCTTGCGGATCAGGCCGAGCTCCTTTGCCCAGGCGAAATCGATCGGCACCGAGGGCACCGGCGGCTCGGGCTTGGGCACAATGATGCCAGCCTGCTTGAGCTGATCGTAGGTGGCACGGATGGCCGTGTCGAGCGAGTCGAACGACGAGGGGACAATGGCGCCAGCGTCGCGAAGAGCCTTGTTCTTGGCAACGGCAGTCTCGTTGTCCGCGTTGGCGCATGCACCGGCGTGGCCGAATTGGACCTCGGAGGTAAACATGGAGGCGCAGGTGCCAATGCACCAGGCGACGAGGGGCTTGGTGAGCTTGCCGCTCTTGATGGCGTCGCAAATGTCGTACTCTTCCGTGCCACCAACCTCACCGAGCAGGACGAGCATCTTGACTTCGGGGTCGGCCTGGTAGCGGAAGAGGTGATCAATGAAGGTCGTACCGGGGTAGCGGTCACCGCCGATGGCGACACCCTCGTAGACACCGTTGGTGGTGCGCGAGATAATGTTGTTGAGCTCGTTGGACATGCCGCCAGAGCGCGACACGTAGGCGACCGAACCGGCGCGGTAGAGCTTGGAGGTCATGATGTTGTCCAGCATGCCACCAGTGTTGCCAATTCGGAAGCAGCCGGGCTTGATGCCGCCGACGGTGGCAGGGCCAATGACCGTGACACCAACCTCGCGGCCCTTGAAGATGAGATCGCGAGTGCGGTTTTCGGGGATGCCCTCGGCAATGATGGCGATCGTGCGGATTTGCTTGTGGAACTGGAGGGCCTCGAGGGTGGTCGCGTAGGCCGAGCGGAAGGAGGCAAAGTTGATGACAACGTCGGCGTCGGCGTGCGCCTTGATGGCGTCCGACAGACGCTGGTAGCAGGGCACGAGAATCTCCTTGGAGCCCCAGTAGTACTTTTGGGTGTGATCGCCAGAGAACGGGTAGACCATGGCGGCGACCGACGGGCGCTCGCGGCGGCAGACGTGGTCGAAATCGAGCATGCCTTGGACGGCGCGGGGCTGCATGCCAAAGATGATGCTGCGCGTCGACGTCGAGAAGAGGGGCTTGAAGGTGGGGTCGATGGCGGGCAGGTCGTCGTGCTTGTGCAGGACGGGGCGGCCGCTGCCAGTGAAGGTGGCACGGTGGGTCTTGCCGTCAGCAAACAGCGTCTCGGTGACCGAGGGCTGGATGGCCTTCTGCTTGCTGGCCTCGGCAGCCTCGGGCGACTCAAACAGACCGAGCGCCATGCCGACAATGGCAGTCATGTGGGTCTCCGGGCCGTAGACGTGGATCGGGACGCCAAGGGTCTCGCCGAGGTCGCGCATGATGCGGAGACCCTCTTGGTAGTTGGGGCCACCACGGCGAACATAGATGCTGATGCCGTGCTCGACAATGAGCTTTTGGAATTCCTTGAGGGCGCGGACAATGCCCTTGAAGGTGTCGGCAACGTTGGTAAAGTTGGCAATGCCACCGCCAATGATGAGCACCTTGCCGCGCTCGTCGCGCTCGTCGGTCATGCACTTGAGGATGGTCTTGGCGTACTCGTAGGTCTGCGACTCGCTGGGGGCGCCAGAGTACTCGCCATAGTTGGCCAGCTCGGCAGCACCGCCAAGGTCGCAAATGGTGTCGCTGTAGACGACCGAGGCACCACCGCCAGCAACCATCGTCCAGATGCGACCCTTGCGGTTGAGGATGGTGAGCTTGAGCGACGAGCCCGACTTTTGGTCGAGTTCGGCAATGTAGCGCTCCTCAGCCGACGCCTCGCGACCGAACGGCGGGGGGAACTCAATCTTCTCGGCCCAGTAGGGCTTGCACTCAAACTCGGCCGTCTGGTCGAGCTTGGCCGCAAGATCGAGCACGTGCACCTGGGTGCCGACCACGACCAAGGGGTTGATCTCGAGGTAGGTGAAGAAGAGAGCAACGTAGAGCTTGTACAGGGAGTGGATAAAGTTGGCAAGGAACTCTTGACGGGCAGCGGGCACCTTCTGCAAGAGCTGCTCGCGGATGAGCTGCGGGGTGACGGACTGCGCACCAATTTCCTTGACGTTGACCATCAGGCGGACGGCCTTGGCATCCACGTCGCCAATGTCGACGCCGCCCTCATGGTGGAAGAGGATTTCGTCGCCGTCGCGCTCGGACAGAATGCAAATGTAGTACTCGTCCGAGGCTTCGTGGGGCACGAACGGCTCAATGATGAACGTGTCCAAGGTGCCTTCGACGGCGCCAATCTGTTTTCAATAGAGTGTGTGTGTGTGTGTGAGTCACAGCGAATCTCCAACTATAACTTGACATTCGAATTTGAGGCGGAGGCGGGGGGGGGGATTGTCCGGGATTGTTGGGTGGCTGGCTCATCATGCTGCTGGTTTTCTTTTTTTTTTTTTTTTGGTTTTTTGTTGGGGGTTAGTCACGCCAGCCAAGTCGTGACCGAGTGATGACCCGCGGCTCTGCCACTCGCGTTCCATTCGCGTGCGTGTAGTTGCAGCATTGTTGTGTTGTGTTGGTCGAACGCTCCGAGGTTTCCAATAAAAAACAAATAAAAAAAAAGCACGTTACTTGGAAAGCACGTTCTTTCACAGTTTGACTACTGAACAAAAGTCGTTTTTTTTTTTTTGAAAGGATCTTCAAAGGTGCACCAGAAACACCTCCCCTCAGGCAACCAACCTCGCGAGGCTGATCCAAATGATTGAGGGAAGACGCAGAGAGACTCATCGCAAACAACCACCAAGCTACGAAGGCAGCTGAAAAGGGTGAGCAAGAGAGAGAGGGAGAGCGAGGGAGGGCGTGAAACAACAAAAAGAAAAAACGTTCCTTTTTTTTTTTTTTTTTTTTTGTTACCTCCGATGACGTTTGCAAATTTGGAACTGTGGACTTTCACGACCAGTGCGATTCCATTGCAAACTCAACCCACCAGTAAAGAAGCGGAACAACAACGACGACGACTGGTTCAGTGGGGGAGAGGGAGAGGGAGAAAAGGCAAAAGAAGGAGAAGGGCGGAAAAAACGCCACAGTCGCAGTTGACTGCAGTGAAAAAAAAAAAGAATCGAAACGCCACCCCCAGCACCAGCCAAGCAACAAAGAGCAAGAGGAAGACAGTTGCACCGAGGGATTCGGAAACGGTGGGGAGGCGGGGAGGGAGAGAGAGAGAAAGCAGGAGCGAGCAGGGCTGTCCCATCAAACACCACACTTCGCACAGTTCCATTCCTTCACACTTGCACCACCTACGTTGAAGCTCTTGTTGCGACGCTCGGTAATCCACTGGACGGCGCCGGCGAGGTCCGTGTTGACCTTGATGAGGCCGAGCTTGCCACGGCGCTTGATGAGCTGGTCTGGCTTGACGACGAGCGGCGTCGTCAGCAGCCAAGGGTGCGCCTCGCCCAGCGTTGCGAGATCGGTCGTCCTACAAAACAAACAGAGGCAAGTCAGTCAGTCAGTCAGTCTGTGAGCTGCTGCTTCTTTCTTGATCGCCTTGTTCGTTCCTTTCCCTCCCCACTTTCGCACTGCACTGCAACACTTCGCATCGTTGCGTTTTGACTCGTTCTGATTCGTTCAAGAATCGTGTTTCAAATCCCAACAACATCTCATAAAAAAAATCATGAAAAATCGTACGATTCGAAAACGCGTGAGTTTATTTTTTTATTTTATTTTTTTATTTTATTTTTTTATTATTTTTTTCGTTGAGATCGCGTTCGTTCAATGCGTTTGTTCGAATGCGTTTTCGTCGCTCATCTTGTTGCGTTTCCATTCATTGTGTTCTCATCACTCAAACTTGCTTCCGTTTTCGTTTTTTGTTTCTTCCTTTCCGACATTCAAACTACGCCTTTTTTTTTTTTTTTTTTTTTTGAACGGATGAAACATCCAAAAATCGCGTGTTTTCTTACTGCCTCTGCCTCGACACGTCCTCACGTCCTCAAGTCCTCTTCCTTCTTCTTCTTCTTCTACTTCTATCCACATCACTCTGTGATGGATCAGAGACGCAGAGTGTGGAGGTCAAAGCTTGAGCATCGCATGCTTACTTGGTGATCGAGACGACGCGGTTTTGCAGGTAGACTTGGCTCGCACCATCGGCAGCGGCGCTCGTGGTGAAGGCAGGCAGGAAGTTGGACAGCAGCTGCTTGCCCGCGGCTTCACGGATGGCTTTGGCAGACATTTGTGTTTTGAGTTAGAGTGGGGTTGGGTGGTTGAGAATCAAACGAAGCAGGGGAGAAGGGCGGTTTTGCGTGGTTGCGACACGACACAAACTGAAGGAGCGATTTGGGAAAAAACAAAAACAGAAAAAAAAACGAATGAGCTCAAATTTGCAACGCCAAATTCGGAATTACAACCATTTGAGAATGGAGCAAAAAGGAAAATCACTGCAATTGGGTATTAAAACTATGTGCAATTGAAAGCGAGCGAGCACAGCAGATCGAACGAAAGAAAGAAACGAAAAAAGAAGAGGAATTAGAAAAAATCATTGCAATGGGAAGACACAGCCGGTGAGTAGCACTAAAACGATGCTGTTGATCCATTTTTGTAGTTGGAAGCGAGCGAGCACAGCAGAAGCACGCCGTCGAACGAAAGAAACGAAAATCGAAGGCGGAAACTCGACAACAACGACGATCGGGTTTTGCCGCGCCGCTCTTGTTGAACGCTCGTGACAAGTTAGAGTGCGCTTTTGAGCTTCTGAGAAATTCTCAATGGATTGTAATGTTTCCATGAGGTGGTGGAGGTCGAGACGCTCGCACAATGCAAAGTTCATGTTGCCGTTGGAATAAATCCGCTAAGAGATTGGAATTGGACCAAGGTACCGGACGTGAACAGCTCAATGAGGTGTTGCTACACGCTCAATTCAAGTCAGCCCACTGTACACCTCGATTTGCCTCTTGTCGGAATCGCGTTGCAATTGCTCGCGATCAATCTGTCGCTTCCACATGCACAGCTCCTCCATAGCTTGCGACTTTTTTTTTTTGTGCCCGACGGTGCTGCCTGTTTATTTTCTGTCTTGGCGATATTTGCCTTCTCCAAATTTGTGCCATTCACTCGTTTCAGTCTTCAAAATTTGCAGCGTCTGAGTTTTGACACGACATCCAACCAACTGGTTTTTCCCCCCCTCAATCATCCTTCTTTTCGCTTCCTTTGCACACCTTCAAAACAAGAACAACACACACAAACATGTCAGCGACTGGCGCGAGTGGAAGTGGCGGGGATGGGAGCAAGCCGCTGCCGCGCTGGCTGGCCGGGTTTAGCGTTGCGTCGTTTGTCGGCGGGATGGCCTTCTCGCGGCTGACGATGCGCGTTGCAGCGGGCGTCGCTGTGGGCACGCTCATCGGAATGGTCATTGAGCAGGAGTACGGCATGCCCGACGTCAAGGCCATGCACAACAAGATTGCCAAGGACGCCCGAATCTTCCTCCAGCCAGCCATCGACCACATTGACGACCTCGTCCGCACAAACTCAGACCGCGTCGAAGAAGCGCGCCGCCCTGATCGCCGAGACCGATAGCCAAAAAACGAAAAAAAATGTGAATGGAGGCACTTTGTTGTATTGGTTGCGGACTTGGCCTCAATAAAACAGCCAAAAGTTAAAGCTTGTACAGCCAAAATGCTGTGTACCCCCTC
The DNA here is from genome assembly GCF_000151315.2 of Capsaspora owczarzaki ATCC 30864. NCBI lineage: Eukaryota > Filasterea > Ministeriida > Capsasporidae > Capsaspora > Capsaspora owczarzaki. Next base: position 1,363,133 of record NW_011887298.1, on the reverse strand, counting down.
GTCATTTTGTGACAGTGTATCTTACTGGACTCGAGTACAAGTCGCAAAGGAGCAAAGTTAGGCGCAGGCTGGATGGATGCTTGATTTGGAGATGGAGAATGGTCATTGGAACAGATTGAAAGTGATGTTTTGAGTATGTAACAGTAGAATAAATGCGAGTGTCCTGCCTTGTGTGCCTTGTGAGGGAAGAGAACCACAAGCGGGCAATTCACCGCGCGAAAGGACGGCACGCGCTTTAGAAAAAGAGGCGGAAGGGATAGCCTCGCTGCTTTTGCCGGAAGATGGAGAATGCCACGCTCAGGAAGAAGACAAACACTGCCAAGAACGTATATACAGCCGATCGCCGCAGAATAGGAGTCGATGCAAACGGAGCGCTGATGTTGAGAAGCAGGAAGCTGCCAGCAATGGTAGCATCTGTTGTTCAAAAAACACACACACCCAAAAACAAAGAAAAAGCCCAGAAACAACGTCAGGCACAGAATCGTGCAGAGGAGGCAAGCACAGGGATGGGCGCGAAAACAAAGCCGTACATAATGCCATCACAATATGGCTTTCAACGCCAAATTGGGACTGCGAGCTGGGATGGAAGAACATGGGTGGGCCATTCGGATTGCCGGCAATGTACGGCGGGCCGCGGATTTGATTCCACATTTGCCCAGAAGTGAACAAGAAGCAAACAGTCTAGCCGAACAAATAGTAAAAAAGCAAATAAAAAAACAAACAAAAAAACAGACGACCAACGAAAGGTCAGTTGGAAAGGAAGGAAGGACGGCGCGACAAACAGAGGTTGGGGCGTGACACTTACAACGGCAGCAAAGGCCCAGTACGTTGGGTTGCGGTAGAACTGCACGGCAGCAGGGAGAAGCTTGTACAAGACCGCAGCGCCCACAACAAGGCCGAGTGTGAGGAGCACGTAAAACATGTAGTCGACCGGGCGCTTGATCTGGAAGGAGATGCCCGTTCGCTCTGCTACAAAGCGCAGGACGTTCTCTGCTTCAAGACCAAGTCTATTGCAGAAAACCAAAAGGGGGGAAGGGACGACAAGTGAGATCAAAAACAACAAAACGAGAGCAAACAAAATAACAAACGAAAACGAAAACTGAGAGGTGCCAATCATGATTGCAGAACATTATTCTTCACGTGAGAGTCGACAGACTCCAGTCCGAAGTGAATCGTGTGTGAATGTTTTGGTTTCTAATCATCGGCGAAACGGGAGAAAGAAAAAAAGAAAAAGAAAAAAAAAAAAAAACGAGCGACAAAGAGTACGGTGCCGCGCATCGCTCAAAAACCACCTGCGGTCGTTCCAGTGCTCAGACTACATAGTGCCTGTAGTAGTAGGTAGCACGTCTGCTTTGCAGATCGAACAACGCACGGTCCAAACAAGACCCCAACTAAGAAATCCGTCGACAACGAAACTCACTGCTGCATCCTGTACGTGTCGGACGGCTTTGGTCCACCGATGGCCGGGAAGTGCATGATGGTCGGGATGCTTTGCGTCTTGAGCTTTTCAAAGACCTCGCTTGCAGATTCAAACTCGGCGACGGCAAAGTAGAGCTGGCCAGATTGGTACTCGGGCGATTGCAGCCACGACGACGCGAGGACTTCAAACTCGGCGTGCCCAAAGCTGTCGAAAGCAGAGCACACACACGCAATAGATGCAAGATTACATTTCCGACATTGGGTTGAGCAAAGTGAGTGAGTTGAGTGACAGCTCGAGATTGAGCGATCTCGCAGAACGGAGCGCTTCAGCAGCCAAGCCAAGCCAAGCCAAGCCAAGCCAGTCGTACCTGCACGGCTTGCAGTTCTGGCGCGGGTTGAGCGATGTGAGCATGAGGATGACCGAGTAGTTGCGCGGGGCTGTGCGCATGAGACTGGTGTACTTTGCAATGTCGAGCTTGATCAGGCCGCTGGACGAGCGCGCCTGGAGCTTGTCCAGATGCGCAACGCGGTCGGCCACTCCATTGCTGCTGCTGCTGCTGTCTGCGCTGCGGACGCCCATCGGCAGCGAGATCGCAGCCACCAGCGCGGCCAGCAGCACGGCGACTGCCACAACACCACGGCTCATTTGGATTGGGAGCTGGGTTTCTAAGACTGAGCGAGCGAGCTGCTGAGCAAAGAAGAGTCAATGTCGAGCATAAACCAAAAATAGAATAGATCTACAATACAGCACATGGAATGGAGGCTCAGTCCAAAAAGCTTCATGTCGCTGAAGCGGTCGCTGGAGCAATGCGAAGAACAACAAGAAGCAGAAGCAGAGGAGGAGGACGAGTTTGTGACGGTTCCAATGTGGCCGGACGACTCTGCAGATGAGGCTGCGAATCGCACGGCAACGACAGCGACGACCGCGAGCGAGGCAGAGGCAGAGGCAGAGGCAAGGCGGGAAGCAGCGCGCAAACGGATTCGCTTGGCGCTGAGCGAGATGGACAATGGCGACGAGGCTGGCGAGCCACCAGCCATGCAAGAGCAAGCGAGGCAATTCGAATCGAACGCCACACATTCTGAGGGTGAAGCGGACAGACCTGCTGCTGCTGCTGGTGCTGCTGGTGCTGCTGGTGCTGCTGCTGCGTCTGGCGTGCAACTTGGAAAACAACAACCACAACAAGCTGTCAAGACGCAGACAAACGCCGCAAAGAACGCCGAGATGCAAGCGCGCGCGGCGATCGAGCAGCTCGCAACGGACGACCAGAAAATGCTCGTGGCCATGTACAGCGCGATCGACGCAGCGTGCTCACTGCTCAAGCCGCGTGGAATCATCTGCACTCTGAGCCGAGTTGAGTACCATGTCTTGTTTTGGGAAGGGGGGCGTGGTGTGTGTATGTGGAGGGTGTGGTTTTGTGTGGGCGAAATTGCTGAGAGAAGAAAAAAAACACTCAGGGAGGGGGGGGGGGAAATAAACTAGTAACTTTGTGCCATTTTTACCAACCACATCTTTGTCCTTTCAAACAGATTTCCAGCACCGTCCAAGCAATGAGTGGTGTCACTCCGACCTGGAACGTGATTCAGCGCATTGCGAATATTGCGCCAAGCCATGTCATGCTGCAGCACGTTCAAATGCCGAGTGAAACGCACTCAAAGCAGGATGCTGCCATCCGCCGCTACTTGACGCTGGAGCACTATGGTTCTGCCGCCGCCGCTCGCCCGAGCGCGCTCTATCAGTCGCGATTCGCACAGCCCGATCTCTACGCTCCTCCAAATGCCGACCAACAGACCCGAAATGTGCCGTTCAGCAGCAGCAGCAGCAGCGCTGTGCCCGCGCTCGCCTTTGTCCGTGCAGACCCCGCAATCCGGCACGTGCTTGCGCCTGATGAGGACCCGTCGACGCATCTCGAGATTGTCTTTTCACATTTGCGGTCGTTTGGTAGCAGCACTGCCATGTCTGCGGCCCAATCGACGGCTCTACTCCGAAGAAAGACGCGCTTTGTGCGTTTGCTTCTCGCAGCGGCGGCGGCGTCACCCAACTCTGAAAACCAGTCAACGGACGTTGGCGCTTTCCCGGCTGTCGACCCAGACCCGCCTCAACCGTCCCAAGCAACCCCAGCCGACCTTCTGGCGTTGCCGGTTACATCGCTTGCCGATTCGCTTCCCGATTCGCTTCCTACTACGCCGTTCGTGGCAAATGAAACCGAATCATCGACACCAACAGCACACAAAACTGACGGCGGACCCTTGCATTCGGCCCATGAATTTATTCAGCAAATTCAGGCCCAGCCATTCTATGAAGGACAAATTGTGCATATTCAGGACATTCCGGCCAGGCCGGCCCAAGTGAAGCCCTTGACAGTAAGCCGCTGGTTTTTTTTTTTGTTTTTTTCTTGTTTTGTTTTGCGCATCATCTTCATCCCATCTCGCCATCTTTGCCAACGCTCTTGTTGGTGCTATTATGCATTGACAGATCAACCTGCACCCTGCCATGCGCGCTGCTCTTGTTGAGCGTGGGTTTGACTCGTTGTACTCTCATCAAGTCGAAGCACTGGAGGCGCTATGGAAAGGCCAGCATGCCATTGTTTCGACTTCAACCAGCAGCGGCAAATCGCTCATTTATAATGCCACTGCGATCAATGCAGCCTTGATGAACCGACAAGCTTTGGCGCTCTACCTTTTCCCCACAAAGGCTCTGGCTCAAGACCAACTTCGGGCGCTGAATGCACTGCTGGCGCTGTCTTCTCTCGTGCCCTATCAGCTGTTTGCGGCCACACTGGACGGTGACACCCCCAAAAGCGAGCGAGCCAACGTGCGCGAGAGCGCGTCGGTCGTGTTGACAAACCCGGACATGCTTCACGTCAGCATTTTGCCCCAGCACAAAAATTGGCCGCGTCTCTTTTCGCAGCTTCGCCTTGTCGTTGTCGATGAGGCACACGTCTACTCGGGGGCGTTTGGCTCTCATGTTTCATGCGTGCTTCGGCGATTGCGGAGGCTCTGCGAACTCTACGGCGCCGCGCCTCAGTTTATCTGCTGCTCGGCCACGATTTCCAACCCTCGCAACCTCATGTCGCAGCTGATTGGCGTTCCAGAACCGGAGATTGCGGTGATTTCCCGCGACGGCTCTCCATCGGGGCACAAAAAGTTTGTGTTTTGGGACCCGAACGCAAAGCTGTGGCGGGCCATCACAGCAGCAAAGCAAGCTGCTGCGCAAGCTGCCAAGGCGCGGAACGACGCAACACGTCACTCGGTTTTTGTTGAAGAAGGAGGCGCACCAGCAGCAACTGCCGAAGCCAAACACCAAGAATCATCCTCGTTCGCGTCCATGTTCGGAGGTTCGGAAGCTCTGCGTTCCTCGACAGTCGATCTGACGCAGTTTTTCGATGCAGATTTGCTTCACCAGATGGCCAGCTTGAGCTCTGACAGTGTGTCGTCCGTAGAAGAAAGTGGTCTGGACAGCAGCCGGACTCTTTCCGATCCCGATCTCGCACTCATCTCCGATGCACTGTCGCCTGGGCCGTCCGTCGCCTCGACCGCTGAAGCAACGACTCTGCTACACAAGCCTGCTGCCATGGTGCCCGCTATCGCGGCCAGTGGCCCAGATTCCGGCAGCTTCAATCCAGTCACCGTGCTGTCTGGTAGCCGACCCGGCTTCACCACTGCGTCGTCTCTCGTCTCCACGGCTTCCTCGCACCCGCATCCCAACGAAGGCGTTTCGATTATTTTGCGCGCGTTGAGTGATCCTCATCGTCGCCAGCACCTGCTAAAGTCACCGTTGGTCGCCTGTGCGCAGATTCTCCGACTCGCAGTCAAGCTGGGCCTCCGGACGATCGCATTTGCACGAATCCGCAAGGTCTGCGAGCTCATGCTCAGGTATACTCACCGCTTTCTCGTCGAAGAAGGGCTGGCATCGCTTGTGCCAAAGGTCACCTCGTACCGTAGCGGCTACTCGATTCCGGATCGCCGCCGAATTGAACGCGGGCTCTTCCACGGGCATCTCACGGCCATCACGGCGACAAACGCCCTCGAGCTGGGCGTGGATGTCGGAACACTGGATGCGACGCTGCATCTCGGCTTTCCCAGCTCACTCTCGTCGCTGTGGCAGCAGGCCGGTCGCAGTGGCCGGAACGAACGACCAAGCGTTTCCATCTTCGTGGCCTACCCCTCCCCGATCGATCAGCACTTTTGCCGCCACCCTCTCGAAATTTTCACTCGAGAAATGGAAGCTTCATGCATTGATCCCGGAAACGAGAGCGTGCTTTGGGGTCATTTGTTGTGCGCCGCAGCCGAGCATCCCCTGACCGACGCAGACAGCCAATGGTTTGGCCCCACTTTTGACAGCGTAGTTGCCGTCATGTTGGCCGGTCGACGACCCGGTGGTGTCCCCATGGATGGCGGAGCCGTGCTGGCTCGCCGAAACGGTCTGTACGTGCAAACCTTTCGAATTGAGGTTCCTTCGGCGGCCGTCAGCATCCGCAGTATCGACACAATTCGCTACAAGGTCGTGAACGAACTCACTGGCGAATGCCTGGACGAGATTGACGAGTCGCGGGCGTTCTTTGAAATCTATGACGGCGCCATCTACTTGCATCAAGGGAACGAGTACTTGGTGCGCAAGCTCGATTTAACCGAACGCATCGCCTTTGTAAAGCCCTGCATCGCTGGATACTACACAAAGCAGCGTGATCGAAAGGACGTGCAAACTTTGCGGGTGATTAAGAGCGGCAGCGCAACCAGGCAAGTTCTCTCAACCATTTCGCAGCCCGAGGAGCAACAACCTGGGACCTTAGAGTGGGCATTTACTGAGCACCATGTCGACCATGACCACCCAACCCTGCATCCTGTGAGAAATCGAGAGTCATTAAGTGCCCACCAGCAACCGGGCATTCCTGGCAGCCCAAATGCAGAAACCCCTCCTCCTAGCTTGACCCCCTACCCAACTCCCGCACATCGTGATGATGACCATCTGCCGTCAAGCCCCAGTAGACGGCGATTCATGTCTCGAGAAGCTCTGGCGCGCCCCCACGGACGACTGCAACGTCCAGAATTTGTGCCCAGCGGTTTCCAGACGACTCTGCAGCAAGATGTCCCTCCAAGCTCGTCCGAAGCAGTCCCGCATGAGGTCATTCCGGCCGGCACAATAAGCTGCAACTACGCAAAGGCCAATGTCTGCTTGAGCGTGTTTGGATTTAAGAAAATTTGGCAAAAGAATTCGGCAGTGTTTGATCGGCTGCCGCTTGATCTGCCTCCAGTGGAATTCGAGACATACGCCAGCTGGATTGACCTATCACAATCCGTCAAGCGCCACGTTGAAGCCTGTGGGTTTGAGTTTCGAGCCGGAGCCCACGGTGCAGCTCACGCCGTTCTCAACATGGTGCCGCTGTTTTTATCGTGCGACCCAAACGACCTCGGAACGGAGTGCATCAGCATTAGCGAGACCCGCCTGCGACCTCCGCGCATTCTGCTGTACGATACTAGACCTGGCGGTGTTGGGCTTGCTCTCAAAGCGTACCATCTCTTGCCGGCTATGCTCGAAGCAGCATATCAGCTTGTGCGCGAGTGCGTGTGCGACAACGGCTGCCCGTCCTGCATCCACGCCGTCACCTGCAGTGAGCATAATTCAGTGAGTGACAAATCCGCGGCTCTCGAGATCATGCGGTGTGTTCTTGCGGGTGGTGATCCCTCGGCAAAAGTCGTAGCGGCCAATCCTTCTTCGTCGCAAGTGACTCACCGCGCACACGACCGTCCCTGACTCTCGGAAGTTGGCTGTGTTCTCTCGCTGAACACCTCCGTTGCCAACTTCTGGATTGAGGTCAACAACATTCACGCTGCCGTGTCGCCGGCCTCCCGACCCTCCGCCGCGATGCCAACTCGAAAGCTGCGGTTGCCAGCCTCATGAAGGAAGCCAAAGCTGCTCCCAACAATGCCGGAGCGACCAATTTCCAGTCCCTTGTTGACTATTCAAACGGGTGCTCGTTGTAGATCTAATGCATGTCCCGCAAGTTTGCCGAACAACTTTTCCCTTCAGATCCGCACCAAAATTACCAACTCGCCTATTTAATTTTGTTCTTCAAAGTTTTAGGTGCAGCAGGGGAAGGAGATGACTGGGAGGCCGCTTTGGAGTCTTTTTCTCTGGACTCGATTGAATAGCAGCCCACTTTCTTGCTTCTTGTTAACACCCGAAAACGGGAGGAGTGAAGGAATTTGACAGCCAATTTCATGACATGACCTTGAACAAACACCGCTCCTTGCCCAGAAACAAAACAAAACAAAACAATTAAAAAATATGGCCAAACCCACCATCGCCACTCTTTGTTTTTGGTCGAGGTTCAGAGACAACAGGCTCACAATGCGCAAACAAGAGCGCAAACAGCGGCAGCTACGTCTGCCAGCCTCATCACGCTCAGGGGATCTGCCGATCGAGTCAGGCGAGAGCGTGTTCAAAGCAGCTGAGCGTGCGAGCTTTCAGACAACAAACGAAGGCAGACAGACTGGCACAGAAAGACGGACAAAAAGCAGGGCTTTCAACAGCGAAGAGGTGCATAAGCACAGCAGGACCAAACACCCAAGATCGCCGAGTTTTGAGCGAACAGATCACCATGGATTTCCTTCTTTGTCGCTTGGTTCAGTCTTTCTATTTTTTCCTCTTTTTTATTTTTTCCTCTTTTTATTTTTTTTATTTTTCCTCTTTTTTTCTTTTCTTTTTTCTTGTTTGGTGGTTAGTTTGCACTTCCATCTCCGCCATCCATCACCCACCCGTTCATCTCGCACAAGCTACTTGTCGTGAATGCCTACGTCTGTCTGTCTCTGTGTGTGCCTGCGCCCGAAGTGCACGAATAGGACCAAAGCAACAGTACAACAAAACGAGCTTTTGCATTACACAAAAAAATAACAAAACAAAAACAGAACACAACCACAACAGCTGATCGCGACCAGTCGCAGTTGGTCGCCTGTCCCTCCCATCCCCATCCCCATCCCCATCGTCATCCCCATCCCAATCTCCGTGTTTGGGAGTGCCAGGGTGCGCAACGAAACGGTTTGTGGTTGTGGGCAGGTCTCCTTGTGTTTGTTGTGTGGGGAGCGGCAGTTTGATCTGCTGGTCGCTCCGCTCGTATTGTCTGTCGGGACATTCTCTGTTCCCGAAACCCACCACCACCACCACCACCACCACCACCACCACCACCACCACCACCTACTACCACCTACTACCATTAAACAGCATCCTCGAGTTGTGAGCGGGAAAGGACGGTGTGTCAAGCGGGAGACAGCGAAGGACGCAACTCCAAAACCAGTCCCCAACACCACACCCGAGTGTTTTGTTTTTGGCTAGCCTTCCTTTCCGCTCATGTCCCATACAATGCTATGGAGTGGCGCTGCTGTTGAACATCAGAGCGACAACATTGTCGTGCGCTTGAAATTCTCACCGATTCACACGCGTGATTTGCGTTGTGTGCAATTTTTGGTTTTTTGGTAGATTCGTTGTTCAGTTTTCACCGTCATGCGCCGCTCGTTCCAAAATACGCGATTGGTCTGGCTACTGGGAGCACTTGTTCTGGTCTGTTTGTCGAGTGCTTCCGTCCAGGCCAACTCGTGCGATGACGAGTGCCCAGTCCCGTGCGAATGCCCAGTCCCGTGCGATCTCGATTGCACAGAGTGCGTGTGCACATGGTCGCCCCCAGCCGCCGACTCGTGCCAAAATGGGGACTGCACTTGTGATTCGGACGGTGTGGTAGAATGCGCCGTTTTGACAGAAACCATGAAGCTACCGCAAGACACGCAGTCTCTGTAATTGGAAAACAAACCATCCGTTGCTCGTTGGTTCATCCCAAACAAACCTGCGCTCACTCCCATCCTTCAACCAGCGAACTGCTCTCGCTTTCTGCATCGAACTTTCAGTTCATTGATTTTTCTGGGCTGACCCAGCTGAACTTTCTGTACGTGCACCAATCTCAACAAGTTGGACGGACAGCTTTCTAACTCAACGTTGTTCAGGAAGCTGCCATTCGCCATGCAAAAAACCCAAGTTTCTGCGAGCATGTTTTCCGGTCTCACATCTCTCACAAGACTGTAAGTACAGCAAGCTTGTTGCGCGCGCGGTGGCGTTTGGTGAAGCTGAGCAAAGTTGTTACTCTTTGAATGTGCAGCCTCTTAAGTTCTAGCACTTTCAACTTGAACGTTTTCAAGCTAATGAACATAACAACACTGTAAGTCCATCGCCTCGATCGTGGCTTTTGTTCTGGCTTGCACTTGATATGACAATCTTGCAGCAGTAGGTGCTGCTTTCGCAATACTGATTTTGTTTTGTTCGCTATGGTACCAGAGATGTTTTTGATCACGTCGGGACTTCTGGGGCTTTTTTTGGCATGAATTCAGTGCAGACATTGTACGAGAGCCTGATAGTTGTGCATTGGGTTGCTGAAAACAACTGTATTGACATTTGTGCCTTGCCTAGATCATTGGTCATGCCGACGTCACTTTCAGCCAATTCTCTGTCGGGGCTCCCTGCACTTCGAACCCTGTGAGTCACCGAGTGGCTGACAAAAGCTGCAGCTTGGAACTTGCATCTCATCGTGAACACGAAACAGTCAGCTTCAGCTTGATACTAATAGTGTGCCTGCATGGCTGAGTACTATCATCAGTCCGGTTTCGAACGCTTTGACCTCCTTGTACGTGAACTGAAGTTCTCTGCACGGAAGCAACTTTGAATCATTCATTTTGCTGACAACTCGTGATTGCAGAAGCGTTTACTCAAACACCAACTTTTTCGCCTCGTTGACTGTCTCAGCTCCCAACCTACAATCACTGTACGTTCCGCGTGTTTCGGTTGGAACTGGTCTTGCGACTCACATTACGTCTACTTTACGGCAATTTGAATGAATTTTTTCACGCTGCTGATAGAACCATCAGTGGCTCCGACATCACTTCAATCTCGTCGAATCAGTTTGCGCCGACTCCCGGCCATCTCCAGTCCTTGCAAACTCTGTAGGTTTTTGTTCGAATCGAGCCGCGTGAACAGCATCGCCTTTATTGACTGGACCGTTTTGTCTGCCTTGTGCACATTATTAGCTCGATTCTCAACCAGCCGATCAGAAGTCTTCCTAGCAGCACATTTTCAAACCTACCCGTTCTGACATCTCTGTACGGCTACTTGGGGGGGGGGTGATCAAAACGTGTCTCATTGGATGAACTTGCTCTGACCATGCCTCTCGCATCAGGTTCGTGAAAGACAGCGCCATTACTCAAATCTCCTCGACTGCGTTCCAAGGTCTGTCGCAATTGACGACGCTGTAAGTTGACCGTGAAGCAGTACCATGCGATTTTCTTTCATGAACTCATCGGACACGCGCATCTGAGCAGCGATTTGACCAACAATCGGCTCACAAGCATTCCTGCGACGGTCTTTGATAATACTCCGTCCTTGATCGTACTGTACGTTGGCTTGCCTTGTGATTCCACCAGCTTTCCTGGCAGTGAATATTGAATTTCTGAATGTGTTGTTCAGGAGACTCTCCCCGTCCCGGATTACGCAGTATCCCCAAAATCTCTTCCAAGGGCTCCAAGCTGCTCCCATCTTGTACGTTCGTTCTCTGTGGTGTTGGGCACCATCGCCTCCTGCCCGCTCATTTCTTTGCTCTCCAACTCCCTCATCGGCTCCTTCCACAGATATCTGGGCGGCCCAGCCTCTACTCTTCCCCCTGGCTTGTTCCAGAACGCCGCATGGACATCCGCTGCGACGGTGTATTTTTCTCCCAACAACTTTACGTTTGGTAGCAATATTCGTGCGCCTCCTAGCACATATGGTTCGGCCGCGTCTCCACAAGGTAAAGGGCCAACGGGATCCGAGTGCGGAGCGTAGTATGGCCAAGACTTGGTTTTCACATCGCTGACCATCGTTGTCTTGGAATACTAGCTTGTCACCCAGCTTGTGCAACGTGCTATGCTGCTTCCGCAGCTGCCTGCTGCCCTTCAGACTGTCTCTATTGTACTTCAAGCAGCACGTGCTCGCAGTGCTACGATGGCTATGTGCTGACTGGGAACACTTGCGGCTCCATCGAATTCGTCTCATCGGCTGCTTCTGTGGCTTCCCTGGTCTCGATCGCCTCCATCCCGTCGGCTGCATCGGTACAGTCCGTCGAGTCCGCTCAATCCGTGGCTTCTGTCGATTCAGCATCTTCTGTCTCGGTCCAACTCGTTGAAGCCACTTCAGCCGAGTCAGCCAGGTCTGTGTCTGCGTCTTCCGCAATGTCGGTAGAATCGGCAATCTCGGCTTCCATTGCGGCAGCTGCAGCTGCAAACAAGAACAGTGACGACAGCTCAACGTTGCCTATCATTGTTGGTGCTGTGGCTGGTTGCGTCCTTCTTCTTGCCCTGATCGCTCTCGCAGTCACCTTGTACAGGCGGCGCTCGCAATCCCAGCTGGCCACGTCCTCTAGTATGCGCCGCACCTCGCAAGTGTTCATGAGCGATTCATTCTCCTTCCGGCCCGATGAGACGTTTACCAAGAGCTACATGCAATCGGAGGCGCTGTACGAATCGGTCGATGTGTACGCCAGCACGACCGAGAATCCCATGTACTCGGAGGTGTTGGGGCTGGCTGAACCAGTGGCGAACGAAATTCCCCCTGCCTCTGGCACTGATTACGTGGCACCCTCCCCTTAGAGATCTTCTGAGCTCGTATGAGAGATCTTCTGAGCTAACCAAAAAAAAAAAAAACCAAAGCCCCTGTCCTGTTTGTTAAGCCATCGGGCTTTGACCACCTCCAGCTGAGCGGATAGGATGGGGTTTCTGAGTTCTACATCGAGTTCTAAAGTGTTGGAAATTATTTTCCCCCCCCAGAGTTAAATATTCGTGTTTGAAAATTGGAGCCAAACAAAAACATGGCGTTGTGAACTAGTTGTCAAGTGTTTGACATTGCGTTGCAGAGGTTTTTGATCGTGTTGCGAGTTATTAAAAGTGTTTCAGAGTTATTAAAAGTGTTTCAGAGTTATTAAAAGTGTTTCAGAGTTTGCGAAACTGCGCAAGAGTGCTTCGAGTGGCATTGATGAACATGTACCGCCAAATGCATCCAATGGGCGTCAGAAACTTGCTGGTCCGGTGGGGTACAATAATCGAGTTTATCATCTCTTTCAAAAAAAAACGAGTGCAGTAGAAAACAAGAACACGACCAAATTCAGGAACAATGCTGCTCGGTATCAAAACGGAAAGGCGCCGCTACTTGCGGGAAGACTTGGTCGGGACAGGAGATGGCGCGTCGACATCCTCGTCCTCAAGACGCGGTTTCTATGACATTTAACGGCACAACAAAATCAGCTTTCAAGACTGCACACGCAACAGCCAACGGACAGACAGGCAGAAAAGTACAACACTCCACGCACCTTATTGGACGTTTCCCGAGACGGCTTTTTGCGCTTGCTCGAGTCGGACGGAGCGGCGGCCTCCTTTTCTTGCTGTTGGTCGAGCATCTCCTTCTCGATCAATTGGATCAGTGACGTGCATCGGCGTTGAAGTTCCTGTTCGCGACAGAGCAAAACAAGCCAAAAGAAAAGAAAAAGTCAGAACAATCGCCAAAACTCATCAAAAACTGCGTGTTGAGCACGAAACGTACCACAGCCGTTCGAGACTTCAAGTACCAATCGAATCGGAATTGTGGGGCGGCACGAATGGCACGGCGAATGTCATCGTACGCCGTCTCGTTGCCATAGCCAACCTTGTACAGCATGCAGATCTGAAGAAAGACAAGGAAAGAGGTGAGCAGGAGCCAAACTTCAATCTTCCAACTCCCTTGCTCTCTTTCTTCTTCGTCTTCTTCTTCTTCTTTCTTCTTCGTCTTCCAACTTTACCAAAAATCGATCCTCCTCTTCCGTAAAGCAGCGACCACGGCCAGAGGTAGAGTAGACGACGCGCAGTTGCTGGAAAGGAGAGCGATAGAGCTGCATCTTGGCACCGAGAATTTGCTGGATTTCCTCGCGACGGCGAATCTTGGACTCACCCAGCTCAATACGTTCCAAGTACTTGTCCGAGTCTGCGACCTCGCGATAGCGGTCCCAAAACACCTTGGCGTACTCGTCCACTTCAGCAACGGACTTGCTCTCAACCTCGGAGGCAATCAGCGCAGTCGCCCAGCGGCCGTACTTTTCGCACCCACGCAAAAAGGCGCGGAAGTCGGCGCGGTTCCAGTTGCTAAAGCCTTGCTCGAGCAGCTGGTCGCGCTCGACAGTCTCCTCCTCGGACAGCGGCTCGCTCTGGTCAATCTTTTCGCACTCTTGCTCGTGCTCGGCCACCAGGTCGACGCCGCTGCTGGCCGCAATCTCCTCGGGCGTGGGTGCCGTTGGCTTCCAGCCGAGCTGCTTGCGGTAGGCATAAATCTCCTGCTGCAAGAGCTCAAAGAGACGCGAAGGGAAGAACTGAAAGTCGGAAATGTTGGGCGTCTTGGCAGGGCGCGGCGGCTTGGCCTTCGAGGAACCAGCACCCGCGTCCTTTTCGGTCGCGTTCGACGTGACGCGAAGGGCCTCTCGGAAGTAGGCGTCCACCGAGTAGGTCTGCTTGCGCTCGCGCTTCGGTGGCTCAATCCAGTTCTTGATGCTGTTGGCCTGTCGCTTGCGGCGGTAGTCTTCACCATCAAAGTTGTACAAGGAGCGCTCATCAGCATCGAGCGAGAAGGACTTGAGGCGATCTTCGCCGAGCTCCTTGAGCTTCTCGTTAAACTCGGCGGTCTTCACCTCGCCCTTGGTGAGAATTGCGTCAATGTCGTCATCGGTAATCATGGCGTCTTCCGTCTTGAACACGCGGTCGGCACCAAAGCGAATCATGGAAAGCATGTCGTCCTTGTTGAGCGCCTTTTGCTGCTCGACCAAGCGACCCTGCTGGATGACCATGGCATCCAGTCGCAGCTTCATCTCGGCGCGCTCAATGATGCGCTCCTCCACCGTGTTTTCGGTGACAAAGCGGAAGATGCGAACCTGCTTCTTTTGACCAATGCGGTGGGCACGATCCTGTGCCTGGAGATCCATTTGGGGGTTCCAGTCACTGTCGTACAGAATGACCGTGTCGGCCGTGTAGAGGTTGATGCCAAGACCACCGGCACGGGTGGACAGCAAAAAGAGGAACTTGGAGCTGTTGGGGGCATTGTACTCGTCAATCATGCGAGCGCGATCCTCGTGGTCGGTCTGACCGTCGAGACGGCAGTAGGTGTGACCGCGCCACATGCAGTAGTCTTCGAGAATGTCGAGCATGCGGGTCATTTGGCTGAAAATGAGCACACGCGAACCTTGAGCCTGGAGCTTCGGGAGCAGCTTGTCGAGAACACTCATCTTGCCGCACGCGTCCAGCAAGTGCTTGTCTGTCGTGTAAGGCGGGCCCGGCTCGGTGCCGTCAAACAGATACGGATGGTTGCAGCACTTGCGCAGCTGCATCAAAATATTGGAAAGGCGAACCTTGTTGGCATTGCCAGAGTTGACCACATCGAGGTCTTTGAGCAGAATGCCCTGGTAGACCTCGCGCTGCTTTGGCGTGAGTCCAATGTAGATTTTCGTCTCCTTCTTGGGCAGCAGACTCTTCTCCACCTCGGCCTTCAGACGACGCAGCAAGAACGGCTTGAGAATGGCGTGCAGGCGGCTCACGACCTCGAGCTGGTCGGTGCTCGAAGTCAGCGAAAACCAGGCGTCGAAATCGTCCGACGAGGCGAAAATGTCGGGAAGCAGAAAGTTGAGCAACGCCCACAGTTCATGCAGGTTGTTTTGCAGCGGTGTGCCTGTCAGGAGCAGGCGGTTTTTCGTCTTAAACTCGCGCAGCACCGTTGCCAGGCGCGACGCCTCGTTCTTGATCGAGTGGGCCTCGTCCAAAACCAAGTAGTGGAAGTTGAACTTGCGCAGTGCTGCCTTCTCGCGGTAGGTGATTTCGTACGACGTCACGCAGACGTCCCAGTCTCCCGGGGCCAGTGTGGTCTGGGCAAACTCTGCACGCCACTCCTTCGGACCGTGGAAGCAGATGACACGCAGAGAAGGGCACCAACGACGAAACTCATTCATCCAATTGGTCAGCGTCGACTTGGGCACGACGAGAAGATTGTGCGACTTGATCTTTTTGATGTTTTTGATGTAGCCGAGCATCGAGATGGATTGCAGTGTTTTTCCGAGACCCTACAAATGAAACAAAAACAACAACAACAACAACAAAAAGCATGGCAGCACAGAGTCGCAATGGCGATGAGAAAGAAGAGTTGACGGGATGCTGGAAACAACGACGACGAGCAGCTTTTCTTTTCTTTTTTGTCTCTTTTTTTTTTTTCTTTTTTTCTTTGTTTGTTTTGTACTTACCATCTCATCTGCCAGAATGCCGTTGATGCCGTTCTCGTAGGCCTGAATCATCCAGTTCAAGCCGCGAATCTGGTAGTCTCGCATCTTGCCACCTTCAATGTACGGAGGCGACTCTGTGAACATGAAGGCGGAGGGTCCTTCATTGCCAGTCAGCTCTTCCTTGACCAGTTCAGCATCCTCGGCCTCTTGGTTGCGGCGACGGCGGCGTTGTGGAGACCTGAAGGATACGATACCAGCGACCAAAAAAAACAAAGGGCAGTGAGCGATCCGTCAAACACAAGCAGACGCGATGAGACCAAAAGCCAAAAAGCAAGCCTGTACTTTGGAGGGGCGGCGTCTTCCGAGACATCCATTGCTGCGGGCGCGTCGGCTGAGGTTGAGGCGGCATCAAGCTTGCTCTTCATCGCAGTCTGGTCCAGTCGGCCGTCAGCAAGAAAGTGGGCGAAAATGGCAGTCTGCTTGAGCAGAAACTGAAATCGATTCGCCTTGTCTTTGGCCTGGAAACAACAACAAAAAAACAAAGTGCAATGTTAGCGTCGTGCAACCAACGCGAGCTAGAGCAGCACACCCCCTCGGCCGTTGGACTTACAATCTGAGCGGCAAACTCTGAGTTTTCGCTGTCCTTGGCAGCCTGCTTGCCACGCTTGGTCGTCGTCGCGGTCGCAGTCGCGCCTTCATCCTCCGAGTCGTCCGACTGTGGAAAGGGTTGTTTTCATTGATCAACAAATCATCCGGGACACTTGTCAGTTTCAACGAATGAACGAATGGGGACAACGCAGCATCGATCGAGTGCTCATCGCACCAGACCCAATGCCCTCGCTCGCTCTCCCAACACCCGCATCCTCGTTTTTTCTGCATCCGTCGCACACCGCCAGAACGCCCCCCTCCCGCCCCCTCGGGCAAGCCAGCAAAAAAAAAATGCATGCAAGACAAGCCAAGCAAACGAGGGAGGAAGCAAAAAAAAAAAAAAAAAAAAAAAAAAAAAAAAAGGCGAGATCTTGCTTCGAATGCCGCGTCAATAGAGCGCCCGTATCCGCGTCAGCGAGAGTGAAACAGAACTGGAGCACAACCATGCATGCTACAGAGAGGAGCGCTTTGGGACGGACCGCAGAGCACTCGCTCTGGTGCCCAGTAGCACGCAACATGCGTCTTCCCGCGCTTTTTTTTTTTTTTTTTGGCGCTTTCAATCTCTTCCTTCTGGATGGACAGTGTTGAGGGATGGTGTACCTCTTCAAAGTCCATGACAGGTTGGGGGACGCTGCTGGAAGGCCCAGCGGGGACGGGCGATGCGCGGAAGGACGCCATCGCCGAGTTGGTTGCGCTGTCGGGACCGACTTGTTCCATTTCTCAACAAAAGCGACAGTTGTAGACTGCGCTGGACGGGACTGGATTGGGTTTCTGTTGACATCAACAGAACGACAAGAGCAAGGCAACTGTGGCGTTGTCTGCTATCAACCATGTCTAGGTCTGAGAGCGGACGGGTTGTGTGTAGATTTGGGATAGACTCCAAACACACAAGCAAGCAAGCAAGATCGCTGCCGACCCGGTGGACATTTGCAGTTACTTGTTGCAGATCCGAAGCAGAGGCAATCGAAGGTGACTTGCAGTGTTCTGAAGGCTGTTTCCGCAAAAGTAAAAGAAAAGCGAACACAGGAAAAAAACAAAAAGAAAAAGAAAAATAACTTACCGTTGCAAGGGTTGCTCAGGCGCTCTTCTTGACAAGTCAAACAAATGCACGGAGTGTTGCAGAACTGACCCTGTCCAGTTAGAATGTTGCCGACGGCTCCATCCGATGGCATGAAAATTCGTAGAAACACAGCTTTCGCTGCTGGATGTTTTGCTTTTTGTTTTTGTCCAGAGTCGGTCTCAGCTGCGCTTTAGGTCGTGCTATTGTCGCTCCATACTCGGTACCTCTCGCACAAGTTGTTTGCTGTCCTTGCCAGCACACCATTGCAGACCTGGACATGCTTTGGAGGCGCCCTTGCTTGTGCACTGCTTTGCAGAATTATCAGTCCGTACAGACTAAGCGCAGCTTGTTGTCGAGCATTGTCTTTGCGCTTGTTCTCTTCCCTGTGACCCGTGCCAGAGGTAAATCCATGCAACAAGAGTCGGCTCCATTGATTGCCTTTCGATCCTATTCATGGCAACGACCGGTTGAGCAGGTGCTGCTTGTTGCGTCGTTTCTGTTGCTGGAGCTCAGTTTGGTGCTAGATTTTGGTTTGTCTGTGTGTGTGAGTGTGTGCGTGCAGGTTGCGCGCCTCGACATCTTCCTCCTGTTAACACATCTACCAATGTACACTCTTTGACAGTGTCCTCGCCCCTCCCGAACCAACCAACCAGCCTCGAGCTGGAAAGGGTTGTTTTTGTTTTTCCCGCCTTTTTTTTTTTTTTTTTTTTGGTTATTTTTTGTTGTGTCGGTGACTTTTTGTGTCGATACTTTGCTCCCCCTCGACACCTCCCTCCAGCTGTCACATCTGCCAATAAAGTGCCTCCTTCACAATGCCCAACCAACCTCCAGCGAAAGTTTTGCTTTCCCGCCCTTTTTGTTTTGTTTGCTGTTTCCGCATTAAGAATCCAGTTCACTCGAAATTTTGTACTTTTTGGCGCGAAAACAGGGCTGAAACGCCAGCGCCACCTCTCTTCTTTTCAAACGGCGATTTCAGGTACTTGGCGGCCCGCTTGCTGCTCCCTTTGCCTCAGAGAATACTTCCAGGGGTGTCTTGAATTTTTTCTCGGGGTTTTTTCAGGATCAAGTTGGCCGTGCTTTTCTGTTTTAGCGACAAAACGCTGGTCGATTTTCGAGCAAAAACAAATTCAACTCTATCCTTCAATTTTTTTTTTTTTCAAAAGAACAAGAAAAAAAAATTGTGAAGGAACTTTTTTTTTTGTTCACTTCTTTTTTTTTTAAACTTGCCCAAACGCCCCTTCACCGTTCGCGGTCCACTCTTCACCCCCACTCTCCTGGCCTAGTGCAGTACGTTTAAAAACATTTGCTCTACACACTCGTGGTGGTCTGGTTCCAGGGCTCTCTGTATAAAAAGCGCCAGGGACGGCGAAAGAAGCGTGTTTGGCTGCGCCTGTTTTCTCGACTTTTCCTTTTTTTCAAAAAACCTAATGTACTTCCAGCAGAAAAAACGGAAGAAAAAAATTGGCGCGGAAGAAAAAAACAAAAGCTGGACGAAAACGTTTGCTGTGCGTTTTTTTTTTTTCTGGTTTTTTTTCTTGTTTTTTTGATTCTTCTTTTTTTTTTTTTTTTGAACCGCCGCTTTTGGCCGTCGCTGGTGTGTCCCGAGTGCGCCTCCCCGCGTCCGGACCGCCAGCGGCAACTGAATGGCCACATGTAGATGGTGTTGCTGCTTGTCCGGGTCAGCACAGCTCATCCTGAGGCGCAGCTGGACACAGCAAACAAAACCAGTTCTTTTTGGCTGCTTTTTTTTTTTTCCAATACAAAGCCAAAGAACCAGAAAAAAAAAAAAAAAAAAAAAACGTGGCCGTACTCGAAAACGCTCTAGTGAACTCTTTGTATACTCTCCTCTTTTCAATTCACGACCTATACCGATCCTCACTGCACCGAAACAAACTCAAGTACCACTTTGAATTTGGATCCAACAACCAACTCCCAGCGACGAGCACACTTGTTCATCCGCCCGAGTTGTTGTTGCAACCTGACTGACTTGCGTTGCTCGTTTGTGTTTGATCTTGATCTGGTTTGATCCGATCTGTAGACTGAGCGATTTTGGAGCAAATTTGCAGCGAAGCAACACACACAAATGGCTGAACCGCGCTCCCCCGACCCCGAGGATCTGCCCAACAGCAAGCGCATGCGCATGGATGACTCTGTAGATGGCGTCGATCCCGTGGACGATTTCTCATTTGCATCTGCACCGACTGGCGAATATGGTACAGTCTCCACAGTTGCAACCAAATCGAAATGTTTTGCTCTGAGAGGCCTCAGTTCAGTCGTTGTCTCACTGTGGCGTGCATTCTTCCTTGTCCAAAATCCCCGTGCAGGCGCATCCGAAGAAGTCAATAGCCTGGCACGATCGCTCAACGATGGTCTGCCTGATTTGGACGACGAGACCGACACGGGAACTGGAGGCGAGACGGCAATGAACCAGGATCCAGACACGGCCCAGGGGGCACTTGCAGCACTAGACGGAGTAGGCCACTCGGAGCTCTCCAATTTCTTGCCCAGCGATGGCAATGGGGGCGCGAGCTCGGAATCGATTTTCGACTCTGCAGCCACGACCGCGGCAAACCAAGGCGATGTGGGTGCTGTCATGTCGTCAGCCAACGCGGACAGCTTTGATCAGCACGCCGGCGCGGGCGCAAGCAGCTCGCTTGCCTCTCCATTCGTGGGCGCAGTCAGCTCGCCATCCATTAAGCCGCTCGCGGCCGATTCTAGTACCGATCTTTCCACTTCCATGCTCTCCTCGTTTGGACCCGCTGGATCTGATGCGTCTTCGGGCGTAGCAAACACCTCGGCATCTACGTTGGCCTCGGCCCAAAACGCATCCGGCTCTGCCGTCACAGACCGAAAAAAGGGCATTCAACAGCAACTGCTCCTCCTAATCCACTCGTATCGCTGCACCCAGTCCACAGACAAGTGCAAATTGCCACACTGCGCGGTCATCAAGAACGTGCTCAGCCACATGAGCACCTGCAAGAATGGGCGCGACTGCGCCACACCGCATTGCGCTTCGTCGCGTCAAATCATTGCCCACTATTCCACCTGCAAAAATCCCGACTGCGTCATCTGTCAGCCTCTCAAGCAGCCCGTTGTCCAAAACCGCATGCCACCCGTCAAGGCAGAAACACACGCGGGCGGAGCTCCGTCATTGCTCACGAACGGCCCTGGCCTCACCCATCCATTGAGCTCGATCAACCTGTCTAACACTGGCTCTGGCGCGCATGCCGCGGGCCGGGCGCCACCTCCGCTGCAGCTGCCGAACGGAGGCAACAACAATCCCGCTTCCGCGCTGACCTCTGGCAACAGCCAACTCGCCTTCCCTTCTGCCTCGAGCCTCACTCCAGCCCAAGTGGCCAGTTTGCGTATGACCAACTCGTTGAGTGTCAAGGTGCCGCCCGCCATGGCCAAGGCAGAGCACATCCAATCCCCGTCTGCAGCACAGCAACTATTGCAACAACAACTCCAGCAGCAACAGCAACACCAGCAACAACAACAACAGCAGCAGCAGCAGCAACAACAACAGCAACAGCAACAGCAAACTAGCGATCGCTCGTCCGTCGGACTACAAGCAGAACAGGCTCAGTTGCTAAGAGCCCAGCTCAACACGCTGATGCAAATCCCGCAAGCGTCTCAAATGCTCAACGACCACGGCATTCGAAAGTCGGCTGACGTGCTGGAGGCGGTGAAAAACCACACCATTGAGCGCACCATGAACACCATTGCGGCAGCGCTGGGCATCACTCTGCCAACATCTTTGCCATCCATGACACCGATTGGTGGCGCCTCAAGCAGCGACAGCTCTCATCTAAGCAGTGCCGGAAGTGTCCTTGGTAACCCTGGGTCCTCTCTTGGTGGCCCAGCGAGCATTCCGCCGCCTTCCTCGAGCGTATCTGGCTCTGGCGCAAGCGGCGCCCCCTGGGCCAACAACCCAGCAGATCCCAATCCCGACCCGCAGTGGCGTATCAAGTTCAACAACAACCATCGACTCAAACTGGTCCAGAAGCTCATTGAGGCGCTGCGATCGTGCTGCAAGCCTGACGAAAATCAAGATCGGATTCGGCAGGTCGCCGAGAAGGTGGAGAGCCGCGTCTTCCAGATGGCCCCGACGCAAGACAAGTACTACCACCTGCTGGCTGAGAAGATTTACCGGATGAAGAAGCAGCCCACCCATGTCTCGCTCAACACGATGGGAGTCGATATGAGTGCCGGTGGCGCTGCTGGCGGGATGGGTGCTGCTGGTCCGAACGCGGTCGCCACCGCAGCCGCCATGGGTGCAGTCGCTGGCGCGCGATCGGGATTGCCCCTGAATGCCTTGCAGCAGCAAGTCGCTGCTATTCTGCAGCAGCTCGCCCAGTACCAACTGCAATTCAGCCAACTCCGCGAGCAGCAGACGCTCGCCAATCAGCTGGTCAACTCGCACCGTGCCAACGGCAATCCTGTCCCGGACGACCTCATGACCGTCTACAACTCGATTCAACAGCAACTCTCGCAGCTTGTGGCGTACCAACAAACGGCCGCAGGTATGCTGCGCAGCCATGCTGCCACCGCTGCCCACATGTCGGGTGGCTCGGAAATTGCGGCGCAGGCCGAGGCGGCCGCTACAACCACGTTGAACACGATTGGCAATTTGGCTTCGGTCGTCGGAGCTGGCGGCAACCTGCCAAGCGGCAACGCGCTCGGCAACGGTGCCCAAAACTTTGCTCGCCCCCAGGGCATGGTCGTCAAGCTGAGCGCCGCACCCGTGCAGGCACAGCCCCCGGTTGACCCCGCCATCTACGCCACGTTGACTTGCATGGCGGCCAACAAGACCATCACCAGCGTGACGCAAAATGGCCCCATGTATGTCAAGACCATGCGCGAAGTGTTTTTGCCCATCTTTGAAGAGCTTTGCCGCGATGAAAATGCCGGGCCGTTCATGGTGCCCGTCGACCCTGTGGCTCTGGGAATTTTGGACTATCTCACGGTCATCAAGCGCCCGATGGACTTTAGCACCATCCGCACGCGTCTCGATCGCCCCACCGACAAGCACTTTTACCGCGACCCGCTCGGCTTTGTGGACGACATGCGCCTCGTGTTCACCAACGCCCTCACCTACAACAAGAAGAATTCGCGTGTGCACAAGATGGCCACCAAGCTGTCGGATTTGTTCGAGAACAGGGTGGAGCCTGCCTTGCGCAAGCTGGGCTATTGCTGCGCGCTCCGCCTGCTGCAGTTCTCCCCGCCAAGCCTGTACTGCTTTGGCAAGTGCGTGTCCACCATTCCCCGCGATACGCAGTACCATACGTACGAGAATCGCATCCATTATTGCGCCCGCTGCTTCAAGGAGGCGCCCGACCCAATTGTCGGCATTGATGGCGAGGAGTCGATGGCCAAGGCCCAGTTTTCAACGGCCACCAACAACAAGCTGGACGACGAGCCCTTCAACGACTGCGATGAATGTGGACGCAGGGCGCATGTCATTTGTGCGCTGCACAACAAGCACACGGACACACGATTCCTGTGCCCGCTCTGCAAGAAAAAGTCTGGCAAGAAGGAAATGCGGTTTACGTCGAAAAACCTGCCAAAGTGCGAGCTGTCCACGCATCTCGAGGCGCGCATTTCTACGCACTTGCGCTCTGTGCCCGACTGCGGCGAAGTGACCATTCGCGTCATTCTTGTGCGTGACCACCAGGTGAATTTCAAGGAGCAGATGAAGAAAAAGTCAGTCGAGGAAGGCGGCCCCACCGGCCTCCCGTACCGCCACAAGGCCATGTTTGCCTTCCAAAAGCAAGACGGCGTTGAAGTGTGCTTCTTTGGCATGCACGTCCAAGAGTACGGAAGCGACTGTCCCGAGCCCAACGCCCGCCGTGTCTACGTTTCCTACCTCGACTCGGTCTTTTGGTTCCGGCCGCAGACGCACCGCACGTTTGTCTACCACGAAATCTTGATTGGCTACCTCGAGTATTGCCGCAACTTGGGCTACCGCTACGCGCACATCTGGGCTTGCCCGCCCACGCCTGGCGACGACTACATTTTCTACTGCCATCCCGAAGACCAGAAGGTGCCCAAGCCCAAGCGTCTCCAAGAATGGTACCGTCAGATGCTCACACGCGCGCGCGACGACAAGGTCATTTTGGACTTTTGCGACATTTACTCCCAGTGCATGACCGACGACATCCTGACCGTCCGCCAACTGCCCTATTTCGAGGGAGACTACTGGCCCGGCGTGATTGAAGACTCGCTCACGGAAGCTGCCAAGGAGCGGACTGACACTGAGGAAGCTGGCGAAGAGAAGGGCAAGAAGGGCAGCAGCAAGAAGGCGGCTTTGAAAAAGTCTGGCAGCAAGGCCAAGGGCGCCGTCAAGGTGCGCGCCCTGACTCGCCAGAACTCTGACGTGTGCGAAAAGCTCTACCAGATGATGGAGAAGGCCAAGGACGGCTTTTTCGTGGCCACGCTGCGTCCTCCGACAGACCCGCTGGTCGACATCAAGGATCCCGACCCACTGGTGGCGTGCGCCCTCATGGAAGGCCGTGAGGCCTTTTTGGACTTGGCACGCGAAAACCACTACGAGTTCTCGACTCTGCGGCGCGCCAAGTATGCCAGCCTCATGTTCCTGTACCATCTGCACAATCCCGACGACTCTGCTGGCTACCACATTACGTGCGACTCGTGCCAAGTCTCGCTCAGTGTCGCCGACACACGCTACCGCTGCACAGTGTGTCCCGAGTTTGATCTGTGCCCAAAGTGCCAGACTGCCAAACCGCACGAACACCCGATGGAGCAAGTCGCGTTCGACGCCAGCGGGGACGGCGGCGCTGGTGCTGCTGTGGGTGCCATGGGCGCCTCGGGCGGCGGCGACGGAGGCAGTGACACTGCCAACCGCGCCCTTGCCATCCAGCGGTGCATCGAGTCGCTCGTTCACGCGTGCCAGTGCAGCGACACGGAGTGCAAGAACGGCTCGTGTGTCAAGATGAAGAAGGTGGTCGCACACACTCGCGTCTGCCAGGTCAAGGCACCCGTGTGCAACATTTGCAAGCAGCTTGTTGCGCTGTGCTTCTACCATGCCAAACATTGCCAGGACGATGTTTGCGTCGTTCCGTTCTGCGCTGGCATCAAGCAGCGCCTGCAGCGTCAGCAGCAGCAGACGCGTATGAAGGCCAAAAAGATTGCACAACGCCGCATGCTCTTCCAACGCATGCAGCAACGCAGTGTGCAGGAGGCCTCGGGTATCATTCCCGTCGAAACGCAGCAGCACGCTGATTCTCACCCGAGCTCGGCTCCTTCCAGCGCCTCTGTCGCGGCTGCGCCGCAACTCAACTCTATGGTGACCACGCCGATGCAGGTCGTCCCCAACAGCACGCTCCTTCGCAACAACACTTCCACGGGTGGAACGCCCTCGCCAGCCCCTGCGATGGCACAGCACGCAACCTCCAATGCTCTTGGCAACGTTGGCATGTCCCCCATGCTCACTTCGAACAACCCGATGCTTCCAAACATGCTTGCCGGCAACCTTGGGGCGACTCCCAACCTTGTCGGGTCGCCAGCGCTCGGTACTCTTGGGAATGGCGGTGGTGGTGGTGCTGCTGTTGCTGCTGCTTCTTCGAGTGTCAGCACTCTCTCCCGAAACCAAATCCAGCAAACGAGCCAGATGCTGGAACAGGCGCGGAACGAGTTCCAGAACCGTCTTCGAAACCTTCAGCTGCAGCAACAGGCCTTCGCCGAGAAGAAGGCGTCCATGACTCCGGAAGATCAGGCTCGCGCCCTCGCCGCTCTAACGGCCGAACGCGAGTCGCTGACCCTCGAGAAGAAGAACCTTCTGGATCGATCCACCATCCTCAGCGCTGCCATGCTGGTCGCAAAGCAAAGCTCTGGTCAGCAACTCAGTGCCCCAGAGCTGCAAGTCATTGAAAATGCCACCCTTCTCAAGGCGAAAATGCAACAGCAGCAGCAGCAGCAAAAGCAGCAGCAGCAACAGCAAGCCGCCAGTGCGCTGGCCAACAACCCTCTTCTTGGTCTCAACAATGTGCAAGCGCAACAAAACTTCCAGGTGCAAGCGTTGCAATTGCAAGTTCAGCAACAACAGCAACTGCAGCAGCAACAGCAAGCGAAGGCAAACCTTACGCCGGCTCAGCGCATTCAACAGACCCAGTTGAACCTCGCCCAGCTCAATGAAGCAGCGCGGCTCCACGCCAACAATCCGAACACGGTTGCCCTGATCGAAGCTCGCAAAGCCAAGCTGATCAATGATCTCCGACTCTTGACGCAAGCAGGCGCCATGAATCCCAATGCATTTGCTCCATCCACCTCGTCCGCGATGGACGTGCTTTCCGGCAATGCGAATCGCAACTTTGCCGGGCTTCTCGACAACCCGGCCGATCAGCAACAACAGCAGCACGACCAACAACTGTCGCAAATGGTCAGCGGCCTCTAAAACACTTTCAAAAACAATTCATGTTTGTTGCTGTGCTCGGTTTTCAATTGTATCTCTCCTCCCCTCACTTTTGTCGTCGATTTATTTGTGTTTTTGTGCTTCGATCATTTGTTATCAATTTTACATATTATTGTGAAACCATTCCTTTGAGTTTTTAAGTTTTTTTTCTTCTTTGTGATTGGTCAGTATGCCCGTTTTCAAACAACAAGTCATCAATGACACAACTGTGTCGTAGGATTGCCCGCTGGTTTGCTCAATGTAGCTGGCTACCCTGAAGTTGTCGCTGGCTCGTCAGTCTGTGTGCGAAACAGGAAAACAATTCCAACGCAGCCATCAACACGCATATGAGCGCAATGCCATCTAAAGTTGCCAAAAAAAAAAAAAAAAAAAAAGAGCTCATCAAAACACGGGTTCATAGCACACCTGCTGCATTCCGCCCTCGAGTGCGGTTTCGCTTGGAAGCGCTGGGCTGGACGAGACGGAAGCCGGGGAAGGATTGGCAACCCATTGCAACGCCAACTTGAGATTGTTCAAAAACTGGCCGTGTCCCATCAGCAACTCTGCTGTTTTGCGATTCGCCAGGTGGACGGTAGCAGACGTTTTGGTGTCATTGAAATTCAAACTCGTCACCGGGCCGAATGACTGGGTACAAGCAAGTGTTGGGGATTCAATTAAAAAAACAAGTGAGACACAAAGCATCATCTTGCAACGCCTTCGAGAAGAAAGCGCAAAACAATACATACCGACAAGTGCTGGGCAACTGCATCCGCATCCTGCGCATCAAATCCCGAGACCAGGACGCGGGTTGGGCGGTTGTCCAGAGAAAAGGAACCTGGTGCACGGCCTCGCCCGGCGGTCGCAGCGCCTCGGCCACGACCAGCCGCTCCGAGGCCTCGCGCAGCAGCTGGAGGGAGAGAGCTGGGCAGGGTCTGTTTTCGATCAAACAATAAGGGTGAGTACATTCAAACGTTCGTTTCATCTTCTCCTTGCTCTTTGGTGGTGGGGTTGCTTTGCTCCAGTCGCAATAGTCGACACACCACGATGAGGCAACCAACAGCAAGAATGCCTTCAAAGGCCTCACTTCTGGCTTCGCCGCTTCGGGCGTGGTCTCGAGCTCATTCGTTGCCGGTGCGGTGGTAGACGGCGCTCCAGCAGAAGCAGGCTTCGACAAGGCCGCGGTGCTGCTCTTGGTGACGGACGTGAGGGTTGCAGACACGCTGCCGAGACTCTTGAGAAGCTCGGTTTTAGCCGACGCATTTTTCAACTTGGACAGCTGCTCAAGCAGCTGCTTTTGCTTTTCGACCATGGCGGTCTGCTTCTGCAAAGCTTCGAGCTGGAGCTTTTTGAGCTCGAGTTCCGACGCGGAGCCTGCTGCAGGCGGGGCACCCGGCGCAGCGGGGGTGGGAGCTGTGCTGGTGGAGGTGTTGAAGGTTCGAGACATTGGTCGCGGTGGCCCACCGGCAAAGGCGGCACCGCCACGTGTTGCATGGTAAGCAGGTCTGGGCGCTCGGTGAGATTCACTTGAAGCATCAACTTCAGTCGCTGCGTGACTTGGCTCGTGCTGGCTTTCTGTGTGAGAGTGAGAGCTTGAGTGCACGGGATGCGGAGGTCTGGGATGCGATGAGTTTTGCTGACGGTTTGCTTGGCTCGCATAGAGTACCCGAATGAACCGGTTGCCAAAGACAGCCTCGGGATTGTTATACGCGTTGCGAGCTTCGTTGTGGGAGCCAAATTCAATGATGGCGTCCTTGCGCTGCGGCCCTTGGGCAACTTGCAGATTCACAATGCGACCAAACCGCTTGAAATATTCATTGAGATTTTCAATGGTGTTGAGCTCGGGAGGAATGGAACGGACATAGATGGAAGTGTCGCGTCCAGCTGCTGTTGTTGATGCTGCTGCTGCTGCTGCTGCTGCTGCTGCTGCTGCTGCTGTCGTTGCACCAGTGGCCCCGGAGCTGATCGTGCCGGGTGCTCCTGAGGACGCGTTGGCGGCGCCGGTCGGCAATCGGAAGACGTCTTGCGGCGGTGGCATGGCATTGGACTTGCGAAAGTTGGAGTCATTTTGTTGGTGTGTCGAAGGGCGGTGGGCTGGTGCGCTGTCTGACGACGAGTCGGTCGTTTGAATGGTTACAACTGCCGAAGAAGAATCGTCGTTAGCGAAGAGATGGGCGGGCGCATCCCCGAACGGCGGTCGACCAGGGAAGAGGGCCATCGGTGGTGGTGGACGCATGTGCGGGTGCGGAGGTGGCATCATGCCGCGCATTCCAGGAGGAGGCATGGGCATGCCGGGCGGTGGGAATGGGAAGGGTGGATACGGGAATGGAGGCGGAGGGCGACCATACATGAAGAGGTTGGGCCGCGGAGGCTGCTCACGGTGGTCTCGATCGTGACGATCGCTTTGCTCGCGATAGTGACCACGGCCGCCGTTGCTGGAACTGCTGTTGGTCACTCCAAACCGTTCGGCGCGACGTTGCCGTCGCTGTTCGTCGCCCATGTCGAGCACGGAGCTGATGGGCTGTTGTCTATGACTGTCATCAGCAAGCCGGATGCGCTTGGAATCCAACGAGCTGTCGTGGTGGTCATGATCGCCATGCGAACGTTTGCTAGAGTGATCGCGGCTGCTGCTGCTGCTGCTGCTGCTGCTGTGCTCAGGGTACCGATCGCGAGAAGAGGACGGTTCGTCCGAATGCCGACTGCGGCGATCATCATGCTCGCGCTCGTCGTGAGTCAACTCTGACCCATCTTGGTGGCCATGCACCTTAACAGGCGGGGAAGGTGAAGGGGTGGCGCCACGAAGAGGGTTGTTGTTGTTGTTAAGGGTTTGGATGTCGGACGGCGTTGAGGGCGTTGGCGTTGGCGTTGGCGTCGCCGGAGCCATATACACCTTGGATGATAGTCCTTCAAACAGCTGGTCGACAAACTGAGCCGTGGATTCCTCGAAAAAGTCGGTGAGCTGCTCGACGCAATACCGCTTGAGGTCATCGTTCGAGCGTGAGTTGTCCTGGATCAAGCCCAGCACGTATTCCGTCAGCAGTCCTGGATCCGTGCTGTACGATCTGCAAGATGGTAGCAAAGCGGCACGGATCAAAAGTGAGCACGACGGTGGAGTTTGATATTCTGAGCACAACAGTAGATCAGCATGCATCAAAAAAAGTGCAATCTGTGTGTTAAATCATAGTCCCAGAATTCAACAACAAGCTCAACGTCTCAGACTCGCAAGCACACCGAAAAAAGCAAACCAAATCAAGCAAAAACGCGCGCGCGCCAAGTTGCTGAGAAGTTCACGGATCCGTGTGCCACCCCTTTCTTCCGTCCAAAACAAGAACAAATCCCGTCCAAAGGAGCACACGAACGGAAAAACACAAAGTTGTGTTTGTTTTTCAATGATATGATGCAACGGCTGGTTCTTTCCCCGTGCTTGAAGCCCCAACGATGAAGCAAAAAAGGAGCGATCTCTGCTGGGAGCTCAGTTTGAAGCAGTTTGAAGCAGAGCAATAGTGCTTGTGGCTTGGTGAGGCGGGGGGGGGGAGGAAGGCCCCTTGGTGTGGCTGCAGGTGAGTCGCTTGTCCGATTCTTGTTCATGGGAGGAAGAGTGAAAGAGTGAGGTGGCGGGACAGCGGGGACGAAAGGCAGAGCAAGCGAGAGAACGTCTGTGGAACGATCTGCATCACAAAGCCCCATCCCCACATCCCTTCCAAGCAGAGGACTCCCCCAAAGCGACTCATCCATCGATCGGAGGACGAGCAGGGTTTGAGCGAACGAGGGTGGCCGAGAACAGAGAGAGAGAGACAGAGAGAGAGCGAGCGAGAGAGAGAGAGCGTTGTGCTTTACGAGTTCTGAAGCTGCTTGTGAAGCCATGCAGTGAAGGCAGCCGTGTCTGCAATGTGCATTGTGAATCAAGCAAACAAAAGAGTGAAATTTGATATTGGAGATTTGAGATTGAGATTGAGATTGAGATTGAGCAGCAACAGAACAGCAGAATCAGTCACAATCCACTCCCCACTCCCCAGGTTCCCCAGTTCAGTCTAAATAGTAGATAATATTCTATTAAATTCTATTGTCGCTTTGGGCTCCAAAATGGCACAGCATTACCATCAGCACGACCGTCAGCCAGCGCAGTATCGGACGCTGATCGTGCTGGACAACAGCCACGCAGCGCGATCCGACACTCTCGCTGCTCGCTTTGAGCTAGGCAAGTTTTTTTCTCCATCCAACCCAGACCCAGGAGGCCGAGGGGCAGAGGGGGCAGAGGGGCAGAGGGGCAGAGGGGCAGAATGTTCGCGTTCTCTCTCTCTCTCTCCCCCCTCTCGCTCTCATTGCCTACCTGCGTGAATACTCATCTTGTGTTGCTTGGCACTATTGATTCACCTTGCCAGGTCCAAAGGGATCGCCGCAGGCTGTGCGCAGTCCGTGGTCGTTTCAGCTCGAAGGCGCGCTCGAGTACTGCCGCATTGCGTTCGACCTCTTCCCAACCCGTGCAAAGGTACCTCCAATACAAGCATCAAACAAAAGCATATAAACGGAGACAAGACAAGTGTTTGAGATGGCACTGAGGTGTTCTTGGTCGCAATGTTCATTGCTATCGCTGCTGATCGTTGTACGTGCCGCCCTTTCTGTACCAACAGGTTTGTGTGGTCGCAGCGAACGATGTCGATGGATTGGTGCCACTGAACAATTGGCAATGGTCGGCGCAATCAACAACCGCGGTAATGACTCGTTTGCTTGGCCTTGCTGGCCCGTTTTGCCGAATCGGTCTCTGGTCGAGGTGCCTCCCAACTCACTTTCGACTCTCCCCAACCCCTATATGTTCTTTTTGATGCACCACGGTTGGCACAGATCATTCAAGGAGGTGTTGCGGCATTGGGTCGTGCCCCACCACCAGCAGCTCTGTTTACACTTGCTCAAATCATCCCGCTTGCCGTTCAGTTCATGCAAGGATCACACACGTCTGGCTTGTTGACAGATCCGCCACGACATGAACCTCGGCAACAGTCGTCGTCGTCGTCGTCCTATGCTGATGCGCCTGTCATTCACACCCGCATTCTTATCGTTACAGCAACCGCAGCAGCTTGGAATGGGTTTTTGCCGGCTCCAACTCAAACTCCAACGCTCGAAACCAATCCTTCCTCCACCGTGGTCAACGATCCTATCTTTACAGCCCGCTTGCTCGTAGATACAGCCATTGCGCAATTGGCTCCGTCGCCAGCCGCACAGGAATGGCTGGCTGGCTTGCAGTTTTACATTATTTCTTGCACTTCGGCACTCCCGCCAGTGGCAGACCCGGCCAAACTCCTTCCGGGTGGTGTGCACGGCGATTCCACGCCCTTTTTAACGTATGCCTCGAGCGACTCGGTCGGGACGCTGTGGATTGCTTGCCCCGTACTGGCTCGCATCCACTTTGGTCTGCGCACATTGCGCGTGATGGGTGCCCCGGGCTCTCGTCCCTCTGGCTCTCATGAGCCACTTCAAGATGTCAACTTTTACTATGCTGCTGAAAACCATGCTGCAGAGAGTCTGCTTGAACTTCAGTCCCGCGCACCCATTCCCAAATCCCTAACGTCGTCGTCGTCTCTGCATGCATGGTACTTTTCCATGATGTTGGTCTCTGACCTGTCAACTATTCCGACGACCCTCCTGTCAAACACGCTCGCAGCTGCAAATTCAGCAACAGGAGCTGGCTCTGAAGATTCGTCTGCCCCTTCGTCGAGTGCACCCTCCCCTGTTGCTGCTGCTGCTGCTGCTGCTGCTGCTGCGCCATCAGCGGATCAGGACAGCAAGGTGGATATGCGCCTCCATGGCTTCGGTCGGTATGGAGCGCTGACGTGTGACGCGCGGCATTTGGAAAAGAGCAAAGTTCCGCGCTTGTCTCTTCCTTGCTCGTGTGTCCATGCCATCACCCCTGTAACTCTGGGGCTGCAAGCTGTTGCGGGCACCATCAAGTACACTGCAACCGTGACCTTGCTGCTGATTGACAGCTCTACCACACACGATGGGACGTTTTCCATCCCCAGCATCACCCATCTCGTCATGAATCACAACGGCAGCCTCTTCCTTCATTGCGTCATGCCCAACGCCCTCTTGGCGGATGTGGCTGCTCGTCCTCCACCTCCTTCTGCTCTAGCAGCCGCTCGTTCATTTGATCGCATTATGCGAAACTCGCTCCTCGTTCCTGCTCGCGAGGCGATCGGTCCCGATGCGCCCTTTTCCCGGCTCTCCCAGTCCTTGTCTGCGCGCATCGACGCTGCTGAAGAAACTGCGACCACCACTGCGTTACTTGAAAGGGCGACACGCCGAGTTCCTCGTCTCGAGAATCAAACATCGTTGTACTCTGTCCTGAATGTGAGTTTTTGGTCTCCTGTAGAGTTGGATTGCCCAATGCTTGTTGGGGATGAGGCAACCGACAGTAGCTTGTTTGTGCCTTTGTTTGGTCAGAACGAACTTGGCACACTCGCACAGCCATTACTTGAAGAGCTTCTTCCAACAATCGTCAATAGTGTTCCGCTGACGCGGACCCAGGTGGACGAGCACATTCAACGATTATTTGAGTCCTTCCAATTGCAGTCGCCAGGAGTGACTGCGATTGGCTTGCCGTAAGTCGTTGTAACACGTTCAGTCGGTGTTTGCTCTTGGTTGCTCATCATTCCCTGTCACGCAGGTTGAAAACGTGCCGGTTGTTCTGGCTCGAATTGCGCGAAATGGCCTGGGCGCTGGAGAGCCCTGGAGCTCGTGCTGTAAGTAAGAGAGTGCATATGTTTTGATTGTGGGCGGTTGTGCTCATTTTATTTTTATTTTTATTTTTTTTTTTTTTTGTTGTTGTTGTTGTTGCTGTTGTTGTTGTTGTTGCGTTTCTTGCTTCTCATAAATAACAGATTGTGGAAAGCATGGATCGGCGCTTCCAGCCCGTCGTGCTGGCGGAATGGAACCGTCTCTTGCAAGAAGAACGAAACGACGAGGAATCGCAGGCTGCCAACTCCCGCGGCAAGCGACGACGAGAAGAAGACGGAACAACGACCGACAGCGCCTCCAAGCGTGCTCGCGAATCCCTTGCCGGACCCAACCAGTCCTCGTCCGATGCTGCAGAGGCTGGCTTTGCAACCCTCGACAAGTACGAGGCGATGAGTGTGCGAGAGCTACACGACATGAATACCAGCGACCACAACAATGCTCACCAACGATTCGGGGCGAGCGCCAGCCATCCGACGCTCGCACCAGCACCATTGCTCCCTGGTCCGTCGTTGCTGGCAGGCCCGCCCGTAGGCATTCCCGCATTCCAAGAGAAGAATTATTTCAGCGCGTCCTCCAGTGGAAGCGGCTCGTCATTGCTGGCAGCGGATGTACCGGCCAGCTCTGTACTTGTTCCCGGATCGAGCTCGCTGGTTGCATTGCTCCAAGCCAACCATCGCCGCGCCAATCCACAAACGTTCGCGCCCGATCGTCTGTTTCTGCAGCGGAGCTGAGTCGGGATTGGTGCGTTTGATTGTCAAACACCGTCTCAATAAATGCAATAGCTGAATTTCCATCAACTTGCACATTTCCCAACTTGTCAATCTCAGGGTTGCTTAGTCTTTTTTTTTTTCTTTACTTTTTCCATTGCGGTTGTTTGTCTGAGCGTTTTTCTCTCAGCCATTTCGCTGCATGCTCGTACTCTTGCGTCATCGCCTCGCTCTCTCGCCGCTCTCTCGCCCTCGGACGGCTGCACTTGCGTCTATTGCTCCAATTCGCACTTCTGCACTTGCTGCTGTGACTACTGCGACTGCGACTGCGACTGCATCTCGCCCTCTCACACGCGCTTCGTCCAGCTGCCTCGCGCCGTCTCCGCCTTCCCTTCCGACCAGCCGTCGCTTCGCATCCCACTCTGCATCCTGCTCTGCATTCACTGCACAGAACGCAGCGGCTCGACTCCGGAACTCATCCCTCTCGCTGCTCTCACTGACGGCGTCTGCCTCTGCTTCTGCCTCTGCTTCAGTTCACCCTGCTCGCCTCCTCCACTCCAAGCCGGCCCTCCTGCAGATGGACTTGTTGCCAGTCGCTGCTGAACTTGCTGGAACGCCCGGTGCCATTGGGACGCTGAACTGCCCGCTGTGGCATCAAGTCATTGGCTCGTCTTCGCTCCAGGAGATCCACCGCGTTGTGACCTCGCATGGCTACTCGATCCGCATTGTCGGAGGTGCTGTGCGCGACCTGCTCATGAACATTCAGCCAAAGGACGTTGATCTCGCGACGGAAGCGTTACCCGACGTGCTTCAGCACATGTTCGAAGAGGCCGGGATTCGCGTCATCCCGACGGGGCTCAAGCATGGCACCGTCACCGTCGTGTTTGAACGCCCGCCATCAGCAGCAGAGCAGCAGCAGGTGGTCGACAACGGCACGGATCCAGTAGCGGCTGCTGCTGCTACTACTGCTGCTGCAGGCAATCCTCGAAAACTTTACGATCAGTATGAAGTGACAACCCTGCGCGTCGACAAAATCACGGACGGACGCCATGCCGAGGTCGAGTTTACGTCGGATTGGAGCCTGGATGCCCAACGTCGCGATCTACGATTCAACTCGATGAGCATTGATTTCAACGGGACCGTGTACGACTACTTTGGCGGGGTACAAGACCTGCAAAACAATCACATCGCTTTTGTCGGCACGGCGGATCTCCGCATCAAGGAAGACTACCTCCGCATTTTGCGCTTCTTCCGCTTCTATGGCCGCATGTGCGACTCGCTCGGGCAAGGAAATGTGAGCGTTGAGCCTGGAACACTGGAGTGCATTGCTGAAAATGCTCCAAACTTGTCCGGCATCTCGGCCGAGCGTATTTGGCTCGAGTGTTCCAAAATTCTCCAGCAACGCAGCTGCCCTCACACACTCGAGGTAATGACGCGGTGCGGCGTTGCAAACATCATTGGGCTTGCTGATTTGCATCAGTCAGTAGCCTCCAGCGAGATTCGGCTCTTGCAACAACTCGAAATGGCCGTGAGGCATACGACAGAGTTGGCGCTCCAACTCCCGCCCACCGATGTTGCGGATCGATGGAAGGAACATGCGTACATTGAAATGATTCGTCTTTCCAACATTGTGAAAAACGAAGATTCCGCGGCCGAGCTTGCGCTCAGGTGGAAACTCTCCAACCAGCAGCGTGACTTGTTGCTCTTCCTCGTTTTCAATCGACACCTGGTGAACGAGCCGGACTCTGCTTTTGCTCGTCGGCTTGCACTCGACATGCTGGTCGATAAAGTCCACCCTGACTGGGTTGCTGCGTTGGTCTTTCCATACGTCTCACCCCAGGAAATCTACTTTGCGAACATCCCCGTCTTCCCTTTGTCTGGCGACGTGCTGGCCAAAAGCGGAGTGCCCAAAGGGAAAACGATGGGACTGGTACTTGCTAGCACGCGACAGCTTTGGAAGAATGCTGGATTCCAAGTCAGCGAGAACGAGCTTGTTCAACATGCCCTGCAAGTTTCTGGCAACCCCACCCTCGCTCTCCAGCCCGACCCGTCCATGCAAACTGTAGTGAATTTCGGCAACTTGTTACGTGCCAAGCAGAAGGGAAGCAAGCAATCAGGAGGGCATTAATTTTTGTTTGATGTTGCAAAACTGCAGCGATCGATCGTTTGAATACATCATGATTTACAGTCCATGGCCAAGCTTGACGAGTCGGAACGAGGTGACTGGCGGCAGCTTAGCTGCTCGTTATGCGCGTGTCCTGTTTTGATTGAAGAAATGGAAAAGCTTTGCGTGTAGTACAGTCGTTGACTTTGCTCTGGACTTTTTTCCTCGCGACTTGGTCATTTGTTTCAATATGGTCGATGTGTTCGTGTCATGACTTTCGTTTTTCGTGGCACCCAACAAGTCAAAAGTAATTTTGTATGTGAATCTCGATTCAGCTGTTGTTCACACACCAGGACTTTTGTGAAATGAAATGGAGACGTTTGAGTGCCAAAATGGACTGACGCTCTCCTCGATTTCAACAATAGATGATAAACACACCATCGCTCTGAGCCAAGAATGTCGAAGGGCAACTATTCCGAAGATTCCACTGTCGCATCTGCAAAAAATCAAACCAAGAGGAAATGCAACAGGGGCAAAATGCAACGTGTCTTGTATTGTTTCAAAAAAACCAAAGAAAGGGCACCTGGACAAAACACTGCAAACCCCACGCCAGATGGGGGGGGGGGCAAGAGGGCGGGCACATAAAAACAGAAAAAAATCAGTCACGTTGCTTCAAAACAACCCGACATAATTTTTGAGTGATTTAAGCCTTGGGCGGGGGAGCGGGGACGGTCTCCTCCTTCTCGCTGAAAATGAGCTCGATGTGGCAGGGGGAGCTCTGGTACGCGTTGATGCGACCGTGAGCACGGTAAGTGCGGCGGCGCATCTTGGGGGCGCGGTTGACCTGGACGTGCGAGACGTGGAGGGTCTCCTTGTCAAGGCCCTTAAGGTCGGCATTGGAGGCAGCGTTCTGGAGCAGGTTGAGGAGGTACTCAACGCTCTTGGCGGGCCAGCGACCGAGAGAGCCGGGGGTCTTGAACTGCTTGGTCTGTGCGTGACGGCCAACACCGCCAGTGTGGCGAGTGTACGGGATGATCTGCTTGTGCTCCTGGACGTTCTTCAGGTAAGCCTGAGCCTTGGGGATCGAGAGGCCCTTGAGCGCCGCAGCCGCCTCCCGTGTGTTCTTGTAGTGAACACGGAGGTGGTCACCACGGGTCTTGACCGACTTGGCAGCGTTTGCGGGATTGGTGGAGTAACGGGTCATCTACGGGGGTTTGTTTGCGAGTAGGAGGATGTTTGGAAGAGTGAGCCTACGGCGAAAAACGAGGAAAAAGAGCAATCGAGTAGAGAAAAAAAAAAGCGAGAACTTTCGTTCCAAAGAAAAGCCCGGCAGAGGACGAAGGAGAGGCAGGGAGCAGTTGGAACGACAAATCACGTTGTGTGCGCTAGGTCGGAATGGGGGGGGCGGGAGCACAGGCGAGACCGGCGCGAGGGGCCGAATCGCAAGCGGCACATGCAATCGTCGAGCATATACGGTTTCGCCCAGCGCGCCGTTTTTCGCAACAGGTACGGCTCTGCTCAGCCAACGCCGCCCGGAATCGCACGCTAGCTCCCACATACTACCCACTGCAGGCGTGTCGCGGCGACCAGAGACGCTACGGACCGGCGTACGAGCGGCTACAAGGTCGAGGACACCGACTCAAACCGAACCTGGCCTTTCCGCTCCTCCCTCTTTCGCCCCCTCTCCTGACAAACCCTCTCATTGCGCCCCACCCCATCCACGCGTGAATCGTCATCCTGGCATGCTTTTGTATCGGATAGAAGGGTTGTGGAGACGATCGGTGTCAAAGATGTCATACCCTGCGAGAAAAGAGAGAGCGAGCAAAGAGGATCGATTTGGGGCCAGTTTTAGTTGTTGGAATTGGATTTTTTTTTTTCTTTGTTTTTGTTTTGTTTTGTTTTGTTTTGTTTTCAACCGGGCAGTTCATGGCTTTCGTCTACCGTTCGTGCTTGGGGGACTCTCAGAATCATTTCGGTCGTAGGTGACAGCACTTTTATTGGAGGTTGAGAGCAGGGATGGCTCTTCATTGCAAGCTTGTCGGGTTTCTCTGTTCTGAGCCGTTGCAAAACGCTCAGACACGCAAGCCTCCCCCGTCCGCGGTTGGGAAGGTCAAAATAGCAAGATAAAGGCGCAGTATCATGGTGAGATGGATTACTTTGGATGGAACCTCAGTGCCAAGTTTTGTTTGAAAAATCGCTCTCGTACAATTGGCAACAACTGCGCTCAGAACAGCTCTTGCTTTGTTTTTTCGTTCGCCGCTTTCATTCATGAGAACGATGTGCAATCATTCGCATTGTTGCGTGACGAGGAGGAAGGCGTTGGTAGCACGCTCGCTCCCTCGACACGCTTGACACCCCGAAACGAATAAAGAACGCTTCGCAAGCCCAACCGTGTTCAGCGGGATCCCTCCAGCCGATTCCTTCACGGCTCAGACAGTGCACTATGAGCACTTTACGAAAGCATTGCTTGATCCGACGTGACTTTCCCCCGACTTTGACCCCTGGTTCCTGTCGATCTTTTTGGATTTACATGTATTCTCAATGATTCACCATTCCATTCCACCTGCCCGCAGCTTGCTCCTCGACGATCCTTTCCGAATATTATTTTTGATGCTCTGACCAAATCGAACAGTGAGCTCATTCTGCTTTGCAAAGAGAAGAGAGGCGAGCAAACCTCTGTTCGCCCTTTTGCTCTGCAACTTTTTTTTTTTTTTTCATTCAGTCTTCCAGCTCGTTCTTTTCCCCAGCCTCGCGTTTCGCTTTTTAGGTGCGAGTCTGATTTCGAGTGTGTGTGTGTGTGTGTGTGTGTGTGCTTTGCAACCATCCGTGCTCCGCTTCTCCGTTCGGCTGTCGATGCGCACGAGCCACTGCAGCGCCGCGTGGATGAACTGTGTCTCCTTGCTCTTCCCGTCTCCAGCCATCTTTCCCAGCGCGGCCCTTCTTGATTCTATTGGCGTGCTGTATCTGCCTTGTGCTCGCCCTCCTCTCTCTTTGTCTCTCTCTCTCTCTCTCTTTCTCCAACTGCTTTTGTCGCTTTTGCTGACGGAACGTTGCGCCAACGCAAGATCTCGCTCTTTTTTTTTTTTTTTCTCTTTTTTTTTCCCCTTTGGCTCTGCTTCCGTTCGCTCGCTCGCTCCCTCTCGTCAGGCTGTTCGTGAGGACCTGGCACGCTTCATGCTCAGTCGTTGCTCCTTCATCCTCCTCCGCACGTTCGCGGTCGTCGCTCTTTTGTTCCGTCCTCGTTTTCTGTTTTATTGGCTGTCTGTCCTTTTTTTTTTTTTTTTTTTTTTTTCTCTCCTTTTTTTTTTTCCATTGAAAACACATGCGTTTTGCTTTTTTTTTTTTTCCCTCATTTCTGACTTGTTGCGACATCGTTCGCAACTTTGTCTGTTGATGGTCTCCACGCGATCGTGTGTCATTGTTGGTCTTTTTTTTTTTTTTTTGTCTCTTTTTGTGTAACGCTTCGTGGCAAAGTCTTACAGTGATTCACTCAGACATGGAGATTGCACCTGACTTTGCGACTTTTTTTTTTTCGTCTTTGCTGCTTTGCTTTGTCTTGTTGCTCTCTTGCTTTGTAGGTTGCCTCGAGAAGAGTAAGCCATGTCGCAGCCTAACGCCAACGGCGGAGCTGCTCCCCCGCCCAAAGTGCTGTCCTTCGCATCGGCTGCTGCCCGAAACGTGCCCGTGCCCGTGCCGACGCAGCCTGTTGCCCAGAACGCTGCGCCCATCCAGTTTGGCACAGTGTCCGACAATGCCACATTTGACGTTGCGCGCACAAAGTCGGCGCCGCCCGGCGAGCAACAGCGCTTCCCCACCGGACCGCGGCTCCCCGCGCAAGCCGTGCATGCTCTGCCGCACGCCGTTCCCGGTCATGGTGTCGCGGGTCCTCGCCCGGTTGTCGGCAACCGACCACAGCAGCAGCAGCAGCCACAACAACAGCCGCATCAACAGCAGCCACAGCAGCCGCAACAACAGCAACACCAGCCTGTGCAAGCACAGCAGCAGCAGCAGCAGCAGCAGCAGCAGCAGCAGCACCCTGTTCCACACCACCAACTTCCACAGCACGCGCAGACGCGACCATTCGCTGCTGTCGCTGGAGCCGTGCCGCACGCACACGCACCGCAAATCCCTGTTGGTGTGGCTCCCAACCAGCCGCAACCCAACAATGTGGTTCATCACGGGTCCGCTCCGGCGCAGCATCTCTCACCCGGTCGCTCGCTTCAAGTGAATGCTCCCGCATTCCAGCCTTCTGCCAACACACCTCCGCGTTTCATTCCGCAGCCAGGACAGTTCTACCAGGCTGGACCTATGATGTTCTCCCCAGCTGGCTTTGTGCCGTCATATCCTTTTTACCCTGGGTACAACAACTATCAACTCAACCCCATGCCCGGCATGAACGCTGGGGCTGCCACCTTTGCACCCAATCCCAGTGCCCAAGAGTTCCAGCCGCAGGCTCAGGTGATTACCCCGCGCAAGAAGCACGCGCTTGCCATCATTGATCCCTCGACGATGCAGGTGGTCAACAAGGAGCATGTCGACGAAACCACGACCCCAGCAGCTGCAGCTGCTGCTGCAGCCTTGTCTACTCCTGCTTCAGCTGCTGTCCCTGCGGCTGCGTCGTCGGCTGCCGCTGCCGTCGCCGCTCCTGCGACCGCCTCAGCGCCCGCACCTGTTGCCGTCACTCCTGCTCCAGCTGCTTCGACTGCTGCTGCTACTGCCGCTGCCACCATCACCGCCAAGCCGACCGAAACCAAGTCTGCTGCTGTGGAGAAGACTCCAGTCGCGTCCGCTTCATCTGCTCCTGCGCCTGCGCCTGCGCCTGCCGCCGAGGACGACGACCAAGAGACTGACTTGCATCGTGCATTCGATGATGACGAGTCTGAGACCGAGGAACTCGACGACGAGGACGGTCTTGAGGACGAGTTTGACGACGAGTACGACGAGGACGAGTTGGACGAGAATGGCGAGCCGACCACTCCGCGCAAGCGCGGCGGTCTTGTCGGCGATATTCCCGACTCGCCCGGTCTGTTGCCCACTCCGCTCAAGATTCCAAGGACCCCGCGCGGTGCTGATGGCTTCCAGCGCCATTCTCTTGCCTTCTTGATGCAGTTCCGTGAGTTGTGCAAGGAACCTCCGGCAACCCTCAACAAGAGCGGTCTCGACGAGTGCATCAACCACGAACACATCAAGGCGCAGGAGAAACTTGTCGCCGACCAGCTTGCGCGCCGTCAACAGCAGCACGCGCGTACGTCGCAGCGTCAGCTCGCCTCGCCTGGCCTCCTCGGGGAGGGCAACCAGTCCCCGCGAGTTGTGCATCCTGGCATGCGCCAGCCGAACTTTACCGGTCGTGGCCGTGGCGGCCGTGGTCGTGACCGCAACCACCGTGGAGGTGCAGGTCTTTTGCCGTCCAACC
Source organism: Capsaspora owczarzaki ATCC 30864 (assembly GCF_000151315.2). NCBI lineage: Eukaryota > Filasterea > Ministeriida > Capsasporidae > Capsaspora > Capsaspora owczarzaki. The sequence continues at coordinate 1,322,349 of NW_011887298.1, read as the reverse complement.
TCGAGCGCCTCGAGCCGCTGCGTCGTTCCGAGAAGGGCTACAAGCGATACGAACCCGCGCCAGACATGCCTGAGGAGCAGGCAGAGACGGAAGGCATTCTGCGCTCCATCAAGAGTATTCTCAACAAGCTTACTCTTGAGAAGTTTGAAAAGCTTTCTGACGACATCCTCAAGCTGCAAATCAGCACGGCACAGCGTCTGGATGGCTTGATCAAGCTCATTTTCGGCAAGGCCCTCGACGAGCCCAAATTTAGTGAAATGTATGCCAAGCTGTGCAAAAAGCTCGGTGACCGCCTTGCCCCGACCACGGCGACTGAAGCAGACAGCGCCGCAAACACTGCCGCCCGCCACGGCGAGTTCCGCAAGTCCATGCTTGCTCACTGCCAGGACGAATTCGAAAAGTTTGCCAAGCTGTCCAAGCAAGCTGCAGAGGAAGCTCCCGCCGAAGACCAGACACCGAGTCAAAAGGAGGCAGACGCTGAGGCCAAGATGCTCGCCAAGCGTCGCTACCTGGGCAACATCAAGTTTATTGGTGAGCTCTTCAAGCTCGGTTTGCTGACCCGCAAAATCATGCTGTACTGCTTCAAGACGCTGCTGCACACCTCTGATGAGGAGAGCCTCGAGTGCTTGTGCAAGCTCATGACCACCGTCGGTCGCAAGTTTGAGGCTCGCGACAGCGAGTCTGAAATCGACAAGGCCAAGCAGGCCGAATTTGTTGCCGAGATGGACAAGGTGATTGGCGCGCTGAATGCCAAGATCTCGATCAAGGATGCCGTCTCGTCGCGCATCCGCTTCATGATTGAGGCTGTGATTGATTTGCGCAAGGGCAAGTGGGTTCCGCGTCACGCCGACGCCGGCCCCAAGACCTTGGCTGAAATTCACGTTGATGCCGCCAAGGACGCCGAAAAGGGCCCCGCCACAACAGCCACGCCTTCCTCGCGTGGTGGCAGTGGTCCCCGTGACCGCAACGATCGCGACAACCGTGGCGACCGTAATGACCGTAACGACCGCAATGACCGCAACGATCGTGGTGGCGGCGACCGCCGAGGCAACGATCGATCTGGTCGCAAGAATGCTCCTGGAAGCCCCGCCCCAGGAGCCGGTCCGACCGACTGGTCGTACGCTGGCGCGCGCAAGCCATCTCCGGCCCCCGCCAACAACGATGTCTCTCTCCGTCCGCAAGGATCGTCCGGCAACGCTGGCGGCGCTACCGGCTGGAGCTCTGGCAAGCCCGGCGCCGCTTCCGCTCCGGCCTTGAGCAAGCCCGGCGCTGAGCGTGTTGTTGCTCCTCGTGGCAACTCGTTCGCCCGCTTGATGTCGCAAGAATCCGACAGCCCGCAGCCCGCCGCACCTGCCGCGGCTCCCGCGAACGCTGCTGCCCATGCCGCCGCTACCGCTGGCGCGGATGCTGTTGCCGCTGCTTTGGCAGGCAAGTCTGCTTCGCCAGCCCGAACGGCGTGTGCGACGCGCGAAGAAGCCGAAACGAAAGCCAAGGAGATTCTTGACAAGTTCAAGCAAGACCCTGACGAAGAGCGCGTTGTCGAGTCCATCCGTGCAATCGACTCGCCTTCTGCTCCCATTCTGCCCATTTTCTTTGCTGCTGCTGCGACAAAGTTTATGCAGAACGACAAGGGCTTTGATCAACGCACCATTTTCAAGATTGTTTCCAAATTCTTCGAGTCGACACCTCCGACTGGCACTGCTTTGGACCTTGCTCAAGGGTGTGTTATTCTGCACTAATTGTTGTTCGAGGTGGTGGCGGGCGAAGGGGGAGGGGTTTGCGGGTATCGTTCTTCATTTTTTTCTCACCTGAATTTCGGTTTTGCTTCTTTGTTTTTGGTTGTTTTCATAATGTAGAGTCGGTCTTGTCTTGCCATCGCTGGCTGAAGAGAAGGTTGACAACCCGAAGTGCTACGAGCACCTTGGTCGCTTCCTGGGCTTCTACGTGGCTGCTGGAGTTTTGTCGCTTTCGTCCCTTGTGGACGCACTCGAGGCAGCCAAGACTTCGCCTTCCGCCGAAGTATTCGGCGAGCCTGTGGAGAACGGGTGTGGCGAGGATATGTTGATTCATACAGTTAAGGACCTTCGTGCCGACAAGGTAAAGCCACACAAAACCTGGTCGGTTTGATGTTGGTGCCTGGTTGACAACTCACGCAATTTGGTGGTGGTTTTATTTTTCCTTCCTCTTCTTTGTGGTGTTGGTTTACTTTTGTCAACCTTAAGGCCAAGGAGGCGGGTATTCTCAAGGCCGTTGAAGCGCTTCCGATCGATTCGTTCAAGGCATCGTACACCACCATGGAATCTTTCCGAGCAAAGGTTTGTTCGCTTTGACGGTGTTGCTGTTTGTTCTTGTATCTTCTTTGTGGCTCACTTCTGGGTTTGTCTCGTGTTCCGGGGTTTGTTTTTTTTTTTTGTTTGTTTGTTTGTTTGGGGGGGGGGTTCTGGCTCGCAGCTTGGATTGGATGCTTGATTCGTTTGTTTGGTTGTTTGTTTATTTTTTGAATACATTTCCCTTGCCATTTCTTTCATGTTTGGTCGTTTTGGATAGCTCAGTCTCGATTGTTTGCGCGGCCAAAGCGGGTGCATTTGTTTCTCCCTCCCGCCGCTCCCCGCCTTCTCGCTGCCCTTGCTGCACAAGAGTCAACCAATGATCTCGAGTCGCTATGGTCGCCTGCTGATTGCCGCTGTGGCGGTCACGGTGGTTCTTGCTGTGCTGTACCACTCGTGTTGTGTAGGTTCCTTCACCGCTCGCCTTGTCCCCTTCTGATCGCCATCCATGCGACTGTGTGTACAGCTCACTCACCCTACTGTCCTTGCTGGCTCGACGACTCTGGTGTGAGCGTGCGTGTGATCGTGAATGCTGATACCACCGGCTCATCCTATTCTCCTTCTCCTTTCCCCTCCTCCTCATCCTCCTCCAAACGGTCAACTCGTCCACTTCTTCCACTCTGTGCCATACACCACGATCTTTTTCTTTGCGTTCAAGAAGCATGGCTCGGTTGGTTGCGCGATGGTGAGACGGACAGAGCAGCTGACCGTGATGAGTTTGACAACCTACTTTTTATGACCATGCGCTTGGCACGCTTTGCAACAGAGATCGGAGACCAAACCCTAAACCCCACCCCCACCCCGCACACACATACGCACACACCTCCCACCGCAACTGAAGAAAAAGAAGAAGAAAACACGAAAACACTTCTCACCGTTTTCAGTGCCACTCACTCGCTCACCCCTCGCTTTTTGGTGAACTTGATTGTGCATTGTCACCAACCCTGCAGGACACAGCAGGCAACAGGTTTTCAAATGAATTCAACGAGGCCAGAAGCTCCCTTTTGAACGATAGTGAGCAATAGTAGTCAACTTTTTGCACTGAAAGAAAGTCCCGTCTACTGAACTCACATTTTGTTTGCCTGTAGACGCGTCGCAACCTGCGAAGGACGTCAAGCAAGGAGCAGTGTCTAATGTACCCATCCCACCCATCTTTGCACGCTGCAATCAGTGTGATCTCGGGCTACATCAGATCTCAAACACAACCCAACTGGTCGAGTTCCCGTTCTGCCCGTTGCTGCAGGCCAACGTCACACACCGTCTGCGGGCGGGCGGTCCTTTTGCTGGGACACCAGGGGCGACCTACTGGATGCACTTTTCTGGCGACTCGATCGTTCGAGGCGTGTTTTTGGCGGGCATTGCAGAGGCCGTTGAGCGAACAAGCATTTCTGGCAAGGTCAAGCAAGATTTGGACGCGCGACTCATGAACGGCACAACAAAGGAGCAGCTGCTGACGGTTGGCCACCGACAGCGTATTGTGTGCTGTACGGAAGCAAGCATGGGCCTTTCCGATTGCGCCGTGTCGATCGATCAGACGTACGATTGCAACGACGCGCACTTGTCCGAGCTGGCTCAAAGTACATCTGCGGACGCGCGTGCCAAAGCCAATGCTCCAGACGCGACCATCTACTGCCTGTCAGTCCAGTGGCACGAAATAGGGGAGGTGTGCACGGCTCAGTTTGCCAATCTCCCATCCGACGCGATGGTACCAAACTCAATTGTGCTGAATCACGGCTTGCATGCGGTCTACAAAGGGTTTTCTGCGACCAACCAAGCCTTTGTCGCGCATCTCGAAGCCAACAACAACCAGCTGCCGAACATGGACTTGGACCACACTACATGGAAGGCAGCTCGTCACGAGTTTCGCCAGTTGTTGCGAACAGAGGCTGTGTTGCACGAGCGGTTGATCAGCGAGCGCCACACATCCATCATTCGCGTCAACGTGCTCGCAACCCAAGCGGCCACTCTGCGCACAGATCGGCTCTACCTGCGCAACGAGTACATTGACCAGATCAACATGGACCTACTGGCCACTCTGTCCCAACTTTCGCCATCTGTCGTGCTGGTGGACGGAAACGCACTGACAAAGCCAGGACGTCTGCGCATGAACGACGGCATTCATCTGGACTACAACGCAGCGACTAGCGTCTGGCACCTGTTGTCCAGCGTCGCACTTGCAGAAAAGGCCCCGTTCTTCAGCCCCGACACTTTCCCACTTTGCGACGTCTCCCCTGTCGAGGAGTGAATCCTCTTACAACACAGAACGAGCCAGTCTGCAAGAAACGTGATCTGAGTGAGCTCAACGACCCGAATCGGGAATGACTGCCCTTGTCACTTACTCCTTGCCCCTGATCATGATCCTTCTCTTTGTGGTTTTTGAGCCTTAGAAGCTTTTCCACTCTCCAATAAACGTAATACAAAAAAAAAAAATCGGGAATGACAAGCCAAAAAAAAAAAAAATAAAAAACATACTGATGGCCAGCATTTCAGGCATACGAACGCAAGGTGCTGCCTTCCAGCATGGGAGGAAAACGTGTGCGACAAAAGAACTTGCAAAAACTCACACGATGCTTGCGAACACGCCGACAAGCACAGCCAGTCATTCAACACAAGTGGGTAGATCTCGGATTGATGGATGTAGTGGTCTGAAAACCAAAAACCAAACAAGGCAATGGTGAACAATACCTACAGTATGTATTATTCGGGTACAGAGCACCCCGTGGGCAGAGAGTTGTTTCAAGCAGCACGAAGCGCGAGTGAGGCGGAACGAAGCTAATCAGTCATCGGTCTTCCCCTCATTCTTCACTATATTCTTAGTAAACGATCCTTCCGCATTCATTTCATACGCTTCAGTTGTGATTCCAGGTTACGTTCCGGGTAACGTCGTAAGGCGGAGCCAAGCGAATCCTTCTTGTTTGTAAAACTCATCGCTGTTGCTCGTCCCTGTGCTTCTCGTTCTACGATGCACAGTCCTTGGTTTGTTTGTTTTTTGTTCTCCGACCAGTCGTGCTTTTTTCATTGTTGACTATTCAGTTTCGTCCTATTCACAGTGAGAACAAAGCACCCCCTTTTTTTTCTTTTTTCTTTTTTTTTTTTGCCTTTTTTTTTTTACGTCGTTGACTTTTTTTTTTTTTCTTTTTTTTTTTTTTGGGAGTGTGGTGCCGTTCCTACTTTGGGATCTCCCTCTTCCGACTGTGCGTGTGCTGCTGGGCATCCAAACATCCAAGTGCTCTCTGCTCTTTACCACCCCACTCGCCGCAGCACCAACGCGCTCCGTTCTCGTTCAGCAACCGACGAATGTCGCGGCACATGTTTTTTATTATTATTATTATTATATTATTTTATTTTTATTTTTTATTTTTTATTTTTTTATTTCTCACACCATCCCCCACATGACAATCGCCGACCGAAGAGTGAGGGTTGCTATCAATGCCGCGCAGACCGCCTCCTCAAACGCAGCACTCGTCCTGCGAATCCGAGCCCATGAGACCAGCCATGGATGGGCGGAAGTGGGTCGGATCAGAGCTCAGAATTGCGCGTTGTTGTGGAAGAAGACAAAAAAAATTGCCACTTTTTTGTTTTGTTCCGTACTACTATTTTCTTGGTTCCATTCGTTATCGTTCGTATCGACTTCCTCGCTTTTATTGTTTTAATTTGGATACTCTGTCATCACACCTGCTTCATTTTTTTCTCCGTTCTGTTTCCAAAACCCCCATCCTCCTTGCTTGACTCGCCTGCGCTCACCGCCCCCTCCCCCTTTTGTCCATCGCCTTTGTTTGCTTGCATCTAGGGATTCTCTCTCGCGCGCGAGGCAGTTTCACGCTCCACCAAGCAAGACACGAGACGGAGGCGAATTCGTCTCGCCTCTTCGCGCCTTTTCTCTCCCGCTGGAGGCGAGGAACCCGACCCCTGACCGTTGAATACGCTCTGGGAGCCGCTGCAGACAACCCCGATCGTCTGCTGGACTGAGTGGGTGAGTGCCGAACGAGCGTTCAGGACGTTTGTGGTTGCTCGCTTTCTTTTTTTTTCTTTTTTTTTTTTTTGGTTTTCCCTCCCTTCTGCTCGACCTCCTTCTCGCTTGTCTCACCTCCCCTCCGTGACTGTATGCTTCTGTGACTTTGCCCAGTCAATAGTGTGTATTCACTCCCTCGAGGCCACCCCCTTCCCCCGGTCGTTGTTCCTGCGTTAGTCGTTCCAATCTGCGGTTTCGAGCGTTGCCCTACTCTTTGGTAAATGGCCTTGAGAGCACCACTACATCAGCCACCAACCCTCTCGCAGCATCTTGGAATCATGTCGGATTCTGTTTCAACAACTGCCTCCACTCCGAGTGTTGCCACTCGGTCGGGTGGGCTAAAAGTCGATTCTAGCAAGAAAAACGACCTCAATCCGCCACAGCCGTCCACTGCCGGCAGTCTTGTCAAGGGCAAGAGCGCCAATGCGATGACGACGACGACGACTGCGCCCGTGCCTGCGCCATTAGTCCTGTCCGCTGATACAGACATGCCGGAAGGCTTTGACATGCTTCAGTCCACGCCGCTTGCGACCTTGAGCGCAACGACCATGGCGAGTCTCCTCCAGGAGAATGCCGACACGCCCAACTCGATGGGTCTGGGCACCTTTTTCGGAATGGACGACGCGTCGCAGCAATCGCAGCTGCAAGAGCAGCTGCAGCTGCAGCGTCAGCAGTTGATGCAGATGCGCCCCGGCAGCGGCATTGACGACTTGGATCTTCACGTGGACTTTGGCCCTGGAAACTCATTCTCTGGGCAGGCGTTCGCGGATATTCGCCGCCCTTCCTCGGTCGCGTCGTTTCAGAGCAATCCGGCATCGCTGCACCATGGATCCGTCCACGGCATCCCGCCGTCGTCCAACGACTTGTTGTACGACATGTCAAACTTGCCCTCGCACAACTATCCCGTGTTGCCGACGGAACCGTCCCAGAGTGTTTTCATCTCGAACATGCTCCGGATGATGTTGGCTCGGCCAACCACGACCAACCCACACTCGACTCAAAAGTACGACTAGTTTTGTTGTTAGCTGTTTGTTGGCCACTGATGTGTCGGTTGCTGCCTGTACTCACCACATCTCCTCGTTCCAGATACTCCTTTATCTTGGATGCACCGACATCCATTGCTCAAAAACTCGAGGAAGGAACCCTGACGTATGTGAATAAGGGGCAAGCCTACGCCGTCACATTCGAAGGCATGCGTGGACGCCGTGGGAGCGCTGGTGAGCTGCCGCACACGGTCAAGTCCATCATTCATCTTGTCTTTCACGATGAGCACGACCAAAAGAACGAGCGTGGTCTTTGGGAGTATTGGCGCTGGCAGCAACCACCCACCTTGCGCGCGATGGAAGTTGGTACGTGCGAGCGCCAGCACTTGTTTTTGGCAGACGATCTTCAGACACTGACGCGATTTTGCTCCACTGTTGTTGTTGTTTGTGTTTTGTGTTTGCTTGGGGGGGGGGGTTCTCCTTCTTTGTCTTTTTTCTTTTTGTTGTCTCCTTGTTCTGCTCGGCCCTTTATCATTCATTGTTCCTGTGCCCTCAGACCGCAAAACTTGCTCGGGCCTTACAGACATTAACGAACTCGCTTTTAACGCGTTCGAGTTCAAGTGGAATCCGCGGGAAGGTGGCAAGATTGTGGTGCGAGTGAATTGCCTCAGTACCGAGTTTTCTACACAGAAGGGCGTCAAAGGCATGCCCTTGCGCATTCAGATCGATACGTATGAAAACGTGACCGAGCCGTACGAAACATCCATGCCTGTTAGCCGTGACTATTGCCAGATCAAAGTCTTCCGCGACAAAGGATCTGAGCGCAAGAGCAAGGACGAGGCCAAGAGCGCAGAAAAAAAACTGTTGAAAATTTTGAAACAGCACGAACTCAAGTACGGTGAACGTGCTTCCGAGTACCCTGTGGACTTTCCCTTCTGTCCTCCTTTCAACGCCACCCTGCTCGTTCCGTCGTCCAAGCTGTGGCCCAAACCCGCGCTGTTGCCATCAAAGCCCCAGGCTCCAGGTGGCTCCACCGAGTCTGGCGGCACGAACACTGCGGGCGGAACGGGGTCGCTGTCGACGTCTTCCGGCGCCGGTTCGTCTGGCACTCTGACGGCTGCGCACACTGGTGCGCCGCGCACGGCGCATCCTTCGAATGCCTCGTCGTCTTCGCACGACGTTTCCAACTTTTTGCAGCCTCACAGCATGGTGTCACCCAGCTCCACGCCAACGTCAGCACCGACCTCGCCTGGCGGCAATGTCTTGAGCGGTGTTCACACTGGTTTGACTTCCAAAAAGCGATCTGCCTCCTCGGCCTCGCTCGTTGACCATGCCGCAGAGTCACACACGGTCACATCACTGCTCCCAGTTATGGATAATGGCATTGAGTTTATGGTGCCTCGTACCAAAATTGTGCGAGTTGTGTCCAAAAAGAAGGAGCCAGGTGAGTGGCTGTCGCGGTTGTTTTTTGTTGTTTTTGTTTGTTTGTTTGTTTGTTTTTTTTGTTTGTTTTTTTGGGATGCCCTTCTCACCTTGCTCGTTTTCTTCACCTTATGCTCGTCATTTAGTGTTGACACTCTACCTTCGTCAAGAAGCGGAACGGTATTTCCACTCAGTGTACCTGGACGCACTCACGGCGGACGATTTGCGCGATAAACTGGCCGATCTGCTCAAACTTCCGGCAGCAAGCGTCCGAGAAATTCTTCGGCGAACTGCTAAGGGCGTTTTGGTGCAGATGGATACGAAATGTGTCGAGCATCTGGAGAACGAGGATGACTTTATCGTCGCCGTCGAGCTCCAGACGGACGGGTGGTACCGGATTGTGCTACGCTCTGGCTCAACCTAGTTTTTTTTTCTCTCTCTCTTAGTAATCACGATAATCGTTTTTTTTTCTGTGCAATTGCCTGTTTCTTTGCCAAAATTTGATGAACAGTAGGATTGTTATTAAAAGTTTTTGTTTTCCCGGTTTATTTTCGATGGCGTCTTTCGCTGCTGTCCGAGATAGATTTCTGTTTAGTGGTTATTTGCTTCTCTGAGTGTTGTTTTTGTCCTCTGAGTCTGAGATATGGGACTTTAAGTTTTGCCCGAAAGGCCACAAAAACTTTGAAAACAGACGCCCGCAACTGTGTTTGTCGAGAGAGCACCTTTCGATCTTGTTTGAAGAGGCTCGTGATAACGGCATCCACGATCGATCCGAAACATTTTGGATTAACACAAACCAAGCTTTGATAATATTTATCAGAACTTGAAATGCATCAAGTCCCACGCACAAGCGCGAGATGCAGGTCTCGCGCAACCGTTTTTGCCAACGAGAATTGTCGCATCGCAGCTTGCTTACCAGGCGCTCGCATCTTGGAAATACAATGCATAATAATATTTGCAATGATCTGAGCATAGTTCTACGGGCTAGATATGACTGATTACAGCGGAGGGGGCGGCTCCAAGCGAGGGGTTTTGGAAGCGATCTGCCAAAATTTGTCCCACCAATCCATCCTCATCTGGTTTGACTCGGCGCCTCTCGTCTGCATACCACCATCCACACAACATGCACGACCAACCGAGTCCCACATTTTCCCCCAATCACATCTCCCCCGTTCGTGCAGCATGACAGTCCAGCTTTTCCCCGCTCGTTTCTCTCACTTTCTGAATGTCGCTTTCGCGCTTCGCGTTGACTGCGACGCGTGCTGTGCTCGGCCGCGCGATCGCACCCCATGCACGCACTCTGACAACCTCAGCCATGCAGCCCCGCGCATTGGCTGTCGTTGCGGGTGGTGTCGCCCTGCGTTCGACCACTGTTCAGTGCTCCACGCGGATGCAGCAGCAGCAGCAGCATGTGCGCTTTGCCTCATCGTCTGGCGGCCACCAGCGCCAGCAGCAACAACAGAGCCAGGAAATGTCCAGCGCTCTGCTCGGTGTCACTGCCGCCGCCATGCTCGTCTCGGGCGGTCTTCTGGTGAGTTGCAGAGCGAAGGCGGTTGCCAAGACGCGGAGATTGAGATCTTCGCTCTTCCATCCGTCTATCACACTTGAACGCAGCTTGGACTCGGTCTCGTTGACCACAGACGAGCTTGGGCGGGGGGCAGGGTTTAAGTTGAAGTGAAAACAAGTGAGCGTTGACTGACGTTCAATGGTGCTTGTGTGTGACAGGTTTACAACATGACTGTGGAGCGATCGGGCATCCTCGAGGACCTTGAGGTCGCACGTGCTGCTGACGCTGCGTCCAAGGCGGCTTCCAAGGCTGCGGAAACCACATCGACGACGACACCGACGCCTGCAACTTCCGAATCAAAGACCACGACCGACGCGACGACGACCGCCGACGAGCCTGCTGCTGCTCCAGCTGCCGAGACGGCTGTGGCCCCTGCGTCCACTCCCGCTGCTTCTTCCTCCACTACCCCGACACCTGGCTCACCCGACGATCTTGCTGTTCCGTACCTGATTATCGGCGGTGGCACGGCCGCGTTTGCTGCCATGAAGGCCATCCGCGAGCGCCAGCCGGATGCGAAAGTGTTGATCATCAGCGAAGAGGCCGACTCGCCGTACATGCGCACGCCTCTTTCGAAGGAGATGTGGTTTAGCAACGCCGATCTTGTCGACCAGCTCAAGTTTACCGACTGGAACGGCCGAGAGACTGCCCTCCACTACCGCGAACCGGCGTTCTACGTTGCTCCTGAAGTTTTGCTCGAGCAGACCAAGGGCGCCACTGCCCTCATTCTCGGCCAGCAAGTCACCCATCTCGATGTCTACCGCCGCTTTGTCCTGCTCGCCGACGGCCGCAAGATTGCCTTTGATAAGGTTTTGCTCGCTACTGGTGGCCAGCCCAAGAACCTCCCCATCTTTGCGAACGATGCTTCTTTCGCTGGCAACGTCACGCTCTTCCGCAAGGTAACCGTTCAAGAATCGTGTGACCGATGCGGGCATCGAGTCTGTGAACATTCTGGTTTTCTCATTCGTTCGTTTCGTCTCGTACATCGCAGATTGCCGATTTCAAGCATCTTCAATCGATTGTTGACAGTGGAAAGACGGTCGCCATCATTGGCGGTGGCTTCCTCGGCAGTGAGCTCGCCTGTGCCATCTCCGCGCAAGGTGAGTGGGGGTGCAGATGTTCAGATGTTTAGTTTTAGGAGCGTTTGCCTTTTTGGGCTCACCCAGTGCTTCGGCTACACTACAGGCTCGGCAACTGGCTCCCGCGTGGTTCAAATCTTCCCCGAATCTGGCAACATGGCACGTGTGTTCCCTGAATATCTTAGCAACTGGACCACCGCTCGCTTGAAAGAGCGTAAGTTGTTTGTAGCACACGGATTTTGTCCCTTTATTGGTTCGATTTTTTTGTTGTTTTGGTTTTGGTGACCTTGACGCTCACGACCATCAACTGCTCCATCCCAACAACCGCAGTCGGCGTCGAGGTCATGGACTCCAAGACTGTCACATCTGCCACGACCGCCGACGGCAAGATTACCCTTTCGTTGACGGACGCCGCTTCTCAGGCACCCGCAGGCCAGGTCACCGTCGACCACGTTGTCGTCGCTGTCGGCCTCGAGCCCAACACCGGCCTTGCCAAGCAGGCTGGCCTGGAGATTGACACTGTCCGCGGTGGAATTCTTGTGAACGCCGAGCTCGAGGCTCGCACGAATGTGTGGGCTGCTGGCGATGTCTCGTCCTTCCACGACATTGCCCTGGGCCGCCGTCGCGTCGAGCACCACGACCATGCTGTCGTCAGCGGCCGTCTGGCTGGTGAGAACATGACTGGCGCACGCAAGCCATACCAGCACCAGTCGCAGTTCTGGAGCGATCTTGGCCCCAAGATTGGCTACGAGGCCATCGGCATTGTCGATTCATCGCTGGAGACTGTGAGCATCTGGGCCAAGGCCTCCGCTGCCGACACCCCTCAGGCTGCTGGTGTCAACACCCCCGACAACGCCAGCGCCGCCGATCGCACTGCTGAGGCTTCTGCTTCCGCTGCCGCTGCCGTCGCTTCGCCCGTGCCCGCCGTCGTCCAACCGTCGACCTCCAACGAGAACGATTATGGCAAGGGTGTCGTCTTTTATCTGAGGGAGAACAAGGTTGTTGGCATCCTTCTCTGGAACATTTTCGGCCAAATCCCCACTGCCCGCCGCATCATCCGTGATGCTCGCGAAGTGACCAATCCCCAGGATCTTGCTCGTCTGTTTTCTCTGCACAGCACCAAGGATCACTGAAAGTGAGCTGTCTCTCAAGCACGAGGGTGTGTCAGCATGTCAACGAGCAACGGCCAGTTTCCAATAATGATGATTGTGTTTTTTTTTTTCCCGGTTGTATGCGAAGTTTGTGCGTGCCCTCTGTTTGTCATTTTGTTCATTTGCTGTTATTCACTAGTTCCTTCCTATTCATGCTCCCTTTGTGCACGAGTTGTCGAGTCGAGTGCGAAATCTTCCAAAATGTTCCAAAATGCTCCAATGCTTTTTCCCCAAAAAAACCCCTCAACATTGATCAATCTGAACACAGTACTCCCACCCATCGTCCCCTCTCCCACCTTTATTTATTATTTTATTATTTATTTTTGCCCTTCATCCAGACTCTGGTTTGCTAAGCCTCACTTCTCACTCCCCTTTATTTCCCCAATCATGTTCCGTGTCGCACTCACCCGCACCGTTCAGGTCCTCGCTCGCGGCGCCCGCAACAGCAGCTCCAGCTGTGAGTGTCTGGTTCCCTTCCCCTCGTTTCTCACTGCCATTTGTACTGGATGATGGTGATGCGGCCCTCGGCATTGGGGGAAATGACTGGAACTGCATTGACCTTTTTTTTTTTTTTTTTTTCATTGTTCTCACTTTTTGTTCTGTCCGCTTCACCGCTTCACCGCGCGCGCTCTCACACACACTCTCTCTGTCTTGTACAAACAGCTGGCAGCGGCAGCACTGCCGGCATCCGCGAGGGCGGCGGCGCTTTCGGCAAGCGCGAGAAGGCCATCGAAGAGCAGTACTTCAAGAAGAAGGTAAAAAAAAAAAAAAAAAAAAGCTCGCTTTCGCCTTTTGCACTCACACTCATCACACGTTCGCTGCGCTGCCTCGGGCGCCGAAACGGCCGATCCGCGATGACAAAAAACAAGGGTCGCTCATCACAATGAGAGACTCGGTTTGGATTTGGTGTGACGAGGGGACGCGTGAAAACGTCCAACCGAAGCCGCAAGAACGAGAGAGAGAGAGAAATAAAAGTCATCGATCTCTCTTTTTTTTTTTTTTTTTTCTTATTGAAAACCATTGTCAAAGGTTTTCAGATTTTGATCAATCGAACTCAGATTTTGATCCAACTCGGATTTGAATCGAATGTGTCAATGTTCATGTCACTGACTTATTTGTCCAACTTTTGATTCACACACAATAAATTACAGGACTCTGAGGAGGTCGAGTACCTCAAGACCCACAAGGAGGAGCTCAACAAGCTCAAGCAAGAGACCAAGGACAAGAAGAAGGAGTCCAAGTAAAGAAAACAAAACAAAACAAAAACTGCAGGTCGGCCTCTTCGAATGCATTGGATTGTTGATGCGATGTCTGTTGTTCCGTGTATCATTTGTTTGGCTGCAAGCTCTGTAACAAGAAACAAAAAAAAAAAAAAAAAATCAGCAAGCCCACAAAAACCCCCGTTTTCTCTTGGAATTATGCTTGTGCGCGAGTGAGGCGCAAATGCACATGCGACACACACACAGAAAGGGTGTATTACGACGCTACGCTTTGGTCAAAAAGCCATTGTGCAGCTCGGTCACAATCAATTGCATCAGGTCGTTTTGAAGCGGTGTAAAGTGAATCCAGAGGTCAGCTTGCAATAAACTTGCACCGGCAGTGTCTCCGGCACCGCATGTGAGCTGCAGGAACGGAACAGGCAGCTTCAGGTGAGCGCGCGAGAAGAAACAAGAACATACAGTGGAAGCGGATGCTAGTTACCACGAGCGACTGGAGCAGCAATCGCAATTCCTCGGGCATGTACTGGGATGCCGTCGATTCATCTGCAGCAAACTTTTCAAGCACAACGGCGTGGTCGGGCTTCGAGGCATGTGGAGATGGCTGGATTTTTAAAAACAAAGAAAAAAAAAAAGAAGAAAAGTGGCACGATGAACGTGAAATGGACGTTCACAAACCAACCGATTACACGCGCAGCCCTTGCACAGCCAAGTCAATTACCTGCAGCAAGAGTAATAGCAGTAATCGCGTGACTTCAGCACGAGAAATAACATCGAGCGCGGCGCCTGGGGCGCAGTGCGTTTCTCCGTTCGGCATTGGGATTCCTGTCAGCAAAGATGGGTGCAAAGTCAGCGAATCACATCAACGAGCAAAGAACAACGGGTTCAGAGTCTCATACCAAATCGCTCGAGGGCAAAGTTGATAATTTCGTTAAGCGTGAGAATTGCTCCGTCGTAGTCCTCTGCGCAAAGAAGGAAGAGACATGACCAAAAAAGAACACCATACAATGTGAGTCTCCTAAATACTCAACTCAGCATAGATGAATGACCAGTACTTTTCATAATCTTGCAAGCAACAGCCTCTTCGAGCGAGCTCAGAGCGGCAAGGGGGCTAAGGAGCTGGAACCTTGCTGCCTTTTCGCAGTACATTGCCGCATCATCCACGCGTTTGAAGAGCTAAGTGATTCACAGAGAGCAGGTGTTGATGAGTGTTGCCAACCAAAAACAAACACAAAAACCGAAGAAAAAGTCAAACCAACCTTCATTGCGGCCGCAAGCTCCACGAATAAAGACGCTGCAAATAGCGGCCGGTTGAGCTGGACATAGAGCTGTCATCAACAGACCAAGTGTGAGTGCATGAACACTCACAGCGCAGACTGAGAGAAAAACAACCACAAGAGACAAGCTTTACATCAATCGCCTGAAGATAACATTGCGTCGCCTCATGCAAATGCTCCTCGTAGCCTGCATAATTCAGTGTATGGTTCTCCATTTCCGCTTGCAAGAATAGTTGTGCTACAATCGTTTGTGCAGCCCAGCAGATTGAGTGCAAAGTCCACCGAAGCGAGATTGAGACGAACGTGCGAACGAGCGTGGGCTTTTACCTGCTTCCACCGTCTTCTCGGCCTCTTCTGCAGTGTTTGACATGGCTTGTTCACATCTATCAGCGACCAGATCGCGATTGTCACGCATCGTCAGCGCTCTTGTGTCAGTCAAGCTCAATCACAAAACGAGTGGAACAAGTGTCTCTCGCTCGCTCTCCTCGCGTCCGATCCGCTATCACTCACCGGGCAACAGCAAGCAGGCAGAACGCAGCGTATTGGTTGTTGCCATCGCGCTTCATGGAGGCGAAGAGCTCGTTGAAGCTCGACGCTGCCTCCGTCAGGTTTGGTTTGCGCATGAATCGCCTACACAGCACACACACACACACACACAGCAGGATCATCATTCACAGTCCCCGCAGTGTCAGATTCAAGCAAACAACATGCATTGATTTTGGAGTCGGTTTTGCACCATTGAAAAAAAGAAAAGCCGAATCAGGACCACGACTCACTTTCGCAGCTTGGCAGTAATGCCGCGGTACGATTGCCAGAACGCGTCTCCCATTTGCGTGTGATGACGAATGCGAGTGTACTGAATAACGACAATATGGACTGGGCATCCTGTTTATTTATTTTATTGAGGTCTTAGTAGATCTAAGTCCTTGTTCTAGAAAGCTCAAACTTGTTGTGCTCTTCAACACACGAAATTCTACTGTAATGCGTTTCCGTCTCTCCTGCCACGTTGCTCACCAGACTATGAAGCATGAATTGCAGAGCTCAAGTACAGTACCGAAAGAAACAAATGATACTCATCCTGACTGTTTGATGTCTGATGTTTCAGCCCTTTCAAAAGCTCGTGTCGACCGGACCTCCGCGCTCGCTTGGTCACAATAACACCTATTGTGTGTAGGCTGCATTTGGCTCGCGGAAGGCGTGCTGGCGATGTCACAGAGTCCGCAGGGGGCGCGCGTTTGCGAACAACCTCGTGGCATGATTTTTAAATCCGAATGCATTGGATTTTGGCTGGATCCGGTTTTTTTTCGTCTGTTTTTTTTTTTTTTTTTTTTTTTTTTTTTTTTTCGTATTTTCGCTTGCCTAGCGATGAGTTCGGGCGAAAGCGTCCCGCCACTTCACCCACACATTTGCATTGATGCATTGATTGACACAAAGGGGAGGGCAAAGGCGCGAGTGGAAGCTGTTATGGATTGATGTGTATCTGTATTTGGAGTGTGTTCACTCGTCGCTTTGTATCAGTGAAGTCTCTAGTTTTCCCTAACGTCATTCTCAACATCAACCCATTACTCGTATCTTCGTGGAACGATCTTTGATCATAACAGAAGCTTGCACACAAGGCCGTAGATCTACGAGGCGCCAATCCGGATTTAGAGGCATTGACGACACGATCAGTCAAGTTCTCATCCTTTTCCCTTCACAGAATGATCTGCCGCTCTATTTCGGTCACTGCGCTTGTTGCCTTTGCTGCGATTGTTGCCGCGACCGCGTCGTCGTCGTCGTCGTCGTCGTTGGTCAGCGCTGCGCGGCCGCCGTCTGGCTTGTACGGCCTGTCGCCTGCGCCTGCGCTGGTGCGTGTGGACCCGAAGACGGGTAACGTGACGAACGTCGGCCCCACCATCGCGTTCGAGCTCATCGCCCAGCAGCTCGCGACGATCGACCCCATCAACGCCATCTTCTACTTTATCGGACTGAACGTGACGTCGCAGCGCAACACGATTGTCGGGCTCGACATGAACACGGGCAGGGTTGTCGTCGAGACCCCGCTGCCCTTCATTCTGGGCACCTTTGTCGGCGTTGGCGAGGTCCTCGACTTTGACCCAGAGACGCGCAAGCTCATTGCGATGGGCCGCGAGGCGAGCCAGGGCAATGCCCACCACATCCTGACCATCGATCCGCTCACCGGTCAACGCCAGGACATTGCTCGCATTGGCGGCATTGACGTGATTGAACGCATCTCGGGCTTTGACCAGTCCGCTGGCATTGAATGGGTCTCGCTCGCAGTCAACAAGAGCGGCAGCGTCGAGGTCGACCTGTTTGCCTTCAACGTTCGCTCGGGCCAGCTTGTCCACCAAATTCCCGACAAGCTCAACGTCGACTCCATGGTGTTCGACCAGGCCACCGGCAAGATGGCCTGCCTCGCGTACGCCGGCAACTCGCGTGTCCTGGTCAACCTCAACTCGCGCGACGCCTCGTTCCAGACGGTGGGCACCGTTCCCTCGTACCTCGTCATGGACAGCTCCATCTCCGCCTTCGACTTCAAGACCCGCGTCCTGTACGCCATCTTCCAGCAGTCGGCTGGCTCCCATGCTGGAAACTTCTTCCTCGTCGGCGTCAACTCTGAGACTGCCGCCGTGGTTTCGTCGGTTGAGCTTTGCCAAGAAGACCTTTCCGACTGCCCCTTGTCTCTGGAGTACCTTCCGTAAACCGAGTACGCGCCGTCCAACAACTTGTTTTTCAGGTGGACTCCTCTGGTCGTTGACATACAAAGCAGGTTGTGATGCAGAGTCTTTTGTTGCTGCGTTTTTGGCGTTTTGGAATTGGATGTACTGTACAAACCAAACGAAAAGTTCTCGCATCGCCCTGTCAATGCTCATGAACTTTGAAGAAAGATGCATCCATTGGTGACTTGGTGGAGTCTGGCAAAGCACTCGTATGGTTGGAAATGGAGCAGAAGCGAGGCGGGTTTTGTGCAGCTGCAATGTGCTCGGATTTCTCAGCTCTCTTTCGCCTTCCTTTAGTTCGCAATGATGCAAACAACTTTACTAACACCTCCCTTTGTAACTGTAATTTCGAGTTTGGGGTTTGGACGTCCATGTCAGTCTCGTTTCTTACCTTTGCAGTAAAATGTCAATCGCTCGTTTTTGGCCTCGAATGGCAACGCCTTGCCTGCAGTCGGCGCCAACCGCGTGTATGGCTGTACACCACACATGGCTGCGAGCATTGAGCACACAGGCGGGTCGAGCACTCGCTCCCGCAGACAAGGAGGTTCGTCCCCAAGAAAACAAACGCGGGAAAATACTGGCGGGAAAACCCTCGCTCAGACATCGTCTCAGAGCACAAAAATGGAAGCCTCGGATTGCTCACATCGTACTACATTCGTTTTTTTTTTTTTTTTGCTTTGCTTTGCTGCCCACTTTGCAGGATCGCTCTGTCTTTGTTGGTCCCGTTCCACGAGGTCTGCGAGCGTGTTTGGTTTCAGACCCCTAGCCGAATGGACTTGTTGAATAACATCTCATAGTACTATTACTGTATGCTCGGGGGTGTTACAGATCGTGTCTCGGTCACTTTTGCGCGGAGTAGTGGTCCTGGAGGCCAAAATGTGAACAAAGGTGAGAGGCAATTCTGAGCAGATTGTTCTGGTTGTCAAACAGTTTCACTCATTCCCTCCTCCATTTTGCATGAACGTGACAAACCATGTCAGTTAATACAAAGGTCGAGCTCCGATTCAACCTCAGCGAAGCCAGCTGGATTCCCGAGCGTGTGAAAAATCGCCTCGTTCAGTTTGTATGTTTCGACCATTTTCAGCATGGCATGGCTGTGTCGTCGTCAGCTTTGACGTTGGAATCATATTTGCAAACCGCAACGAGTCGTACCTGTCATATGTCTGTTTGCCGGGGTTTTCTTTAACTTTATTTGTTTGTTCCTTTTTTCAGGAGGGTAGCCGCATAACAAAAGAGGGAGAATTTCACGTAACGTCAACAACCCACCGAACACAACTCAAGAACATTGAAGATGCATTCGAAAAGCTCGAAGTCATGCTGGCAAAAGCGTCCGAACTTCCAACCGAAACCTCTCCCGAGCAGCAGGCGAAAGTTCGTCGATTGTAAGTGTTTCGTTTTGAGAAAGAATGGTCTTGGTTCGATTGCTCACAATTCCTTGATTCGATACACTGGCAGAGAGCGTGCTGCCAATGAGCGTCGTATGATGGAAAAGAAGATGCACTCTTCGCGCAAGAGTAGCCGCCGTGACGACTTTTAGCGGCCATTTTGTTAATTTTTTTGTACTGTACTGTATTCAACTTTCCTGCAAACAAAAATTGAAGCACGACTTGGTTTTGTAACAATCAATGAAATTAAGGATCACGCATGTTTCACGCCATTCACTCGTCGGGACTTTGGACAAGGTTGATCAGAGCGAAGAGCAAGAACAAAACGGCGCCAATCAGCGTGACTGAAAACCCCCCCCCCCAAGAGCAGATATCCAAAGTTCAACGTGCGAATGAGTAACCGTGCCAACATAGCATTACAACACGAGCAGCTTACTCACCTGTGCGCACGGAAATACGTTTTGCAAGAAGCTGTCCGCCAAGCACGGCGAGACCAGTGCACAGAGCGTGACCCAGAGTACCACCCACTGAGACGCCGATCGGGTCCTAGAGACGTAGAAAGAGCAATAATGGGAGAACGAGTCAGTTTCCAGCAAGAAAATCCAAACAAACAAACAAACAAACCACCAAAACTCATTCCCCTACCTCGGTGGCACCAAGAATGATAGTCGTGATCTGCGAGCGGTCGCCCCACTCGGCGAGGAAGGTGAGCACAAAGGCTTGCATCATGACTGGCGGAATGAGCCCTGGGAGGCGTCGAAGCGAGCTGGCAAGGCCACCCGACTCGACGTCGGCGTTGGCGTGTTGGCGCGATTCGAGTTCCTGCTCTTTCTGCTTGAGCTCGAGCGTGACTTCCTCAAGCTCTTCCTGGCCTTCGTCGGGCGACATTTTCCAGCCATCGCGGAGCATCTTGAGTCCAAAGAAGACAAACAGCATGGTGGATGCATAGTAGGTAATGTAGCGGGGGATGATGGTTGTCGCAAAGCCCATGGCGACACTCAACACTGTCATGAGCGCCAACGCAGCGATTGCACCGATGAAGATGACCTTGCGTGGATGGGTCATGGCCATGATGGCGGCAATGAAGAATGTCTTGTCGCCAATCTCCGACACGATAATGACCGAGAGCGACGCAACAAAGGCACTCGCAAAGCCCTTCTTCTTGGTACCGGTAAACCAGCCCGAGGGTGCGTTGGGATCGTACGCATTCGGATCGTACGCATTGGCATTATTGGCATCAACCTGATCGTTCGGTGCGTTGGCGAGCTCGTTCACTGCTTGTTCGGCCTCCTGTCAACCGCACAAAAGTTGCCCAGTAAGTCTATCAGGATGCTCGTGTGGTTTCTCGTGTGTGTATATGTGTTTTTTCCCCAAAAATCCCAAAAGTCTGAGTTTTTCAATCTTGGTACAATAATCTCGTGCTTGCTCCCATCGACTGATCTCGTCTCCCATCGTCATCTTCCTCCTCTTCTACTTTCCGAGTTTGAGTTGAGTTGAGTGACTGTGCTGAGCCGAGTCGAGTCGAGTTCCGTGAGAAGAGGAAAGCGAAAGGGGGACACGCGGAACCATTGCTCTCAAACAGCTTGCTCGTGTTCGCGTCCAACCTCGGCCATCCAGCTTGTTTTCATGGGGCTTGGTTTTGCTGCTCGTCTCATTGCTCAGCGGGATGCGTGCGGTGCTTCCCCCCATCGCTTTAGGTGGACACGTCGGCAAACTGGGGCTAAATGTCGCTCTGCCCTGCATTGCCCTCTCTGTTCCCCTGCCCCCGCCCACCAACGCCCGGCTGTGTAATGCGGTGAGGTCTTTAACCGCTGCGCTGCTTTTGTTTTGATGTACCTGGGCGTCGGCGGCGATGGCGACAAATCCAAGCAGCACTGCGAGCATCACAGCGAGCAGCAGCACAGAGCGTCCGTTCGCTCCTCGTCTGCCGATCATCATCATCATCACGACTTGTACTCCAAAAAGACAAAACAACAAACAGACTGAACTTGACTTGAGTTTGAAATTGGAGTGTGTGTGTCAAAGTCGCAGTCGCAGTCGCACTGAGTTCGGAGACCAAAGCTTCTCTTTCGTTGAGCTTTCCCTTTTGATGTTCAGTCATTCATTCGTTCAGTCATTCATTCACTTGTGACTAGAATTCCGGTCTCGTCGTTCACAGTCAATCCACTCGTCAAGTATGGCAGATCGGCAGTCCACCGAGCAAGTGCTGGCCGAGCTCCGTGAAGCAAGACGCCGCCTCGCTACCATCTCGCACGCATCGCCACTGCCACCGCTGCTCCCAACAAGTCACTCTAGCGCGGGTGGTCGAGCCAGCATGGGCAGTGGTAGGATGGGTGGACTTGCATTCGGCCACGAGTACCACCAGCAGCTGTATGACGATCACCGACGCTCCGCCTCGTCCTCCTCGTCCGCCACTTCCTTCGCCGGTGCGCCGAGCCTTGCTGCTGGATGGAACACTGCGGGGTACGGATCTGCTGCCCGCGATGGCCAGGACGATCTGCGCGCGTCGCTGAACGCGAGCCTGGACGAGCACCAGCAATTGCTCGACCGGATTGACGCGCTGTCACTCCCAAGCACGCCGTCAACCCGCTATCAGAGCAGCAATACGAGTCATGCTCATGGTAGCAGTACTGGTAATGGCACGAGCTACACTTCCAGCAGCAGGAAACAAAAGGACTCGAACGTTTCGTATCCCGTCAAGCTCAGCGCTGAATATGGGTTGTTGTGGCCTGCTACGTTCGGGTACCGTCCAGAGTCGAGTTACACTGGGACTCGAGATGGTCCAACCGGAAACGCGGGGTATGCAAACCATCAGTCTACGCCTCGTTCTGAAACTCACAAGGGCAAAGGTCCACTTCGACCAGCTTCCACCGCAGCAGCTGCGGGAGCCTCACCGACAGTGCACCGGGCTTCAGCAGACTCGTTGGTTTACAAGGCTTACTCCGAGCAGCCAGCAGCACAACCAGCGAGCAGCATGCCTCGGCAAGCATCATCATCATCATCATCATCATCATCATCATCATCATCATCATCATCATCATCATCATCATCATCATCATCATCATTAACATCATCGTCGTCGTCAGGGCAGGTGCGAGTCCAGTCCAATCTTCAGTCATGGATTTCCAACGGAACCACACCCAGCAAAGCGGCCCAGTCTGCTCCATCCACGACCTCGACGCCGAAACGCGCTTCGGCTGCATCGGCACATCCTCGCACGGCTGACAGCACCCCCAATCAGAACAGCAAACCAGGGCACGATTTACCCAGCCCATTGTCTTTGCCTCCATTGGTCGCCAGCCTTTCGGACTTGCGGGGCGAGACGCAGCATTGGCTCGCATCGCTTCACGAGGATTCGGACATTCGCTTTGCACGCGAGGCTGTGCGATTGCTCGCCCTCGTTCGCGGGCACGCACTGCAGCAGCGAGTGTTAGATGGGTTGCGCGTCAATGCAGCCTTTACTGCTGGTGCCAGCGACGCTCGGGAACACCAAGCCTCAAAGACGACGGAAGCCAACGGTCATGTGCATCAAGCTGGCCGGCAGCCAGTCCACCATCAGCACCATCAGCAGCAAACGGAAGAGAGCCATGGGGACCACACTGTCTACAACGACCAGGGCGACTCCAGCGAAGAAGAAGACGAAGAAGAAGAAGAATCTGACGCTGATATGTCTGACAGCGAGACGGACGACCAGAGCGACGCCTTCGCTACCACTCAGCAGCCCAGTTCTTCGTTGCTCTTCGTATCGGATGAGCGTGCAGTCGACTCTGTTATTGCCTCGCTTCCAATCGAGCACCTTGGTGTCATGTCCGAGTCGCAAGTGGGCACCCTGCACGCCATCGCAACACAAGTTCGCCGCTTCCTGCGCGAAACAGTGCGTGCCCGACCCAACGCCGTCCTTGATTCCGTGCTGTTGGAGTACTGCGCTCGCTTGGTGCTCCAACTCGTCCAACAGAGTGAGCCTCGCCAACAACAAGTCCGGAAAACGCGGCGATCTTTGCCATCAGACGCAAGGCAGCAAGAGCATGAGCAAGAGCAAAGGCTGCAGCACCATCGAAAACGGGTTGATCATCGATTGCGGCTGGATCTTGTCAACGCTTGCTCCACGTTGGTTTCTCTTCCCCTCGAGAAGTGCGCGGACGCTATTGTGCAAGCTGCGGCCGCAAGCCTTGCCCAGCGGTTGCCATTGCGGGATCAACCTGCTTTTGAACCACAGACCTTGTCGCCTGAAGACCTTGCCACCAGGCGCACTCAGCGCGTCGTTGAAGCGCTTTTGGACGACTTGTCGTCGGGTGAGGAGCGTTCTTCCCAGTCTGAGTCGAGCGATGACGATGACGAGTACCTCGACTCGCAGAATCGTGTCATTCCCCGTGCCAAACAGCATAATAGGCAGCAGCACCGATGATTTGGCACGCGCTGCATGTCGGTTTCCTCGGTTCCAATTTCGTATTCATCCATCTCAATACAGTATCAGCAGTGCATCATGGCATTTTTTTCGTCAAACCCTGATAATTCTTTCGTCCTCTACTCTTCTTTTATTGCCGTACAGCATTCTCTCAGTCGCTCAGAGTCGCCGCCCAGCCTAAAAATGAGCAGTCCGGACGAAGAGCGTTCCGGCTTGCTGGTACGGGTTTGAGGTTTTTCCGCCTTCCCCCACCCCCGCCCTTCTACACCGTTGTGAATTTGATGTACTTCTCCTTGGGTTTTGATTTCGCATTTCGCTGGTCTCATCATGGTGGTCGTTGTTTGTTTGGTACATAGGCCGGCGGGAGCAGCCGGACGGTGAGTTCGCAGTCCTACTACAACCCGGGCGCGTACCAGAACGCCAGTGCCCCCGAGCCACAGGCCGCGTTTGCCAGCTCCAGTCACAAGCAAGCCTCGGGCGCACTGGCAGGCGGGCAGCGGTCGTCGTACGGCGGCGTGGCTGCCCCGAGCAGCCGGAAACAGCCAAATGCCGCCAACCAGCGCGGCGCTGTCGTCATCAGTCGGTCGGAGGGCGCCTCTGCGGACAGCCCGTATGGCGGACTTGGTGACATTGACGAGGCAAGTCCGCGCGATGCCGGGCGCAAGTGGAAAGGCGGGCAGTGCGTCAACGACTGGCCGTTCCTCGTCCTGTTCCTCCTCTACGTGTTTGTCATGATGGTCCTTGGCATTGTTGCCGTCTCCCAAGGCGATCCTGCAAGGTAGGAGGCTAAACGTCTGCCGTGCGAAAAGATAATGTTATGGCTCGAGTTCATTGGGGGGGGGGGGTTAAAACCGCGTTTCTCTGAACGATTGGGATTTTGGTTTTTTTTTTCGGCAGATTGTACCACGGTCGAGATTGGCAAGGCTACTTTTGTGGCATTGAAAACGAGGATGGGCCGGACATGCGCGGGAAACCCTACTTGCTGTTCTACCTGGATGGCAACAGTACGACGAGCATCCAACAAGACTCAATCCACAACGACAACGAGTGGAACTTGTACTTGCCTCAAGTTACGCTCATGAATCGCCCAGAACGAGCTGCGGCGCTCATTGGCTCGACTCCGTCATCCTCGGCGCATTCACAATCCTTCCACGACTCCTTTTTGTCGGCGAGTCGCTACATTGCCCGCGGTGTGTGCGTTGCGTCGTGTCCAAAGGTGACAGCGCCGGCCA
Organism: Capsaspora owczarzaki ATCC 30864; assembly: GCF_000151315.2. Taxonomy (NCBI): domain Eukaryota; class Filasterea; order Ministeriida; family Capsasporidae; genus Capsaspora; species Capsaspora owczarzaki. The sequence continues at coordinate 1,297,575 of NW_011887298.1, read as the reverse complement.
GCTTCCCAACCGCGTCTGGTTCTCAGATTTGGTGTGTCGCCAACGTTACAGTGGTGAGCGAAGCTGATTTGCTTGCCAAGATCAGCCAAGGCCTGTGTGCATCCGGTTCCTTCCAAAGCTTTTCGGGTAAGAAGTGGAGTGGTCGAGGGGTTTGAGGCCAAGTCTCATCGTTGCTGAGTTTGTTCCTTCTTCTTCTTGTTTGACTTCCAGACGCCCATCGCTGCATTCCATCCCATCTTGGAGAGTCTTACACGGATCCTGCGTCGAACATGACCATCAATGCAACTCAAATCGCGGACATGGCGTATCAAGACATCAACGACAGCGGACTGGCTGATCGGATCATGTCGGATTTGAATCATTCTTATGGCTGGATTCTCCTGTGAGTAAAAAAAAGAGCGGAGCAGGAGGGTGATTGTTGGATTGTTCATTCCGCCGCCGCCCCCCCCCCAATCAATTTCGTTGACTTTCTTCTCGCCACCACCTCGCCACCCCTCTGCAACAGCGGCTTGCTTCTGGCAACGGCTCTTTCTCTGATCTGGCTTTTGCTACTGAGTCGCTTTGCTGGCTGCATTATTTGGAGCTCCATTGCGTTCGGCCTGACACTCTTGCTGTCTTGCTCGGCGTTCTGTTTTGCCGAGTGGCACTCGCTTGACTCCAAGCTGGACGGCAAGCCAAGCGATGCCACCGTGCACTCTGATTACACGGACCGAGACATGTTCTTGACCTACGCCATCATCTTCCTTCTGCTGACGCTGTTCGCCATCCTGATGACGTTTCTTTTGCGCCGTGGCATTTACTTTGCCACCCAGATCATCAAGTTGGCCGCCGAAGCAGTCACTCACATGCCTCAGCTCGTCATTGTCCCTTTCCTCGGGTTTGGCCTTGTTTGCATCGTATTTGCCTTCAACATTATCGTGATTGTGCACATGGGGTCGGCAGGCAGCACATCCATCCATTTCACCGGCTCGGGCATTCCGTACCTGTGGTACGACGAGAACGAGTCTCTTCAACAAGTTCGTGTGTTCCAGATCATTGGGTTTATCTGGATTTTGCAATTCATCCAAGGGGTTGCCGTCATGACAATCGCAGGGGCCGTGTCTGATTGGCTTACCTGTGAAAAGCGAAAGGTAATGCGTGCTTTGGCACCCGCAGTTCTCGTGTTTTTTTTTGTTGAGGGTGTTTCGCTGGCGTCAATGCTCACGACAATCTTTTGGTTTGCTTTGTATCTTTGCCATTGTTAGATTCCGTGCTCTCGGCCAGTCTGGAATTCCTTCATGCGCACAATGTACTTCCACCTGGGGTCGATTGCCTTTGGTTCCTTGGTCATGGTTGTTGCAGCGCTGCTTCGTCTCCTGATCTCCCGCGTCCGGCAAATGCTGCGCAAGAGCAAGAACGATTTTGCCAAGCTGCTGCTCAGCTGTTTTGATTGCTTGGTGCTGAGCATGGCGTCATTTATGGAGTTTGTCACCCGCATGGCTTATGTTCAGGTGAGTTTCATTCGCTCCCTGTCATCACTGCTTTTGTCTGACCAGGCAGGGAGGTATTGTATCGTTCACTCAAACATTTCTCGACTCACTTGCTGTTTGCTAGATGGCCATCTCGGGAGAGCCCTTCTGCCGTGCGGGTCGCAAGTCGGTTGGACTCCTCTCGCGAAATGCTTTGCCGTTTGCCGTCGTGCAGTCTGCCACCAGCCTCGTGATGACGCTTGGTTTGTGCTTTATTGCATTGACGAGCGCGCTCATCATTGCTGGGGTTTTGCGCTCGAAGGAAGACTTGGACGTTCTCGCCTTCCCGTTCATTGTACGTTTGAGCTACACGATGGAGCCGTTTTCTGTTTGTACTTTACTTGTTGTCTGACAACACCAATATGTCTCTGTGCCGGAGCAGATTATGATTTTCCAGGGCGTTCTGGTGGTCATGATGTATACGGGCGTGTTTAACGTGACCATCCAAGCGATTTTCCTGCACTATTGTACGTGGCATGCTGCCGGCTGCAGGAAGCGCGGAATGAAAGGGTGTGTGTGTGTGTGTGCGTGTGTGTGTGTGTGTGCGTTGCTAATCGACTTGGTTGTTTCAAACAGGCACGGAATCGATACGCATCCAAACCACCGGGGACACACACAGTGCCAAATCGATCGCACTTGAACGAACGCTCAACGAGGCTGCCACTTACCACAAGGGTCGTTCGGGCTACCAAGTGCAGAGCGACGAAGCGGATGGCGTGTATGTCTGATCATTCTTTTTGGGATGTATTGTAATTAAAGAACCGTAAACACGGCTGTTTTGTATTTTTTGCCACACCGACCAATGCGCGATGCATAGAGAGTGCGTTCAACGTTGAGTGTGCAGTTTTTGCACAGCGGAAACGACAAACGTTAAGCAAAACAGAAAATCTGACCGTTTCTCAGCAACATCCTCGCTCTCTTCGATGATCATCATTCGGCTCACTCTACTTGTTTTACTTTATTCACTCCTCATTGAACTTGCGGCTTTGTGATTTTTCATTTCCCGACAAACATCCGAGCGAATGGACGCCGCGACCGATGCGAAGGCGCAGCTCGCCCAGAGATTGGTAGGCGCGCTTGGTTCACTTTCCCTATCCAATCCACCAGTTTTTATCCAAACAATTCCGATACGCGGCGTTTTCTTTTTGAATCCAAACCGTTTTCGTTCTTCCTCCTCCTCCTTCACGCCCCCCTCGCCACGACTGTCCCACCTCCAATTCTGCCGCCAACCCCCCATCGCCCCTCCAATGCTCACTACTTTCAATCCATCAACCCAACTTTACAGTTTCCAATGGTGGATGTGGGGCAGTAGCGTCGCTTTTGAGCCATTGCGTTATTGAGCTCTGAGCTGACTGACAGACCATTGCTGACCTTGCGCTTTTTTTTGAACTGTGTGAAACAAACCAACCAACAACAAAATGCTCAACGCACTAGCTCGAGAAGAAGCGTCGCGGCGGTGCGAGCAGCAGCAGCTCGAGCCAGCAGGCAGCCAGTTCCAGTGCCAACGCAGCAGGAGCCAGCCACCCGCCAGCGAGCCAGGCACCACTCAAGAGCTCAGCTGCTGCTTCATCGCATGGACAGGCACATGCACAGGCACAGGCACAGGCACGGACACAGGCACAGGCACAGGCACAGGCAGGCGCACCGTCATCACCGTTGCCGAATGGACTCGCTCCTGCTGCTCCCTCAAGAAGCGCATCGACTGTTCATCCACCAGCCGCGGTGCATGCACAGACCCATGCCCACACAAGCGGCGTTGCATTGCCACCGCAGCGAGTCGCTTCGAATCTGGCTGTGGCTCCACTCGATCCGTTAGCACAGGTTTGGTGCTCGCAATTGGATTTGTTACTCGTGATGCGGGATATCACAAGCCACCCTCCTCTCTCACGCTCACATTCACAAAATCACAGATGACACAGCGATTAGCGAGTACATTGCCGGGATTGGCGCCAATTCACCAAGTGCAAGTGGATGCACTCGCAGAGCTCGAGCGCACCATTGCTTCGCAAAACGAGGTCATTCAGACGTTGATTCGCGACAAAGGCGAGCTCGCACAGCAATTGTTAACAGCCCAGCGACAGAGCGCAGAGCATGCGCGCACTGTTGGCGAAATGCGCGACTCGGCGACGGAGCAAAAGCTACGCGCCGACACTCTCGACCGCACCGTCCAAGACTTGCGAGCGCGCTGTGATCAGCAAAGCCGAGCGCAGGAAGACGGGAAGGCGAATTTGGCGCGCGCCAACGATCGTGTGCGAGAGTGCGAGCAGCAGCTGCGCGAGTCGCGCCAGTCCAACAGCGAGCTTGTGCAGCGACTCCAGCGGCAACTCACCAGCATGGAGCACCTGGAAATCAAAAACCGCGACTTGAGCAAGGCCATTGCGTTAAAGCAACTGGAATTTCAGCAAATTGTTGGCGACGGCAGCAGCAGCAATGGCTTCTCGCCTCTTTTGCAGACTTCTGCTCCCCCGCTCAGCAACGGAGCCGTTTCGGCGACGCGCCAAGCGGGCGCCGAGAAACTGGGACTGTCTGCCATTGTTACCGAAAACACGGAGCTTCACGAGCGCGTTCTCAAGCTTGAGTCGGCGCTCCGTCAAGTGCAAGAGGATCGCAACAGCTTGGCCAGCGAGCTTCAGCTGGAGACGGCGCGTGTCCAAACTCTGACCACCCAGCATGACACTACTGCTCGCGCTCGCGACAGTGACGCCAAGCGCATCTCCGACCTGGAGGCCCAGTTGCAAGATGCACAACGAAACACGGCAGCAGCTGTCGCCTCTGCGACCGCAGCAGCTGCCACCGCCGTTGCAAGTTCGGCCTCGGCTTCTGGATCTGAATCATCGACTCAACCGCCAAATTCACACGACGAGGCACTTGCTGCCGCCACATCACGGGCGTCACAGGCACGCATCGAGGAGCTCGAGCGGCTGCTAGAGGCAAAAGCTGCCGAATCGGCCGCAGAAACCCAGAGCCTGCGTCTCCAAATTGAAAAGCTGCAAGGAGCCGATGTCGCCCAACGGGAGCAAACAGACACCCAGGCTGCCGCGATGGTCGCGCTTCAGGCCAAGTACGACCAACAACTCGAGCAGCTCTCGGCGTTGCGGGTGGAAAACGAACGCTACCAGGCTTCAATGTACGATCGCGACTCTTTGCTGGGCAAGCTCCGCAGTGACGGGGAGACGATCAGCAAGGCGACGTCGCAAAACCGTGCACTCAAGGCGCAAGTCACCGAACTGGAAGATCGGTTTGTGCAGATTATGAATTCGAATGCCCAGCTAACCGAATCTGCGCACAGCGAGCAGCATCGTGCGAGTCAACTCGAAGCTCAATGTTCGCGATTGCAACAAGAGTTGGATGCTATTCAAGCAGGTGCATCCAGCGGTATTTTGTCCTCTAATGGCGACGCAGCCAACAACAACAACGACGAGGACGCTGAAGTATCGGCGGCAACAACCTTGCGAATGCAACAATTGGAGCTTGAAAACTCACGGCTAACAGACGAAAATGAGCAACTCAACCAAACCGTGTTCCAAACACAAGCCCTGCTGAAAGCACAGCAGATGGAGCACGCCCAACACCACCACCACCACCACGATGACAGTGACGCTGAACCCTCCTCTTCCTCGTCCTCGCAATCACAGCAACAACACCAGCAACAACAGTCATCCCTAGCTGACACGGACATCATCTCCCGCGTCGATCACGAGGCCGAGGTGAATGCATTGCGCTCTAGCCTGCGGTCGCACGAAACCATGCGAGAGGAGCTGCAGACCAAAATGGACAAGCTGCAGGGCCACTTTGTGCAGGTCGTGGACGAAAAGACTGCGCTGGTCGAGCGGTTGGCGCAAGAGCAGCACCTGTCGGAACGATTGGCGCTGGAAACGGACACGGTGGGCGAGTACATTCTCATGTACCAGGCAGAGCGAGCCGCGCTGAAAAAGAAGTTTGAAGAGCGCAACACCTACATTGAGCAACTGCTCGAGGAGCGTGAAATTCAAAAGCACACCCTGTCACAGCTTAAGCGCCTGCTACTCCGCTACATGGCTCTGGAAGGCATCGTTCCTCTACCCGGCGACAGCGAGGCTGTCGACCAGGCTCCCGAGTCGGTCCAGCAACAGTTCTACAACCAGCTCACCGACTCCATCCAGACATTCCAGCGTTGCCGACGGCCGCCACACGAGCGTACACCGGGTGAGAGCATCGAGGGCGCACCGCCACCATCTCCACCACCAGAGCAGGTACGAAATGGGGTGATTTGATCTGTTGCAAGTCGATTGTTGGAATTTTTTGAACCTGGCTGCGATACTCACTCTGAACATGTTTGTTTGTTTGTTTGTTTGTTTGTTGATTTTGATTTCCCCCGCGGCGTTTTGGAGCAGCCGCTCGTTCTTCTCGACGACTCGACGCGCACCATGCTCGACTCCATTGAAGGCACCGCTACATCAATAGAGTTCCTTCCCTGCAAAAAGTGCAGCGCGACCGTCCAGGTGGTTTAAACATCATTGTGTTGCGGCTCGTTTTACTCTTTGAGCAATCATCAATCAACCCACTCGTTTTGTTTCTTTGCTGTTTTATTGGTTTTTTTGTTTGTGTGTTTTTGCATCTTAATATACTATTCTCAGACTATATTTATGAACGCAGTCTTTCCCCCCAATCCTCAAAACAAATGCTGAGCCTGCGTTTCCCGCCAAAAGCACTCTCGCTGATCGCATCGCGTCCGTTGCTCGCATCCGTCGCAGTGCCTGGTCATCGCCAGTACTCGGGTTCCACTGTGACGCTCGCCCGCAAATCTGACGGCTTGCCGGCCTTCAAGCGAGGACTGACACTGGAGACTGCTCTTGTGACGAGCCCACGATGGAGCCCAAGCAAGCGCGCACCATCCGCAACCACAGCCACCACGACGCCCTTCTCAGTCTCGTCAGTTGCCGCTACCGCAGCTGCATCGAGCCTGACTGCCACGGCCACGGCCACGGCCGCGGGAGCAAAGAGCAGCAAAGCCAAGACCACCAAGACCGCAAGCGCTGCCAAGCTCGCGTCCAAGACCAAGGCCAAGCAACGGCTGCCAAGCAAGATCAGCTCGGGCCTGGAGGACGAGCTCGACGATGCAGCGGAGGCCGACGGCGAGGAGGTCGATCTGGACGCGTCCGACATCCCAGCCGACGCCAAGGAGGCTCGCTGGACGACCTTTGTGCACAATGGTCCCCTGTTCCCAGAGCCGTACACGCGATTGCCCGTGAATGTCACGTTCTTCTATGACGGGCAGCCCGTGAGGATGCTTCCTGACGTTGTCGAGGAGGCCGTCTGCCTGTTTGCTGCGAGATTGAACTCGCCGTTGATTGTCAATCCAAAGTTCCGGCTGAACTTTATTGCCGATCTTAACAAGCTGGTGGATCAGCACCGCCATGAGCTGGCAAGCCCAGTAGGTGTTGGTCTTGTTGTGGGTCCCGTGTTTGGACTTGCGATTCTTACGTGTTTTTTTTTTTTGTTTTGTTTTTTGGGAACGCGATCAGCTCCCGAAGGTGCTTGAATATGACAAGTGCGACTTCACCAAGATAGCAGCACACTTGATGCGCTTGCGCGAAAAGAAACGCAGTGCTCTGACTGCCAAGGAGGTCGGTGCATCCTTTTGCTCTTGTTGGAGAGCCAATTGTCAACTTGTCGTCCCTCATCTTCAACTCTTTTCTCAATCTCACAGAAAGCAAAGAAAGCGGAACGAGCACTCAAGCACGGCGTTGTTGTTGTGGATGGCGTTCCGCAAAAGTTCGGCCCGTACGTAATGGAGCCGCCCAGCATCTTTCTGGGACGAGGCAACTCGCCGCTTACAGGTCACATCAAGCCTCGACTTTCGCCTGCGGACGTTACGCTGAACTTGTCCGAAGGCGCACCTGTTCCGCCATCTCCCGTTCCAGGCACAAACTGGAAGGCGATTGTCTCGCGCCCGACTGCGCTCTGGAGCGCGACCTGGACGTGCAAAATCAGCGGTCTAACCAAGGCGATTGTGCCAAGCCGTTCTGCAAAGCTGATCCAAGAGGCAACTGCGGCCAAGTTTGACCAAGTTCGCAAACTAGGTGTAAGCAGTAGTACTTGGTTTTCTGTTCATTCACAAACAAAACAAAACAAATCAATCCTCACGCCACGTTGTTTTTTTGTTTTCCTCGAATAGGAGCACATCTCTGAAATTCGAGAGCAAGTTTTCAAGTGCATGCGCCTCGCCAAGGAGCCAACCGTTCAGGCACAGACTGCGTTGGGCGTTTACCTGCTCGATCAGCTTGCGCTTCGACCCGGCACGAGCAAGATCGACACCGACTCGTCCTATGGCCTTTTCACGCTGTTGCCCAAGCATGTCAAGCTGGTCGAGCCCCGCACCATCTCGTTCGACTTTCCCGGAAAGGACATGGTGCAGTACACCAACAGTGTCGAAGTTGATCCCTCAGCGTTCAAAGTGTTCAAAATGATGATGGCGGCAGCCAAAGATCCCAAGACACCCGTGTTTGACTCTTCAGTTGTGAGTGTTTGAGCGAAATGAGTCCCGTTGGTCGCTTCAATTTTGCTGATCCCTTTCTTCTCGTATCGCCAATCATAGGGCACCCGAGTTGACACGTTTGTCAAGTCATTCGACAAGAACTTTTCAGCTCGAAGCTTCCGAACATACTCGGCCTCCTCCCTGTTTGAGCGCTCGTTGCCCGATTGCCGCAAAGTGAGCGAAGTGCACAAAAAGGCGGCGTTTGATCGCGCCAATGTGGCTGTCGCTCGTCTCTGCAATCACCAGCGCATCACGACCACCAATCCCGCTGACGATCGCAAGAAGATGGCCTCGGCCATGAAGGCTGCCAAGGCGAGCTTGACCAAGATCAAGGACGAGCTGAAGGAAACGCCAAAAACAACCAAAAAGTACAGCGCTCTCGTTGAGCGGAAAAAGAAAGCGGAAGACCGCATTGTCCAGCTTGAAGTCAAGCAAGAGACCAAGGTACAGTAGCCCCGTTCATTTTTTCCCAGGCGCTCTTGTGTTCAACAGCTGTGAAAAAAAATTCCCGAGGAACTCACTTTTTCTTTCACTACTTTTTTTTTTGGTCCAATCTTTCCTTTTGATGCAGGAGGACTCCCGAGCACTCTCACTCAACACGTCAAAAGTGAACTACATTGATCCTCGCATCAGCGTGGCATGGTGCAAGCGCAACAAGCTCGACCTGAACAAGATCTTCCCGCCAACGACCCTGGATCGCTTCTCGTGGGCGTTGGACACGAAAGACGATTTTGTGTTCTCCACCGCCCCGGCCCCTCCGCGACCTGACGACAAAAAGTAGACGAATCAGCTCATCGCTCTTTTTGTTTTTGTTTGTTCAATTCTATTTTGTGTTGTTTGCTCACAAAGAGAGAGCAAGACAGATTAAAGAAACAAATTTGTTCAATTAAGACATTGATGGCTTGTTATTGTTGTGTTACACAGCGGGCGCCGTTTAACAAAACATGGCGAGATGTCGCCGAAGCACTTGCACACGAATCGGAAGGGGATCAAACAATTCACCATCAAAGCTCCATTGGATGCCAGCGCTACGGTCGGGCTGCAGCTCAAACGAATCTGTCTGAACAACGCGAATGTTTGCGGGTAGAGGGGAGGGTTGCTGCAGAGTAGACAGAGCAGTCGAGTTCGCCGAGAGGACCGAGCCAAGTTGCACCAGCTGCCAGCCAGACACAGGGCCCTGGAGAAGCATCAGTTGCACGGAGCCACCGACAGGCAGAGCGCGATTCTCGCCTGGCAAGAACAATTGCGGAACAACTTGAGGCGGGAGGTTGGGCGCTACCGCATATGGCCGCAATTGGTGACTGACGGTCAGGTGGCTGCCCTTGAGCGCCAAGAGACTCAGCACGTTGGGAACGCGGGCCGAAAGGGTCTCGTTGGTGTGAACGTCGTGGTAGGAGATTGTCATCTCGGCGCTCGGCTTCTTTTTGAGGACGGCGGCTCTCCAAAGGGCCATTTCATAGCGCAAACCCTTCAGCCAAGTCGAGCTGGTCGCATCAATCCCGTCGTACGACGGAATACCAAAGCCAATGTGGTGCAGCGCGTACACTTTCTTTTGCAACTCGGCGGCAGAGATCTCAAACACGTCCACTGGCGCCGTGTTGCCACGGGCAATCGCAAGTGCAGCCGCAGCGACAGACCGGCCAGAGTCCTCAAGGATGGTGGAGATGATTTGCTTGGCAAAGGTCGAGCTTACTTGTGCCGCAGGCGCCGTGACTTCGCGATGCACGCGGAGCGTCTGGCTGGCCGAGGCTTGGATCTGGCGTTCGAGTGCTTGAATCTCAATGACCAGTGCGCCCAGCCGTTTGTTGCGTTCGTCAACGCCGGGTGGTGCAGCGCTCGAGACGATGCGCTTCCAAGTGGGTCTGGTGTCGAGCACTTCGATTTCTCGCTGGACGAGCGTCTTTTCGCGCATCAACGCGTCCATGCGGCGCACCAGCACCGATCGGGCCTGCTCGTCACGTTGCTGGGCGAGGTAGCGGAGGACGTCTGGGTGGTCTTGTGGTTGAATCTGTCCGTCTTCCGAGGTAGGCAAACCACGAGTGTCGGATGCTTGCTCCGGATCGATTGATATTAGCCGGCCTAGTACACGGGTGCGCCACGACTCTGGCAGCAGTCGCTCAATGCCAGCAATCCAGAGCGCGGTTTGGGACGTGGCAAACCACGAGGCAAAGAAACCGTTGGCGGATCCGATTGGGATGACTCCGACGGGCACCTTGCGCGCCTCGTCCGCATCCTCACGACGCAGCAAGCCCGTGACGACCTCCTGGAGCAGTCCGTCGCCACCGACGACGACGATTCCGTCCGTCTTGGCGAGCTCAATCATGCCTGCAATCTCCTTGCCTTGGCCAACGCGCTCCGTCTCGACCACGCCGTAGTCGATGCCAGCCAGATGCAAAATCGGCGCAGCGTGCTCCTCAAACAAGCGACGCGCCTTGCGATCACCCGCCGCCGGGTTGATGATGACAGTCAGCCTGCGCGGGCTTTCCATTGCGACGGTTGGTTCTGCGCCAACATCCTAAAAATCCAACAGTGAGATGAAACAACAAGAGGGTGAGTAACACGTTTGTTGCAGTTTGTTGAGTTTTTGTGATCATCCTCAGTGCCAAAGCTCTGAGCATCATTGGCAGTTTGCATTGCCAAGACTGAAGCAACGGATCACTCCCGACCATCCCCCAACACAACAAAGCCACAACGACACCTCCCATTCACGTCCAATGCTTAGATCACTAATTGTCGTTCAGAAGCGAGGACGTACGGCGGCTGCGCGGAGGATGGCGAGGCGGTGGCGGTCGACGTGGGCCGCATGGTCCTTGTAGCCAGCGTAGAGCAGCGCGATGGCAGAGACGACTGCTGCCTTGCGCCAGTGCCGCATCACAAACGACTTTGGCACCTCAGCAGCAGGAGTAGTAGTAGTCGTAGTCGTCGTCGTCGTCGTAGTAGTGCCAGTGGTACCAGTGGTAGCAGAATTGTGCGATCCGGTGAGCGAGGCGACAGCAGCTCCAGTCGAAGTCGCTGCCACACTGGCAATCTGGCTCATCGTGGGTCCACTCGCAGCAGCACCAGAAGCAGGGTTGGGAGGCAGCGTCGGTGGCGTCGACATGAGTTCCCAGGGACAAAAAAGAAGTGAAACAAACAAACAAAAAGACTGAGACATGTCTGAGACATAACTGAGACTATCTGTGAATAATATGATTGATGTGGACCGGTGAGACGTTGATACATGATGAGGAGCAATTTCATATTGGACCCATTTGCTGTCTGGCTGGCGTTGAAGCGCTCGGATTTGACATTGGCTTCGTCTCGATCAACTTGTCAACTTGGGGCTGTGTGAATCCGCACTGCTCATCACTATTCGATGCATACGCAGTACGATCCATCCTATCATGGATCACTTGATCGCTCTTTCATATGCAGTCCTTCATTTGTCTTTGTGTGACATGTCGCTTTCGTTCGTTTCGTTCGCCGACAATGCAGACGACTTTTACGACGACGACGACGACCATAACGACATCGACAATGACAATGACAATAAAAGCAACGACAATGCCAAGCGCAATGATGGTGCATCCACAAACAAGCAAGAAGCGAGCTCAGGCGCAAGATTGACCGAGCGACACGAGGACTCTGCGGCGCGCGAGAACGAGGCCGAGCGACTCACGCGGGCACTCGCCGCGCTGCTGAGCCAGGCAGCCATCACGGCAGCTGACGACAAGCCCAGCGCGACGGTTGCCCCCGAGGACGACGGGCCGCGTCCGTGGGTCGACAGCCAGGGCAACCGCTACGTGCTGGCCAATCCAGTTGCCAAAGTAGTCCAACTGACAAGTAGCAGCACGAGGACGAGTGCTGCTCAAGCCAGTCAAGAAACTGCGCCTCACACGGCCGACGCATCTGGTTCGATGCACGAAGCTGCAGCAGCGTCGGACGCTCTGCCAGAGTCGTGGGAGGACGACGAGGCGGTTGTTGCGCGCGCGACCAAGTTCGCAGCTGCTCAGACTTCAGCACAGACACCGGCAGGTAGAGTCAGACAGCTCAAAGAAACTACCACCAAGGCTTGTCTTGTTTTTTGGGATGCTGTGGGATGGACTACAGCTGACCTTGTTTGATTTTCTTGCATTGTTGCGCAGCTCGCATTCTAAAACCACCGCGGCAGATGGAGCCGATTCAGTCATCACCTTCCCAAGAAAACAAGCAACAGGCACCACCACCACCACAGCCTCGATCAAGCGTAGAAAGCGAGCCGCTCTTGCTCATCAACTGGACCAAATTATCTGACGGCCTGCTCGTCAAGCCCGATTCCTCCGCAAGCACGTCGCGCCTCGAGAGCCAAAACAGCATCAAGGACGCCCTCGTGTCCGAGTTGTGGGAGTCGTTTGAAAACTCGTGCGAGCAACTGTTTGCCAGCAATACAGCCCAACACACCACCTCCGTTTCCTGGGTGGACGATCTCGACATTGTCCAACTGCGGCATCCGGACGATTTGATTGGCACACTTGGCTATCCGACCGCACTAGGAGCGGGTCGTGTGACCACCCGTGATGCTTGGCAGTTTGTTAACACACCAGCCAAATGGTCTGCAGGTAATGAATTGGTGGGATGCGTGTTTTTTTTTTTTTTTTTTTTTTTTTTAGCGGCGGATGTGGAGCTCACTTGCCATCACCACACATTCCACTTCCCAGCCACCGCGTTGCGCCAAGTAGTTGCACAGTGCTCCCGACCTCTTTCGTGGAAGATGATGATTTGCCTGGAAATTGACAATTTGGCCGCAACGCACGAGATCATGAGTAAGCTTTGATTGTGCAGTGTTGTTTTTTCCATGTGCTAGAGATATTCATTGCTTTTTTTCCCACTGACCAGATGCCCACGAGACGACTGCCTCGTCATTGGGAAACGAGCTACCTCCAATCGCGACCGAGGTTTCAGTTTCATATGAGTTGAAATGTGGTTGGCGTTTTCCTCTCTAACTTGCTGATTTGTGCGATTGCAGGTCGGCAATATGAAAGTTCTCGACAAAATTCTAGCTCTTGTGCTCGAGCGTTTACCCCACGGCGATAGTGGCGAAGACTTGTCGGCGCATTACGAGGCAAGTAGCTCGAAATGTTTTTAAAAACCGGGGATGGCTTGTGGGTGACTGATCTTGATCTTGCGTTCGCTCCTTCCCCATTTCCTTTGCACTCGCAGCAATGCGCTATCAAGCACAAGCTGTTACGAGAGATGTGGTTTTCAACGTTCGGCAGCTTGCCTTGACAACAACAACAACAACAACAACAAAAAAAAACAATTGAAAAGTCTCTCTCGAGTTTTGACCTTCTTAGTAGATCTCCAATTTTCAAGAAGATCATCTCCACAGACACAAACTAGATCAGCGCGACTCCAGAAGCAGCCCGAATTAGACATGCAACACAACATACTTTCAAACAATAAAGTTCACGGAACAAAAGTCTTGGTGTACGTGCCCTGTTGGAACGAAGTCGGAAGGACTCGGCAAATCATGCACTTGTCTCGACGCTGTATCATCCATTGAGCACACGCAACGCAGACACATGCGTGGTGACAAGGCATCAGCTTGGCATTCGTCGGGGCGTTGTAACAGACCAAGCACTCGCGATCGCTGCCCTCGATAATCTCTTCCTCGTTTGCTCCTGCAACTTCTTCGCCAGACAATCGCCTCAAAATCTCGCCGAACGACGGTCGATCCACTCGCGTGGGTTCGAGACAATCAGCCGCATGCTCGGCGATGGCCTGTGCCGACTCTTTAGCTTCACTGCTCCAGTCAATTGCCTTGTCAAGCACCGCATCGATTTTACGGCTCCGTTTAAGCTGGTGCCGAACAGTACCCATCAAATCGATGCTGGGCTGTTGTCCAGTAACAAGCTCAAGCAGAATCATGCCGTACGAGTACACATCCGTTTTGATGGAGACCTTGCCTTCCTGGTGGTACTGCGGGCAGATGTACTGCAGTGTGCCTTGAACCGTTTGCGTACGAATGTAGCTGTGTGCATCCACTTGAGCTGGAGCAGAGCGCGTCAGACCAAAGTCGGCGACCTTGGCATGAAAGTCGGCGGCCAAAAGTACATTGTCGGTCTTGAGATCCAGGTGGAACAGCGGCTGACGCGGAATGGCAGTCTGCACAAAGTGCATAGCGTTTGCAATATCAGTCGCAATGGTTCGGCGCTGCTGCCAACTCAATGCAGGCGTGCCACCCTTGCGATCGAGACGTTCGCGAACAGAGCCGTTTGGCATCAGCTCGTAGACCAAGCAACGCTCGTTGCCTTCCTGGGCATAGCACATGATGGTGACGATATTCGGGTGACGGAAACGCGAGAGGGCTTCGAGCTCGGCCTCAAACTGAGCCACGCCTTGAGTTGAATCCGCTGCCAACCGTTTGACAGCAACTCGCTGACCGCTCCACACACCAGAGTAGACGCTGCCAAATCCACCGCCACCGATGCGCTTGGACTCTGAAAACTGCGTTGTGGCTTGCGACAGAACTTGCAACGACACTCGCGGAATGGTGGAGAGGATGGGTGCCGCGGTTGTGGTTTGCTGAGCTAGCTCCAGCTGAGCAATACGCGCCTGGAGTTCACGAACTTGCTGCGACGTCGCATCAGACGCAGCGAGAGGCGAGTTGGGAGTATGGTCTAAGTGGGCAGGTTTCGGTGGAATGGCAGGAGGACTGATTGCATTTTGAGGGCGAGTGCGCTGATTTTCGGCCCTGGAATTGAATCAAGTCAGAAAGACCGGAAAAGTCACAAACACCCGCAAGACAAGGGCACTCACGAGAAAACGCATTTTGCGAGAACGCTTTTGGATAAAAACTGAACGGCGCTTGCAGAGATCTGGTTGTCTGTCAGACTATTGCATTGTCAACGACGTTCAGTGTTCGATGGCTCATGTTGCTGCATCAAGTTGTTGGAAGACCCGCACACCCACACCCCTGTACCACAACAGAACATACTTCAGTTTCGACAGGTTAGCCTTGTTTCGAAGCGCAGATCCGACCGCCTCTGCTCCAGCATCGCCGATTTGATTGGTGTGCATCCTATGCCATACAAACATCAGAAGCAAGCCATTCTTGAGCGAAACTTGAATGCGACAGGAGGTCAACACTTGACTACAATACCGGAGGTCAGTGAGTGCAGTCGACGTCTGCAGGCCTTCAGCGATGGCACGAGCTCCAATGTCACCAATCTTGTTGTTGCTCAAACTATGTCAGATCGGTAAAGTTAGTGTCGCGTGCTCAATAGCCCCTGTGACACCACCAGAACGTACTAAAGAATAGACAGGTTGGTCTTGTTTCGAAGCGCAGCTCCGATCGCCTGAGCTCCAGCGTCGCCGATTTGATTCTCAAACATCCTACATCATCCAAAATCAGAAGCAAGCCATTCTAGAGCAAAGCTGGAGATGCTCAAACGAGCGACCAATACCTGAAATCAGTCAGCACAGTCGACGTCTGCAGGCCTTCGGCGATGGCACGAGCTCCAATGTCACCAATCTTGTTGTTGCTCAAACTGCGTCAGATCGGTAAAGTTAGTGCTGCACGCCCAATCGCCCCTGTGACACCACCAGAACGTACTAGAGAATGGACAGGTTGGCCTTGTTTCGAAGCGCAGATCCGATCGCCTGTGCTCCAGCATCGCCAATTTGATTGGTGTGCATCCTAAATCAAACCAATATCAGAAGTAAGTCATTCTTGAGCAAAGCTGAAGAATGCGGCGATCCCTCAAACGGGCGACTACAATACCGGAGGTCAGTGAGTGCAGTCGACGTCTGCAGGCCTTCAGCGATGGCACGAGCTCCAATGTCACTAATCTTGTTATTACTCAAGCTGCATCGACTCGATCAAGTTAGTGTCGCGCGCCCAATAGCCTCTGTGACACCACCAGACAAGTACCTGAGTGCAGTCAAGGTCGACTTGTTCCGAAGCGCAGATCCGATCGCCTGTGCTCCCTCGTCACCAATTTGATTGGCGTGCATCCTATGCCATACAAACATCAGAAGCAAGCCATTCTTGAGCGAAACTTGACATGCGACAGGAGGTCAACACGGGACTACAATACACGAGCACAGTGAGTGCAGTCGACGACTGCAGGCCTTCGGCGATGGCACGAGCTCCAATGTCACTAATCCTGTTCACATCCAAGCTGCATCAACTCGGCCAAGTGAGTGTCGCGCCCCCAATCGCTCCCTGTGACACCACGAGAACGTACTAAAGAATAGACAGCTTGGTCTTGTTTCGAAGCGCAGATCCGATCGCCTGCGCTCCAGCATCGCCGATTTGATTCTCAAACATCCTAAATCATCCAAAATCAGAAGCAAGCCATTCTGGAGCAAAGCTGGAGATGCTCAAACGAGCGACCAATACCTCAAATCAGTCAATGCAGTCGACGTCTGCAGGCCTTCAGCGATGGCACGAGCTCCAGTGTCACCAATCTTGTTCCTGCTCAAACTATGTCAGATCGCTCAAGTTAGTGTAGCGCGCCCAATAGCCTCTGTGACAGCTCCAGAACGTACTAGAGAATAGACAGCTTGGCCTTGTTTCGAAGCGCAGCTCCGATCGCCTGTGCTCCTGCGTCGCCAATCTGGTTGCCATCCAAACTAATTGATACACGTCAGATATCGTCTTGAGCGACTCCCTTCCTTGCAACTGCCTTACTCGAGATACTGCAAATTGCGATTCTCCTTGAGACCCTCGGCAATAACCAAAGCATCGGCGTCAGTGATTCCTGAGCGTCTGAAACTATATGCCGCCAAATAAGTCAGCGCGCGGCAACGACCACGCCTCGGTCTTGGACGAGACTTACTCGACCACATTGGAAGACTTGGCCTTTTCAAACAGCTCACGCTGCCGCGGTGTCCATGCAGAAGCCATCTGCAATAATATGATCAGAACAACAGTCAGCACGAGCTCGCTTTTTGCTGTTGCCAATGTTGAGCCCACTCCCACTCCCCTCCCCTTCAGTTCCGGCCGTCTTGGTGTGACTTGTTACGTCTCGTTCACTGCCCTTGGAACGAGACTCCACGACACGACAGAGCGGTTTTGCGCCTCATTCGTGAAGCGGTGGTTCTCGTTCTGAACCGCTTCTACAGCCGAGTGGTCGATCCCAGACAACCCCCAGCGCTCTCACCGCCCACCCACTCACTGCGCCCATCGACAACATCAACACAAGCTGCTCCAGCGGCGAAGGTGGTGCTTGAGCCTCGGCGACAGCGTGGACCGAGCGAAACGAGAAGTGATGTGTTCACACACAGCCAAATCCACAACAAAGACTTTGACTCTGACACCAACCAACAACAAGACACCCGTGCGATGCTTTGTTGGCTTGTTGGATGAGACGTGTGAGTGTGAGTGTGAGTGTGAGTGTGTGGATAGACATGGCGTCGCACGAAGCCCAGAAGCAAAATGGATGGAAAGCAAGAGCAAACAATAATCAAACAAAACAAGCGAAAATCAACAAGCAAAGCTGTCAACCTGAATAATTTGGAAAGCAGAACCAGAAAAACAGAGTGAATCGAATGATGGTTGCTTGGGTGAATATTCCGAAAAGTAAAACCGAGCATCCTCTCGGAGGGTCCTTTTTACATGCAAGCGTTTTGAATTCACTCATCGCTAATCTCAGTCCGAATCTCAAAGTGTCATCTAGCCTCTTCTCTCTGCCAACATCATGTTGCCCATAAATGATAATGTAGATTTCCGCTTTGAGCCGGTGAAAAAGTCTGCGCTGGACCGAGCACGGGAGGGAATGGTTGGGAGCGACGCGAGCGCGCAGGGAGCGGCCAAGCCACCAACCCCCACGGTGGACCAGCAACCCACTACTAGGGCATTTATGGAATGGTATTGGTGTTTGAGTCATGGGGTTGAAGGGCGGGCGGATCGGGTCACCCAGTCAGGCTGCGTAGCAGTGAGCATCAAGGGGGCGACAGGAAAAGTTGGACTTAGAAAAATTTTCCCTCCTTTTGCGCTTTCCTCCTTTTGCGCTGTCGAGCTGTTTTTAAGCTCTTCTGCCACGTTCTATGCCGCGAAACTTCAAAGACAAGTTTATCCATGTGTCAAAATTTAAAATCGAATGGGGTCAAGGATGCTGACACCTCTCAGGCGCCGCTGCTGTGAAAACAGTGGGGAGGGCAGCACCACAATGACCCAAAGTACAACACCAAGCACACACAATCACACAAAACTTCACAAAAACTCCGGGTTTACAGATGAATCAAACATTTCAAGCCGTCTAGCACGCACACACTCCTCCAGAGTGTACCTGAAGTCATCGTCGTCCATCTCCTCAGGCTGGGCCTCAAACACGTCTGCATCGTCATCCCGACTCGTGTCGTAGCGTGAAAACCGTCGAATTGTGTCGCGCGCACGGATGGCCGCTGAGCGCCCTCCAGGCGGCCGCAGTTGAGGGGCAAAATGTTCAAACCAATCCTCTGTTGGTTGCGCTGGTTTCGTTTCCTGCGGGTCAGCCTCTGGCTCCAATCGAGGTCGTTTCCGACTGGCTGAACGTGCACCATCACTCGCATTCCCAAATGTGGGATCGGAATCAGCAAATGAAGGGGTAGTGTCGCCCCACGGATCTCGAGTACCGCGATTGCTGCGAGAAGGCGGGATGTAGTCGACAAACTGTTGGGTTTTGTACGCAGTCACCGCCGCCCTTGCGCTCTCGAATGCTTGACTGTCTTTGGCGCAAAAGGATCTTGCGACTTCTCGGATAAGTGCAGCAGGAACACGGTGCTTAGCTTTGGGCCGCCCCTTCACTCCAGACTTCTTGCGTCGTGTCCACGAACTGGTCGCCAACGACGCTGCTGCGGATGCAGTTGCGTTACCTGGAAGAACGGTTGAGGCTGACGATGTTGATGCTGCTGCTGCTGCTGCTACTGCTGCTGCTGCTCGGTTGGCTTTGGCAGCAGCAGTTCGCTTTGCCTTGGCTTGGGCAGCTCGGGTAGATTTGGCAGCCTTACGAGTTGCACCACGCGTGCGCCGGGTATCTAATGAAAGAATCCCTCGCTGACCTGTCGCATTCCGCATGCTGTTGCTGCAATTGCGTGTGAGCTGGCGAACGAGGCTGTGCAACTCATCGCCCTGAGCCATGGTCTTGAGACGCTCGAGTCCTTTCTCGAACAGCTTGGAGAGCTCGTCCACCAGGTCGTCGGGACTGGCCACCGTCTCAACAAGGCCAGAGCTGTGCTCTGGAGCATCATCGGAGTTACGCGCAGAAGGTGACGCTCCGTGATTCGGATCGAGCTCGGCGGGGAGGTCCGAGGTGCGGTCAGCAGGTCCGTCTGCATCCGGGCCCGAGGGAAGGTGATCGTCTACGGCCATGTCAGAGGTGCGAGCAGGTCCGTCTGCATCAAGCTGATCGTCTACGGCCATGTCGGTTGCGCCAGTCGGCAGGGCATCATCGGCATAAGCAGTAGTGGCTGCGGACACAGCAGATTCGCTTGCAGGATTGACGGGTGCTGAGCGGGACACGGGACACACTGGTGGCTCTTCGAAGAGAGAATGGATTTGAAGACGAAAGTTCTCGATGCCTCCAAAGTGCCGCGCGACGGCACGGATGTGGCTGCAAATGAAAGCGTGATCGTGCATGGCGCTGCAAAAGCGCCGCTCGACACCAACGACCACAACATCTGGGTACTGTTGCTTCAGCGCTTCGTGCAGCTGCTGCAAACCCTCAGTCAAGGGCATGCCACGCGTCTGATAAAATGGCTCAAGGTGAGCGTTTGCGAGTTCGCGAATTTGGAGTAGATCAAGCTCAGAAAGCGTCCGCTGAGGCAGAACAAGTCCTACACCAAAGTAGCGATGAAGCTCCAACACCTGACCGGTTTCCACGAGCTTCTCTGCGTGCATCTCTTTCTCAAGCAGTAAGGAGCGGAACTTTGGAAGGAAGGCGACATTCGGCTTGTCGAGTCGCTGGCGTTGGCGTTGCAAACAGAAGTGCTGGTTCGTGTCCCGAACAATCCTGATTGCGAGACCTGCCAAATCGTGCATGCGGTAACCTTTCAGAAACTTGTACTTGAACGTGCCGAAAAAGCTATGGGGGAGGCAAGTCGCAATGACAAGTCAACGAGGTTCCAAAGTTCGGCACGGGACAAGCGACTCACAATCATCACAAGCTTACCGCTCAATCAAATTGTTGGTGTGGCCTTGATCCAGCGCATCACGCACCAAGCCAAGGTGGAAGAGCGTCCAGGTTTTAATATCTCGTTCGTTGAGCCACTGAGACAGAAAATAACCTTGGAACTCGCCGGCGGCGTTGAGCAAGCTGTTGCTCGCGTCCTTCAGCTCTTGTGCATTCCTGGCATACCGCATTTTAGCCATACACGAGAGAAGATCTAGTCTGCCCGGGTACTGGCGCTCCACCGCTTGGCAGACGTGAAACCAGCAAGTTGCCACCTGCACACCCGGCACCGCCTGATTGATGCCGTTTCGCTCAGCGCCGCATTTGTCGATGACGATGCGCACCGGATTAAACGCTTCACCTACGGCGTGCTTGACCTCGGACAAGAACCGCGCATATTCATGCTCGCGATCTCTGTCGGAGATCATGAACGCCAGCGGCACACCAGCGCCTGATTCGTCAGCAGCAACGAGTGCTGTTGTCGCCCAGTCGTAGCGGTTGACTGAGAAGGTTGAATCCAGGAACAGGACCTTGGGACGAAGGGCGTCCCACGTTGCCCGCTGACAAGGCGTCATTAAAATCAGAATGTTCGACTCCCTCAGGGGGATTTCGAGGCAGCTCTGGCAGTCGCAGTGAACAAATTGATGATAAATGACATCGCTTTTGTCGCCGTATTGGCTTTCGCCGGGGCACTGCCCATCTTGGTAGAGCGAGTGAGGGTGAGAGCAGGCATACGACGAGGTTGACGCGAGAAATTGGTCGATGCGCTGCTGGTCGGTTCCATGTAGCTTCTCGCTGCTTGAGTTGACTATCATCATGCGAATTGCGTCTTTGGTGGGATACCAGCGACCAGAAGTGTACGGTACGTTCCAACTTGAAAGAGGGCGAGGCGGCGGGTTGAGAGTTGGCCCTTCCAACTGCGCTACAATGGACGCCTCCGAGCACCCCTTGCGCACCAGATCCATGACCCACTCTTTGATTTCAGGATGCGCGCGCTGCTTGAAAGCGAGCGAGCCGTCGGTGCAAGCCGTGTCGTGGCGACCCATCTGCTCGAGCTTGAACCCAATAAGGAGCAGCTCGCCGTGCATGTGTTGGCCAAGCTCCGTCAATCTCAGACCGAAACTGCAGGATCCGGCGCCGAGCTCCGGACGTAAGTGAAAGTTGTTGTCAACTCGCTTCTTGCTGGAGCAGGCGCGAATAAATCGTTGTTGGAGAGTTGGTGTGTCTGGCACGGTCGTAGGCGGCCTCGACGGATCGCGTCTATTGAAGCAATACCAACGGCGTGTTCGAACAGGAATGACCGTCGTACTAGGGCTCCACTGCGGAAGTTTATCTCGCTCCTCCTTGGTGAGATGGACTCCCCTGCGCTTCCGAGGCGTTCTTGAGCGGCAGTTTTCGTCGTGCCCGTCTTGGTCGTTAAGAAATTCAAGAATGTCGTCCCTATCATCTTGCACTACGCTAGTTTCGTCGTCGGCCAAGTCGGTGGACGCGGGTTGCACGGAAGACAATCTGCAGTCGCATTCAGCGATGTCGTCGTCTTCGGTGGGATTGGCGTCGTATCGCAACCGAATGTCATGATTGTTCTCCTCGAGCATCTTGAACGCGTCTCTCAACTCGTCGGGGTTGGAAAATAGCCAACGGGAATGAACTTCGGTGTAAATCTCGGGTTTGACGCGTGCTTGACTGCTGTTTGCCTGAATCCCCCCCGCCGCCGCGGGGGAAGACGATGATGATGATGATGAT